>NC_079152.1:91499138-91817334 GCF_947563725.1 Argiope bruennichi | reverse complement strand
TGATTGAAACTGATTTGAATGGCAAAGGTTGGAATGGAACCGAAATTTGCCTTGGCTCTTAATTTAATTTAAATGAATTTACGCATTAAGAAATAAACGGCCCAATCGCAAGTGACGTATAAGTGACGCAGAGTGACGTAACTGAACGTTAATAGCTTTTCATCCAGATATCCAAGGGTCTTCAGGCGTATTATGGAAGTTATGCAAGATTTCATGAAATAGTTTTCTAAGGAAATTATATTTTGAAAACACTCAACTTGACGTATTTGAGCATAATTTACATGTAGATACTCATACTATTTCATGAATAAACAGATTTTTGAATAATCTGTGTCTTTATTGTAAAAAATAATTGTTGATTTGTTTAGATTATGTGAAAACATATACATTAGATTTCCAACAATCCATCTTAAAATGGTGGAAGGGTAGACAAAAAAGATGGATAGACTTGAATTATATGCATACAGGGTGCCCCTGAATTCATCTGGAAACTTTCAGGGTAAATAAAATGCATGTAAAGAAGCATTTTTTAATAACAATTATTGAAATTATTTTAATTTGTGGGATCGGAAATGAAAATTCTAGTCTCAAAAAACAAAAACAAAAAATGCTGAGGATTGAGCGGTCTCTCATCATTGCATTCCGTATTACGTATTTCACAGCCCAAGAAATCAGTGATAATGGCGATCAAATTGATCGCCAAAGACGGTTGGTACTGAATAAAAGTTCAAAAGCGTCTATTTATTAATGAATTTTTCAACCATCTTCTGTAATTTAAGTATGAATAATTTGCTTTGTTTATATTATTTATTAATCACAAGATGGGAAAGATAATGCTAAATATGGACGAGAGTATAGAATCTGGAATAAAGCTTTAAAAGCAAATTAATCCTAACAAAATGAATAAGAAGTACAGTTCGAAGACCTCCGAAATCAAGGCATAACAGAAGTAGTAAGCAATAAAATTTATCGGAAACTGTTATACATTTGTGCCAATCGTTTAATAGACCTTCATTTCCATTTATTTAGTTCTATTCATTTAGTTCATTTCCATTTATTTATTTAGCTATTTTGGTTAAATTAATCCTAAATCGTCACACTGATTAACTTAATAAAAGCGTTTATTTATCTGAAATCGGTAAGTGTATCTAAAGATATATAACTTTTAATGGGTATGTATAAGTATATATATATCACCTTTTTCTGTATAAGCAGGTTATTTGCTGGTCTGAGTTTTAAGATTTACTGTATTTCGGGATTTAGACGAAAATCTAAATAATGGTTAGTAGGGATTGCAATACCGGACCAAAATTCCAATACCGGTATTCGGTATTTTTTAAATCTTAATACCGGGATACCGGTTTTAATACCGGTATTAGAAATTTTGGAAAAAGAAAGAAAACACAGGTGTTTCTTTGTTTTATTTGCCAGTTTTGTTAGAGAGTGTAAATATCACAAAAAATAATTTGTAATTTATAAATTATAACAGTATATAATCACAAAAAAGTAAAGAAACATGTTATTTATTTAAATCACAAAAAAAGTGTAAATATCACTATTCAGTCTGTGATACAATACAAATTTTGAGATGTGATCTTAAAAAGCATAATGCACCAATTGTACTGTCATTAAGCCTGAAAAGTAATTTTGTGTAAAAATTAATAGCTGTCGAAAACGCTCTTTCGGCATCTACGCTAGTGGGTGGTACTGTTAGCAATGCGCGATATACTTTTTCTAAGTATTTACCTCTAAATCCCTCATCTTCTCATAAATCGACTTCTCGTCGGATGGTTTTGGATATAGCTGATTTCTCTATTGTATTTTGGTTCGTTGAAATTTTTTTATTTATCGCTAATTCTAATTTTTGTTCAAGGGACAATTCCTTTTCATTATCGACAGTAGTGACATCATAATCTTCGATAATTGAACCGATTTCTTCTGAATGTGGATAGGTTGGTGGGTAAAAAATTTTAAGAAAATTTACTCTAAACTAAATCAGATTTGAATGGGTTATTTTTTTTCTTCTTTATCATTTTCATTTTTAAAATCATTATAATTATGTAAATACCATAAGACATTTTTTATTTCGGTATGCCTTTCTTCTGTGCGATTTTTCAATATAATACATAATTCTTGAGATAGTGATGTGTGCTGTTCTTTCAGTGACTGCAACATGAAATTTATTGTTGCATTAGCTGTTAATAAATTAGAATCTCTCCGACAAAATGCCTCAATAGTCATTTTTATTTTAAGTAGAGCTGATATAGTTCTGGATATTAAGTCGAATTCACTATCTGACAAATTAATTTACAGGTTTAAGTCGATTATTGCGTTTTGGATTGGGTTTCTCATTTTCAAAAATCTTTCCATCATTAGGAGTAAACTGTTCCAAGGTGTTTTAGAATCTAATATTAACATATATTCTGTTTTATTTTCAGTTAGTAAATATTTTAGTAATATATCCTTTTTATAGGGGAACGTTTAAATATCTTAACAATTTTTCGAACTTTATAAATTGTAGGAAGCAATAGGTTAATATTTCATCCTCATTAGCAATATCTTCTTCAACATTGTCATTATCTTCATTGTCAATATCACTCTCACTCTTACTCTTTACAAAGTTGGAATCCGAAGTTTCTATATCCACAGTATTTGGAATCTTCTGTTCTTTATTTTTTTGGTATAATACATCTATTACTCCTAATTGAATTCCATGTGCATAGCACAACTGCTGATTTGCACCAATCAACTTTCCAACTTTTTTCATAATTGTTGCTCCATCAATCGTTATGGATACAATATTTTCTTTCAGGGATAATCCATGTTTCGCTAATTTAGATTTAAGCAATTAATTAAGCCGTTAATTAGCTAATTTATTTCGCCCGTTATGGAGACATAAAAACAAAAACGCATACTATTTTGCTATGTTGGCGATCCCTGAACATGGAGTGGAGACAATTTTAAAAATTTCTAGTAAATACCGAAAAACCGGTATTTAAACTTGTGAATACCGGTATTACAAAATTGTACAAATGGCTCAAAATACCGGTATTCGGTATCCCGGTATACCGGTATTGCAATCCCTAATGGTTAGTGGCCATTTCACCGTCGTCATTAAATATTGTATGGGGAACAGAGGTCTTTATTTGAGGATTGAATTATATATTCCAATTATTTTTATACATGCTTCTCAGAGGAAATAAATGGTTCTCTCTCAACGATCTTCATAGTTAAGAATTTTAAAGTTAATCACACACTTCGCTTTTACTGACTCTGATCTCTTTATAATTGTATGAAATAGTATATATTGTAAATAAATAATATAATAAAATGTGTTATTAGAATTAATCTCAGAGAAATATTGAATGTTTTTATAAGCTATAGGTATAAATGGGAAATTATTTCTGTACAAAACAAAAATTTATACATTCAACAAGATGTAATCAGGAAAATATTTGAAACACCAGGAATTTTAAAAATGAATAAAAATCAAAAATCAGTAAAATATAAGCAAAATAAATTGTTTATTAACTATATACACAATATGTATATTTCCAGTTGAGAAAATACATTAAATATTATAAATAATAATATTTTATGGTGTTTATATTACGCCGTTTCAATATTTTTTCAACGATTCTCCAATTCTGTTAGTCATATTTAATAAAATATTCATTAGCATAAAAGCTTAAAATGAAAAAAAAAATCTATACTTCTGCTACTAACGAATACTGACCGTGATATGAAACACAAGCGTATAAGAATAACTTAGACAATTTAACGCAATTTCTGTGAGGTCACTTAAAATAAAACAGCAAATCAGCAATTGTTCTATAATAATAAGATTCAAAGCCTATATATGGGCAGATTTAGTTGCAGAAAAAAGAAACCATATATAAATTATTAGCATGTCAAAATTTTTTTGCTAAATATGATTAACAGGAGGATATGAGACTGTATGCATTATTAAAAAAAATCTTATAAAATTTTAGATTTAGTAATTTTTCAGCAATGCTTTATCTATTAGCGAAAACAATATATTATTCTTTACATTGTCTTGAACAATATTTCGTATGACTATTTTTAATAAATTGGAAATTAATTTAAGCAACGATTAGTGTGGGCACTTTAAGGAAATAATAAAATCAATACCTTTTCTGTAAAAATTTCACTGGCTGTCAATATCATATGACATCATGAAAGTCCAATAGTGTTTAAATGCGTCGGCGTTTTTCTAAGTAAAATGGTAATTTTTTTGTAACTTAAAAAGTATAGAAAGTAACGGTAAAAAATTTCTTATTCTTTTCAGAACAAAAATTATCAAAATGCGATATTATGCCATGCATAGTGCTCAAGCAGTTCAAATACAGTTTTCAAAGGAAAATTTGTCAGACACATCTCAGGTAGAGACATAAATTGAACAAAAAGGATATATATCTTATTTCTATTTTATAGGAGTATTAAATATTCAAAAATATTCTCAAGCAGCAGTTATAAGAATAAATGGGACATATAATAAAAATATACAGAAACTTTTCCTAAATTTGTTAAAACATAAATTCTAGGAAATTCAGAATAATTTCTTAATTTTTTGAAATTTGTATTTTACGATGTATTAACAGATATTCAGATAAATATTTTTAAAGTTAATCAGCATCTGAATTAACAAAAGATATTTTTAGTAAAAATCTTCAGTCTCATCAGTTTAATATTAATTGCTTAGAATTAAAAAAAAACATAAAATCCTTTTAACCTTTAATCTCAAACGGATTCTGAAATTTATGGCGTCATATAATCTACTGGAAGCGCTTGACTTTCATTTTTATCTGCACTTTTATAATCTGGTGTTAAATCAACTTTTAAAAAATTAATCGTGAAGGAAAATTTTACATAATCGTCATTTTTTAATCAAAAATTGTATATAAATGCACGATCTATATTTTTTTTAAATTAAGTTGTCCTCTATAATGTTTTGCTGATAGTATATTGTTACGAAATTTCCCCGGGGTTCGTTTGGATAGTGGAAGTTATATGGTGTGGAGAACACTCAATCAGCAGGCGGCAGTAGAAAATAAAACAACGACGTTTATTTTGACGAAGACACACAGGACAGCACAAAGACGACAACTATATACAGCACAGAAGACGATTATCTTCAGCCGAGACGTGCAGCATACAACAGTATACACATCAGCTCTACTCCGTCGCTGCTCCGCTAGTCCCTGGAAGACGAGTTCTTCACCGTCGCTTCCGACTACTCTTCGACTCTACACTGGTCCACCACTCAATTCACCACCGGTTCAACACTATTCGGCAGCGGCAGGACTGCTTCCTTTTATAGGCATCAGGAGGCGGGGCTAGAAGCCTCTCAACCAATCAGGAACGTTCAAGGCGTAACTCGGTTCCTACTGGACGGAACGGGAAATTTCTCGATGTTTCGGGTATAATCTATTTTGGCGCTAAAGTCGCCAAATGGTTGCCAAGTTTGTCGCCAAGCTCTGGAACCCACTATGCTGGGAAGCCGCATCAAGGATTCGTAACAATATCAAATACTCAATGGTATTATTAATTAAAAATATTGAAAAAAAATTTATATCTGAAATTTTAATCAGCAAATTATATAATTAAAACAGTAACACTTAGCTTTTTCTTAAGGCACATAAGAGAATATATACATAATCCCTGTTATACTGAATAAATTTTTAAGTTTCATCTGAACAATAACAGTGTTGCAAATGTATAACTAGCTTATATAGCTCTTATAAAAAGATTCAAGGCAACTTAAAATAGATTCTTTACAAATATATTTCGCTTTAAAAGCTTTAAAAACCAGAAGCAATTTTAATGAGAAATATAATAGCAAAATTTAAACAAATGTTTTGAAATGACAAACTTGACAATAATTAAACTACATTTATAATTCATTATATTAATCTAAATATTTTATGATTAAAACAAATATTCTGTAAAAACTTTTTTCTAAATGCAAACTCTTTGTTTAATCTTTCTACAATCATTAACGACGAAGAACTTTTAAATCGTTTTCTAACTAATTAGACAAAAAAGAGCTTTTTTTAAGACTGATTATGATTTTTCTCAACTTTTTTAAGTCCTTGAAAGTTAATTGGATTGGAGAGTAAATTGTCATTTTTAACAAAAATTCCGTTGGATAATTTTTTCTAAGAAACTCTGGCTTTAATTAAGTTCTTTCAAAAATAAGCTATAAAAATTTATTGATAGTAAATATGTTGCTCTAAATAGTTCCTAGGCACCATTTTAAATTTCTATTAAATGCGGTACCAATATAAATGGGTTTTTTTATTGTTTACTGAGTATACCCATTAAACTTTAGGGAAAAAAAGGAAACTTGAGGAATTTCAAGTTTATCAACGAATGAATTTTTGATAACTCTTAATAATGTTCATCAAGTAATCTTATTAATAAGTGCATTTCATATGACACTCAAAACTTGATTAACTTTACATGTTGTTAAAAGTATCATTTACTAATAATGTTATTTTTAAAAATTCGCATTGAAGATATCATGTCGCAAATTTTGTAATCAAAGTATCAGTGATAATTGCTTCCATTTAAAAAAAATTGAAGTAATTTATGATCGTTATTTAATGCTTTAATTATCATATATCAAATGTATATAAATGTCAGACAATTATGCATTTCGTACACATTACATTTATGGGTTATTAATACTTCACCTAACACCTAAACACTGACATCTAAAAATTTCATAAACACAAGTCCTATGTTTGCAATGCCGTATAATGAAACTTATATTACGAAAGTTATTCGAGGGCTGTCTTAAAAGTATCCGACTTTTAATGTTCCTGCGTACGGTAATGATGCTAGATCGGCGCCACTGTGCACAATGGAAGACGACGACTTAATGCACATTCTTGAATTTTTTTTCTCCGCATTCGAGTGTGTCTTTCGCTGTCTAGTGGTAGCTAAGTAAGGCGCTGTCATAAGTGTACGTAGGATTTTCGATTTCTCTCAAGATGACTGAAAGAGTTGGGCAAAGATACAGTATCAGTGTTTAAAGAATCACCAAGCTTTCTCAAAAGCTTGGTGATTCTCAAAGTGAAACAATTCGTAAGATTCAGCAAGTGTTTGGAGATAATGCTATATTGATCACACAAGTGAAGGAGTGGTTTAACCGATTCAATAATGGTCACGCCACCATTCCAAATGAAGTCTTCCAAGAGTGTTTTTGGCAGTTTATCGGCGGGCTAAATATGTGACGGCGCAAGAGGCCTACTTTGAAGGGGATTAGGGTCCCAATTCTGTCACGTAATTAATATATTCTTTCTGTTCAAAGGTCGGATACTTTTTAGACAGCCCTCATATTAACATATGTTAAAGTATCCACATATGTTAAAAACCCATTTTGATAGAAAATCATAATTTTTCAATGCTATATATTTTTAAAACAAATTTTACTTTTCTCCTGTAACTATTAGGGATAAAACTATAGTTATTTTAAAAGCTAAAGATGAAACTGAACTCAATACAATAAATAAACGTTTTCTTTTTCATTTTTTATTTCGGTGCTATAGAAATTCGTTTTTTTTTTCTAGTTCTTTTCCTTTACCTATGTTAAATATTATTTTCAGCACGAGTTCCTCTACTTATAAATTCATTGGTGCACATTTTGACTGATTCTATATCATTGAAATATCATGATTTCCCGTTGATGTCATTTTTGACTTTAAGGGCATTTAAGTGTTACTTAAATATTAATTGATAAATGTGCCAGCAAGTTAATTAACATGCATTTTCAAGTCAAATGAAAGAAGAAACATTGAAAACTTCTGGCTGCATAACTGCTTACAATAAATACTTATTAGAGTAAAAAAAATTCCAGACTTGAAAATTAAAAACATCCCTCTCAAAATAATGAATTAATTTTTGACTTTTAAGGGCATTTAAGTGTTACTTAAATATTAATTGATAAATGTGCCAGCAAGTTAATTAACATGCATTTTCAAGTCAAATGAAAGAAGAAACATTGAAAACTTCCGGCTGCATAACTGCTTACAATAAATACTTATTAGAGTAAAAAAAATTCCAGACTTGAAAATTAAAATCATCCCTCTCAAAATAATGAATTAATAGCCTATATATTTAAGAAGTTTTGAATAAAACTTTCTTCGTGTCACGGAAAATTAAAAAAATAAACTTTAAATATTTATTTGTTGATGGTGCTTAAAGATGCTATTTAAATCATGCTGATATCCTAGTAATATGACGCTCCTTATTCAAGAGAATACTAAAAGTTACCTTCAAAAGCAAGCATATCAGTTTAAAACTAAAATTTATGATCTTTATTTATTAATTAATTAATATAAAATAGATTAAATCATATAAAAATTTTCCTCTTTCCCCGCTTTCTTCTGTTTTAAAACCTAATTAATGATGAAATATAAATTTGAAAACTTGATGTAAAATAATTCAGTAAATAAAAGATAAAACTCATTTTTCTTAAAATACGGCTTTCTCGTAAATTTTTATTCTTCAAATATTGCTAAAACACTGTTAAAAATGAGCAAGAAGTTTGACATATGATGGAACATTACAAAGTTATACAGCTTTTAATCTTTGAAAAAAATCAAAATTCAAAAAAAAAAAAAAAATTCAAAAAATCTATGACTGTGCGTTAATATTCTTGTAATTTGTAAGATTCGAGCTATTGATAAACTTCAAAATCAGTTATATTATATTATATATATAGAAATATGCATAGATATAGATATATATACATCAATGCCGTCATTTTTTTATCGTTAATGTTTGAAAAATAACTTATTTAGTGCTAAATATTTTTTTTAAATATTTAAAATATTTATCACTAAAAAAGTCTTTTTTCAAACATTAATGATTAAATTATATATTTTTTATGTGATATATACATTTTTTTTGAATAAATGTCATCTGAAAGTAGAAGAAAATGGCTTCAAATATCGTTTTAAATAAGTCCCCGAATGTAGTCGGAAACCTTGAAATAAAAAATTAGTTAAAATTATTTATTTTAAATCATTTCTTCCTCTCGAGGGTTGTAAATATATCGCAAATATGTATGAAATATGAATCAAAATAAATGTCCTTATTTTAAAGCTATTAGGAATAACTGAAAACTATTCTCCTGATACATTAGATAATTAAAATTTCACAAATCTAATGAATAAATAACACTAATCATTATCATTTAGTAAATTTATAATTTTCGAAAACCGCAGAACTAGCTTTATTCGATTTGGATTGACAGACTTATGTTAGAAAAATACTCAGCCTCCCATCGATTAATAATGAATGCATATAATAAAGATGAAGTCAGTAAGTAATAACCTCATACTAGAAATCTATTGTGAAAATTACAATTTGGCGCAATATATTGTGTAGAAATGGCAATGAATATTATATACCGAGAAGGTGTCAGTGTCTTTATTTTGTTTCAAACCCAAAGTACATGTTGACTGTAATGGAAACTGAAGCTTTAAAAGCTTTTGGTTCCAAAATAGAAAGTCTGTAACATGAGAAGAAAATGCTCCTTCATACAGCTATCAAGAGACTATGTGCAACTATCTTATCGAGAAACCTTAGATATGCATCCTTTATCTTAAGACATGGCTAATCTGTTTCATTATCAATCGTTTTGACTTGTTCAAGATCAGTCGATTTCTCATCCGGTTCCATTCGCTGAAGATGCCATATTTTTGTTATCTTTGTTGCATTAAGTTACAATTAAAAAACGTTGTTGCAATAATTTGCTGCACCTACAAATTTAAAGCATTTTGCTCAGCATGTGTAAAAGATGTACTAATAAAATTATGTTTATGAGCTGGTATAATTAAATGATATTAAAAATTCTTTAGACTGCTGTAGAAGGCAAGTCTTTTGGACCTAAAACTACCGAGTATCTTCTTAAATAATGTGTCTTCATAAAAAAAGGATTTTTCAATTAAAAATATTTTTTAATGAATTAACGATTTTAATTAATGATTCTTAATTGAAATTTAACATAATTATTAGCATTTTTCATCAATAACATCGGAGGTATTATTGCATAAAAATCATTTTTTCACTTGTGTAAAATTGAAGAAATACGCTTTTTAATGAATTCTTTTTTTTCTCTTAATGAATTCACTACAGTTTCTTTTGCTTTTTTTTTGCATCAGCTTCTTTTTTTTTTTAAATCCTATTCTACTCTCACTCAAAACTACTCTCCATAGCTTTGGTTTACACTCCAGTGCACTGCGATGATATAAAATATACCCTCTGCTCCATAAAAGAGAATATTTAAACGGGAATTATAGGAAAATGCAGCTGTAACAATTATATTGCAGAGCAAAATAGCTGAGCCTTCAATTAAAGTACCATGATTTCTGTCATTTGTTTTGAACGCACCTTTCAAACTTTAGATTAACATAATTTTTTCGAATTATAACTGTGTTTTTTTTAAATTTCATCTGCTGATCAAAATCAATTTTTTATTTTCAATCAAATATCAATGAATTTTAAAAATAAAACAAAAAAAGTGAATTTTCAAGGAAAAATCGTGTTACAATTGTTCAATCCTTCGTGCATCACAATAGCAAAAAAGTATAATCGGCAGCAAAAATTAAGGGGCAGCTCTGTAATTAATAGCATAATCATGTCTTCATAAAATTTGCTTCGAGGGAAATGACTCGAGAAGGTAGATTTGTTTCGATCTAAAATTTGATTAACCAAGTTAATTAGTATCGTGGAATTTTTTCATTACGAAAATCTAGATTTTTTTAACAATTCGATGTAATATGCCTTTTCCTTCATGTTTATAAAAAAAATTCTAGAATTCTTAATAGTTTATAACATATAATTAATTTTGTTCGTTGAAAACTCCGCTTTAAAAAAAACCCCAGCTAAAAATGTAAAATTTTATAGTAAGTAAATATCAGATTGCTGAAACCAAAAAATATGGATTTATTTAGTGTTATTTCAAAGACATTCCAAAAAATTGACACAAATTGATTTTTAGCATGAACATTTATTTTAAATTCCAACTAATATTTAACTTTTATAGTGTAGCGGTTACATAACTCTACTAGCTTCTCTTTTGATACAACAGATGGCGTTGCCTTATTAACATCAAGGTATATTTCACATGATCCTTCTTGAGGGTCAATATCAGATTGTATTCTAAGTGAGTGTCGTGTATTTTCGTGTTTATTTCGTCTTGTGAAATGTAGAACTTAGAAAATAATTAAATAACTTTCTTGAAACTCGTCTGTTATTTTCAACTACCTCGTAAGGACGTTATAAAGAGTATTGTCCCTCTACATTAGGAAATTTAAGCATTTCATACTTGTCAAAACATTTTAGAATCCGCCTCTATAGTGGATTTCATCCTAGACATTTCATAAACACTTAGAAATTTTTATTAAAGATCAAATGCATTAGTTTCAGTGTTTTCAGGTAAAATTTTACTTTGCCTATAAAAGACTCATTCGAATAGTGACATTATAAGTCAGGGAATTTATTAACTTTCATTTAAGGCAGATAATTTTGTTTCAGGTAAAAGCGAAAGTTAATCGGATAGGAAATTCATTAATCTGAGAATTACTTTTAGTTTATAATAATGATATTAAATTTTAGGTTTAAACAGATTTCACCAATATTTTAGCCAGGTTAATAATAGAATAAATAGATTTAGGATATTTTAAATGACAGGAATAAAAGTTATTTCATTGCAGAAAATTCAGTTGGCATCATCTGGTTAAAATAATTGAATATGAGTAATAATTATGATGATGGACCTATTCCTTACTGGAATTAACATGTATCCGGCCACGTCCGTGTGAATACAATAGCTCAAAAAAGACTAGACGGGTGAAATTCGGTATAATATTTTATCATGCGACTTAAAGATCTGTATCAAATTTTAGGCTGATGACTATTTGTTAGTTGGTCGATTCCTGAGAATTCAAAGATTTCAACAAGCTAGATATATGAAGTTCGGTATGTAATTTTGGCTCTAAATTGCAATGATGCGTCGAATTTTCTATTCAATCAGTTAATGAACAATATATGTGTTTTTATTACTAGAAAGTAATTAAAACATCAATAACCTTTTAGATATTTTCAATAACAGTACAGACATTTTTCAATAACAGTGATTTTTAAACAGTTTCAATATCAACATTACATACACAAAATGTATACAGTCAATTATAACAATAAAAAAGCAGTAAAAAGTATTTATTATTTAAAATTCATAAATTTATTTCGTCCACTTATGCTCCAAAATTATACTCTTTAAGTGAACCCCCCAAAAAGTATCATAAATATAGCTTTTGAGCTATCAATTAAAAAAAATTATGATTCATTTAACATTGGATGCCCGATTTTTCGAAACTTTTTAAAGCTTAACTATTTATTTGAAGCGTACAAAAAACAAATTGGTAACTCATTCCACGACGAAAAAGCGATTGTGTGGGCGGGAAATGGTAGGGGTAAAGGGAAAATTCGTGATAGTAATTAATTATAATAATTAGCCCAATTAATCAATATAACTCTCTAAACAAATCTGTTCCTTTGAGTTATTTCTATCCACATCAGTTCTGTGAAAATGCCACAATAAATAGCAAAGTGTTTATTTGTGTTGACCACTCTACAGTTACGGTAACTGTAAAACATTTTAAGAGCTGCGAAATGAGAATGAAAAGAATTTAAAAACATGCTACCAAAAATAATTGTCAAGGTGAAATCTTATCGTAATGTGATTCCTCGAAAAACAAAACAAGGGACGTAAATCGGAAGAATATAGAGGAAAACTCAGAAGGCAAACATATTCCTCTTAGTAGAAGAGACGCTATTAAGATCAGCAATTCAATCCATTGAAATTGCCAACTCTCTATTATTCCGCATTTTAAAAAAATGAAAATCTATTAAACTGAATTTCACGCACCATCAAACCATTTCTTAAAGAACACCTCTTTTAAGAACACACAACTAAGGATCTAAAATGTAGGAACGAAATGACTGAGAAATTCAGAAACTATCTGAACGCTCAAAATAAAAATTAGAAATAATATTTTTAATTTAATGTTTATTTTCAATCTAGTTTCTTGATAATAAATGCTGCTTTCCATATTTATTTTCTTTGCTGCTATTATTATGGCACAAATTAAACTCATGAATTGTTTTTATTATTAAGATATAGATGGTGTAATTTTTTAGATGGACGCTCTCGTTTCTGTATAATTAAAAGACAATTTCAAAATTGAAGTGAGGTACAAAATTCCGCTCCCAAAAATTATCATGCCATGAAATTTCAAAATAAAGCTTTCAAATTCCTTTAATTTTTTTTTTCAATTGCCGTAAAATTTTTTGCCAACTAATATAAAATGCTGCAAAAACTGATTTAAAATGATATACTATTCAGACACAAGCAATTTAAGTTCTTTATTTTCGCAAACTATATTTTCTAAGAACTTGATAATTTTAATCTAAAATGTTCAGAGTCTAAACTATTGACAAAAAGACTTTTTTTTTACACAATCACCTTACATTGGCAGGCTCCTTAAAAGTGCGGATGAGAAGCTTCCAGTATGGTGGTAGGTTCTCACCACCTTGACGGGTACAGAAATGATGGTGGTCAGCTACCTCCCATCGATAACCTGACGTACCCACGGGAAGGGTTGTACCGTGGCCGGTGATGGCCTTTAGGACTCAACCACGGTTCCCCCCAGTGTTGTTGTAACGATGGGCAGGTCATCCAGTCTTATCTGTGTGTCTTCGGGAGGGTCGTAGTAGTCAGTTCGTGATTATACTTAATCACTTACCTGACAGCTTAAGATTATTTTAATCGTGAAGAAAATATATATTTAAATATTAATCATCTGTTTTTGAACTGAACATGAAAAACTGTACGTTTATTTAAGTCCAAACAACATTATTATTGTGATGATTAAGGTGTTATGTCGAGGTGTATTATAAAGTATCGGGATTGGAGAATTAGAGATTCGAGACTTGATTCTTCAGAATATCCATCGTGAATACGAACCCAATGCAAGTGAAATCTACTATCCAGGGTCAAAAACTTTCGGTGGATTTGATGCAAAAGTTATTAACATAGATGTCGAATTTTGTGCCATCTTCGTAATTGATCATTGTTTAAAATAAAAAAACTATGCTCCAAAACAGCTTATGTAGCTACGGAAGCGAAAGTTAACCTAACAGAAATTACAAAGTCCGTTTTTCAGTTCAAGTTCATATGGAGTACGGTAACAAAAATGAATTTACTGACAAAAGATATGTATGCAAATAGTTAATATTTCGGCATAATCACTATGAAGTTTGGTTTGGTTTGGTTTAGTTATATTAATGTCCCGCTTTAAAGCAACACTAGGGCTATCTGAGGACGGACCCCGTAATCTTGAACTATGGTCAGATAACGAGGACAACACCTGAGCTGGCACCCCTTCTTCAAACTTCCACGCCACACCATGAGGAGGACGTTTGCCCTGACGGATTTAAAGTGCACCGGATCCACTTACAAGACGGTTCTTTGGTGGAATGGGTGCTCGAACTTGAAACCCTCCGGTTCCAAACCGAGAGCTTACCGCCAGACCACCGCGGCTCTTATATCACCATGAAGATTCAAGCATTTGCTATATCAGAGAATCTGACTTCCGATTCCTTCTTGTGAAAAATAAATATACATTAATGTAAATATTCTTAACTAACTTATAAATATAAAAAATAATCTAATAAATAATTAATTTAGATTGAAATACTGTCGATATAATTTGATACATTCATCTGAATCTAATAATTTCAATGAAATAAATGAACTAAATGTTGCTAGCAAACAAGAATAAAATAAAGCAGACAACGATTAAGAACAAATGACAACCATCACCGGCCACGGTACAACACTTTCCTTGGGAAGTACGTCCCTTCATCGATGAGAGCAGCCGACCACCATATTTTTCTGTACCCACCAAGGTGGGCGAGAACCAACCACCATACCGAAAGCTTCTCATGCTCAATTACGAGGCGCCCTCCCAGTTTGACACACAAACACACACACACACACATATATATATACATATCACAACAAAAATATAATGAAAAAATATACAAACGCTGCAAATAGCGAAAAAAAATTCTTAATGGTAAAAACAGAAATTGCAGGATATGCAATTCATCAACATTTGAAAAGAAACTATGCACTTTACTTGTATCTGAATTGAAATAAAGTAATTCATTCTCATTTTATCATCATTACCATTAAATCAAATAGCATATTTAAGGAACCAATTTATTCCTATTTGAAGCCACAATCATATTATTCTATGGGAAAAAAAATTAATCGAAAATTTATTCAAGCAAAACAATTTTCGGAATCAAAACTAGATAACTAAAATAACTTTGGTTGAAGAACATAATAGCAATATTTCATGATTTAGTTTTTGGTGAAAAAGCGGAATCAATCTGTTGTACTAGAAAATCTTAATAGATCGATCACTGGAACTCGTGACGGAGAAAACTTCTTTGATTTCGAAGTTTCTTTTGAAGTGCACTCATAGCACAGTTATGTGAACATTCTGCTTCAACTTTTCTCCCATTTCACATTCAGTCACGAACATCCTACTTCTAAACCAATCAGAATAATATCAATTTTTGTCTGGTGTTTCAGTAATGAAATCTATCTAGTGAATCATTTTGTATTAAAATAAAATACGATAGTAGATTTCTTATTGAATTTAATTAATTGGAAGAGGATGTTTGTAGTTATTTTATTAACGAATTGCAAACGATTTTTTTGCGGTAATAGAAATAATTTGTTCAGGAGACAAAAAAATAATTAAAGATTTTTAAAAAGATTTGTATTTCTAGTCCATAACATCGCTATATGATAATGTTTGGGGTTTTGATTTATCGATCTTTATATTTTTGAAAATTGGAATTCAACAAAGATAAACAAAAACGCATATTATATAAAAACTGTTATTTTATGAAAAATATTTATTAAACCACAAACTACTCCGACCCTCTGGAAGGCACACGGTAAAACTTCAATGACCGGACCGCCGCAACAGCAACACTGGTGGGAATTGTGGTTGAAACCTAAGGGCTATCGTCCACCACGGTACAACCCTTCCCTAAGGAAGTACGTACCGTCATCGATGGAAGGAGCCAGACCCCCACCTTTTCGGGTATACACAAAAGTAGCGAGAAGCAACCACCATGCTGGAAGCTTCTCATCCTCAATTGCAAGGCGCCCCCGTGGAACAAAATATTTATTAAAATTAGCAACAAAAAAAATTGTTCGGAAAGGAATTAATATCAATAAAAGTTATTTTTTTATTTTAATGTTATGTAAAAAAATTTTCTTGCAATAATATGCATACGAAGTTATTGATAAAAAATTCAATTTTCGAATTACTATTAAATTTAATCAAAATTTTGTAAAACATTTTTTTACCGAACACATAATGCTAATAACTACCTGCGAAGTTTGGTAAATGTTTGTCACGAATTTGACCGTTTTTTTGTACGATATATGTCGATTAACGTAATTATAGATTTTAACTAGTTTATGAACATAACCATGTTGAAATAATATTATTTTAACACATTTATTAACACATAATGAGAAAATTACACATTCTTTGTTTCGCCTTTATGCTTCACATATGTCTTCATAATCCTATCATTTTAGGCTCAATTCTATCAATTTTTTTTAATAAAATTATTTTTATAAAACTGTGGAAAATAGAAACCAAACATCTAATGCTTGAAAATGCCTGTATGTAATTGGATAAAATTTCGTTCCATAAATCATTCATAAAATCCTATAAGTTCTCATTTTTATTTTCTCGTATATGTAGTCTAGAGAAAGTATAGTAATCGTCAATAATAATAATAATAATAATATCACGAATCTCAACGTTTTAGACCTCCATGAGTTTGAAAAACACATTTTTGAAAAATGTCCGTCTGCCTGTCTGTGACAAAGATAAACGCTTTGAAATAGACGATTGAAATTTGGTATACCGTCTTTATACCAAATTTGCAGATTTCTATCAAATTTTGAGTAAAATTTGTTCAGCGAAAAACTATCTGTCCGACTGTTCGGATATGAATTAATACTATAATATGATGAAAGCTAGATAGATAAAATTTGGTTCACAGATTTAATGTCTAAAGCGTGGACACCTGTCACATTTTGAAACAATTCCAATTATGGCTTGACTGTCGATCGGTCTGTATTTTCAGAAACATGCAATTCAAAAACATAATGACTTAAATATATCAGATTTGATATGGGATTTTGTGACTACAAGAGCAGTTTTGTGTCCAATTTTTGTTTCAATCAGTTGAAAAAAACAAGGAAATTCGATTTTTGGATACTTTTAACGCATGCCACTGATTAATAGTCAAATAACTCGTCTCACAATAAATTCAGTAAAATGCCAAATCCGCACCAAAGGTTAATATTTTGTGACTATAGTGTGCATATGCCATGTAAGTTGTTCTGTGACATGGCAAATTTATTAGAGTGTATGCGGGAAAATTTAGGAAAGAACACACCCGCTGGTTATTTCGATGTCCTTCCTAATTTTTGTACCTGGTTATTTCGTGGCTGATCCTTCGATAGTTTTACTTTGCCTATCCATCCTCTTTCAACTCATAATAATAAAAAGTTTAAGTCATATTTACGCACAATTTCCTTTTTACTTGTGTTTTCTGTTAGAAGTAATTGTTATCCAAAACTACAACATAAAAGTCTTTGTTTAAAACTTTTACTAGTAACACACTTATAAAAATTAAAATTTCAATGAATATTGGGAAAAAAAGTCAATATCTAGACGACGCGACACGGTAATTATCGCGAATTCATCATTAACACATTTTCTTTCTGAATCCCATTTTCCCAAAGCATTATTCTTTATTCACACAGAAACATGGACATTTTTTCTTTTCTCGTTAATTGCATCTATTCAAAAATTTTCCTCCTAATTTTATTAGCGTCATATTTTTCAAATATTTCATAATTAATTTAAAATCTTTACCTAAATTTCAAGAGATCTTCTGCTAATTAAATAATACTTTTACTTCGTTTAATCATATGACCGTAAATAATTTAATTCGAATTCAATTTATTTCTGAAGACAATTCTATTTTTCATTGTATTTCAGGAGTATTTTTAAACTGAATAAAATCACCGGCAATTCAAATAAATAATGGTTTAATTTCAATTCTTTAATGGCTTAATTTTCTGACATCTCCTGATTATTCATTTTATTATTGTGTGTTTGTGTGTGGGGGGGGGAGGTCATCACGTGTGTGCGTGAGTTTTCATGTTACATTTCTTGAATTTTAGCATTTAAACAAATTACACGGAATTAAATACAATTTTCCATTCAATGAAATTTATTTCATAAATTTCTTTCTTAATGATCAGATTTCTAACAGGTTCAAAGATCTGGAACTCAAAATACTGAAACGCTTCTTTCAAAAATATAAGCATTTTCCTTATAGAAGGTGTAGTAATTTAGTAGAGATATTCTGGCGGTCGCTGGACTTAATTTGAATGGGAATTTCAGACGTTTGGATGCTGTAAGAGTTAAGCAGCGACTCTTATAAGTTATATATAATAATTTTAATAAGCGTTTGATAGTTATTTGAATCTGACACACAATTTTTAGGAACAGTTTTTCTTTTTATATAAAATAGGAAATGAATAAATTAATTTAAAATGTCAACCTCCTTTCACTCGTGCGGTGTGGAAATTCGGAGAAATGAAATGCTAATTCCATTGTCGTTAATGCACTTTGAAACAATGAGATCGATCCAATATGGGACAGTAATCGAATATGTTCAAATTATTTGACAACAAAAATACAAATATTGAATTTTAAATATCTTCAAGTGTGGATATATGAAGATTTGCTTTTTTTTTAATATTGACAAATTCTACGTAATTAAGTAAAATTTCATGTTCAATGCTTACATTTAGAAAGGAAAGTTTTTAAATAACAAATATCAATCATTCTTTTTTCAAAATACATGAAATATTTTGGCATTTATTTAAACTTAACAAAATTTCCAAATAGTTTTTTTTTCTTCCATCATAAATAAATGTTAAAGCAAGCAAATAGCAAGGCTCATAATAAGGCTGTTATTCACATATGTAAGTAAAAATAAAGACAAAATTTCTTCCTTTATAAAGGAACGTTAAACGTATCCTAGACTTTTCATTTCAATTTCTGTCACAATCCTTCAGCTCTCCGAGCAACAGAAGTCCTTTGTAATAATAAAACTAAAAAGAGAAAGAGATGTGTGTTTATTTAATACTTTACCCAGTAGTTGACGGGCAAAAATACAAACAACTATTTTTGGCAGCGGAATGAATGCTTTTTATTTTAGAAGTGACAGAAACAGACAGAAAAAGCTACTTTTTAGAAAAAGATTATTTCCAAGCTTTACTGGGGCAAAACAAAATCACGCTTCCGCACTTTGGATATTTCTCTAAAGCATTCTTTGATTATCTTTTTCCAAAACCGAAACATTTTTCAAAATCAAATATCACTTTTTAATTTCTTATTTCTAAGCATTACAGATAAAACAAGACGCACTCTAAATATATATTTGACAAGGGAAAATACCATCTAAATTAAATGCGCGAATTCTTTTTGGAGTAGGTGGTGGGGATTTTTTTTTCACAATTTTTTTCTATTATATAATCTTATGGCGGTAGGAGTTGCTTAATATTTCTTGGTCAAATATATTTAGTTAAATGAGTAGAAAATGGGAAATTCATGATTAAGGGAAGTTTAGCACTTTTCTAGTTTTCAGAATAACATGGAACACCTACGTAGCATATGAGGTAGTAATGTGGTGAAATACGGATTTATAAGAAGGAAAGACAGCAATCGTAGCGCCTATGAAACACGTAACTTACGCTCAACAAGCAATCTGATTGCTCTTATAAAGAAGGACAGTTTGTTTCAGGACTTTCAAGGGAAACTATTCCACATTTGTGTTTAGAGCTGACAATCCAGCAAGAACATTCAATGTTTTATTAAAACACACATCACTCTACCGATTTTTGAATGATGCTGATTAAGAGTACAACCATAGAATAGAACTTCTCTTCACTTCATTATGCCTTTGATAGAATTTCTAATATGTGTTATAGATTCCGTATGAGCTCCAGGTTCGAAACTGAATTCTATCAAAATCCCTTCAAATGAATGCGGCTTGTGTTCGTGACGCATGTTATCTCGTTCAGGATCAAACATTATTTAGTTGATGTGATGTGGGAGAAAAAATTTATTGTGTTTTCAACGTCATCTGACAGCAACTTAAAATCACGATTATATTAATAATAAAAGAGTTCACGATTTTTTTTTATAAATTTGCATTTATCTGTTCCTTTCAAAGAACCGTCAGATGTTTGAGATATTTTTTCCTTCAAAAATTATATAAAAATGTTCTAATTTTTCATTACATTTTGCTAAGTGTAGTACAGCTCTTGTGCCCTATTAATGAACCAACCAAGTCCTAATTTTTCCTTAAGACCATAATCAAAACCAAAAGAACTTTTATAGATTTTGAAAATTAAAACAATAATAAACACATTTAAACTAAAAAAAATTGTTTGCTCATAGGAAAATTTAATATACCTTTTTTTTAGCTTTCAGCAGTTATTAACATTAAATTCAGGCAACATAATTAAAAATATCAGATTTTTCTTAATGTAAATTTAAAATATAATTACAACTAATGACTTTTTCTATATATGTTACAATAAAAAAAGACCGCGATGACATATTTTTAAATAAAAAAGTAAAATATTATACTAATGTACAACTTCATTCAAATTTGGTTTTATAAGAATTAAAAAATAGCGAATTAAGAAAAATTTTCTTTATCATATGTTTCAGCAATATTTAAGCAAGATATCAATATGATAGGCTGGAAGTTGATTTATTTTAATTAACAAAATTTAAATAATTTAAAATTAATGTTTTTATATATTTTTGTTTACTTTCAATGAAAATTTATTAGAAATCCAAATATTCTTGACTCGGCTTCTTTTTATCCATAAGCTATTTTTTAACAAAAAGACATCATAAAAGAACAGAATTCTTAAAAATAGACAATTTTTGATCTGCAGAATCACTTTTTATTCGACAAAATTCAGAAGATAAAACAGAAGACAAAAAAAAATCCTATAATCTCTCCATTCGGTTCGCCAACTTCAAAAAAAAATTTTTTTTCTTCATCTACATTTGCTCTTCTAGTTTATTACATACAAGACTGAAAAAGAAGGAACAAAAGAATCTGCTGTGTCACTTCATATTGCAGAAGATAAATAAAAAAAGAAAAAGAGACAGAACCCATTTGTCCAAAATGAAAATTTCATCTTAGAAAAAAAATAGGGAAACATTCTTCTTGGAGAATTCCGTATTTTTTTTTAAAGAAAAACTTTTATGCCACTAACAGAATCCTCAGAGGGGCAGGGCTCCAAAAATAGATGAGAAAAAATTCGAAGAATATAATATTATTGTCTGAGATCCAGTTTCTAACCGTAATATTTCACTCAGGAATCGAAACCATCTGAAGGATTATAATACGCATTTAAAACAAAAAAATAAAAACTATGAATACACATTTTCTTTTTGGAAGAAAGAGGGAAATTTAGAGCTATGTTTTATTCGAAGAATAAAAACCACTTCACGATTCTATAATTGGGATTATTTAACCAGTTAATAGTGTTCGATAGCATAGATCAAATTCAATCTCTTCGGTACATTTACTCTATATATACATTGTGGAAAATGAAAAAAATGCCATCTGTCTGAAAATCTCGAATACTAGGATAAAATGTTAAAAATGCCATTTAGTGGTAAGATTTCTCCATATTACTAGTAAATATCGAATATATTAGTTATTGCAATATATTAATTTATTTCATTACAGGATTTTACTGTGTTTGTGCTTTGGTACTCTACAAACCAGACCATTTGTCCTACAGCTAGCAGCCTTTGCTCATATATATCTAGGAACTAAACTGTGAATGACTTTTTTCCAGGTTTTAATTAAAAATGAAGCTCAATTTTAGCTTTTCCCGCTATAAATATGGAGAATATCATTTAACAAAAATAAATGTTACTATTCAGGATTTAAAAAATTGTCTCTTTTATTACACTGGTTCAAAACCTCAGTAAATTTTTGTTTTAATGTGACCACTTTAAGGCTTACGAATTCTGATAACATAAATCGATCGATAGTAATAATCGAATTAGGTACCTTAAACTGGCTACTCTGACCCGCTGGAGGGCCCACGGAAAAATCTGAGTAATCGAATCGCCGCAAGAGCAACGCTGGCGGGAACTGTAGTATAGTCCTTAGGGCCATCACCGGTCCCCTTATAGCCCTTCCCTTGGGAAGTACTTCCCGTCGATCGAAGGAGCCAACCCCAACCTTTTTTTTTGTGTGTACCTCACCAGGGTGGCGAGAACCAGCCACCATGCTGGGAGCTTCTCATTCTCAATTACGAGGTGTCCCCTAGGGACAAATCGAATTAAGTAAACTCAAGTACGTTTTCATCCTTTCAAGAAGAAATAAGAACAAAAAAAGATAACTTCAGAGCTTCTACAATTTATTTCAAACATAGCAATTGAAAAAATTCCTAATTATTGCTAATCGATCATTATTCCTTAATATTTATGTATAGTTTTTTTTTAAGTTGTTGAATAATGCCACACTCTGGGTTCCAGAAGAACAAATTTTTTATTCATTTCGGTTTTCGTTCACTGTTGTGGCTTTTGAATAATCAACTTTATTTGCAAAATACCTCTGTGTTAATAATAAAGCAAGTAATCCAGCAATTTACCAGTTTAATAAATATAAGCATTGCTCAATCTACATATACTGAAATATATAGTATTTTTAATTTTTAGAGACTCACGATCGAAGCCGGAATTAAATAATATGCATATTTTTTTAATGCAACGATAAACAATTTAGTCATTACAAACAATGTTTCTTCTGAAAAATATCATACTCACAAGGATTAACATTTCCTTCTTCGCTTGAATATATAATTACAACTATTTAAAATAATCTGATCACATCATTTGTTTATTCAATCAAAAATAAACGAAAGAAATAGAATTATACTTCATTTTATCTCAAGCCCTTAAAATATAATAATTTAATCTTCCGAAATATCTCTTATTTCGTAATAAATTGAAATGCATTTAATATATATTTTAACTGACAGAGAAAATTGTTAAATTAAAATAGCAGAAAATTTTCATTGATAATATTTAGATTCGTAGGACGGAAAAAGAACTTTAAGAATATAGATAAATTATAGAAATAACCTAAGAGAATTTCGTTAAAATGTAACACAAAATTCGTGAAGTTGCTTAAGTTATAAATGAAGAAATTTATTTTTTGCTAAAAAGAGATCATTCCTATTTAAGAGATAAGATAATAAGTTTCAAAATGTCAATAAAAGTAGAGGATTGTAATACTAAAATCTTTGTAGTGGAATTATTTTGAATAAATGCAATTTACATGAATGAAAGCAGGATCCGTGTTTTAAGGTAGAAAGATTTTTAGGTTGTAAGGAGATGCCAGAATAAAATTTTTAAAAAGTCATTTTTTAAGAGCTCTAAATAAATACAGTACAACGCACTTTTTTATTTATATAAATATTTCATTTACAGGGTGAAAAATGCTATCATATATTCAATTGAAATTTTTTTTTTTTTACTTACGATAGTGTCTGAGGGGAAAAAATGAACACCATGTCTTCTTTTATCAATTTTAATTCCAAATTTTTAATGCTCATATGTTGATAGTAATTTTAATTTCAAATGCAATTAAAATTACTATCAGCATATGAGACTGAACAGTAGCATAAAAAGAAAAGCATCAACAATTAACAATCATAAGTTTCAAGAGAATAACTAAATCCTTGGCCTAATGATATATTCGGTTCCCTAATTGGATGGAATATTATTGTTGTTCAGCTTCATAAAACGTGAAGAAAGATGCGTTGAGATACTTAAACACGTCCGTGTGCCACTTTAATTAATTGCCACTTGGATTAGTTTCAAATTTATGAAAAAAATTATGAAATTGATGAATGTGTCAGACACACACACACCAAGAGATTAAGAGGCAGTGTTTTAGAATGGAGTTCATGGATGTGATCCAACACTTTATTTCAATGGGTTATAAACTGATGAAGCGAAAATTAAATTAATTGAAACCTTTAATAGAAATTCAAGAGTTAATTAACATGATTTGATGATGAGTTTATTTCATCTGAATATATTCAGATTTTCGCACATTTAATTTATAGATTCATAATAGAAAGGCTGATGCACTAGGATACTTAATTCAAAAGCATTGCTTTCAAATTAACTGAAGGACTTCTTTATCTGTTTAGTAATGTAATGAAACCGACTAAACAGTCCTTAATTGTTTAATTAGAGGTGTTTGTCGTTCTAAATGCGATTTCTGTTTATTAAATTACTAGGTAATATACCCAGCTTTACTCTAAATGTCAATTAGTAGTTTATTTAAACGATGATATGTTTAAATTACAAACTGACATCCGAATGGAAATATTTTCATATTTAATTCTAAATCTGATATGCGTTAACATAAATAAATTCAAACGACGAATTAATAATTTATAAAATGCAAAAATTCATAATTGGCGTTTATATTGAGTATATTAATTTATTATTTATATTTTATGCTTATGATGTCAGGAGACAGAAATTTTAAAGAACATTGGCGTAATTAATTTGATAAACGACAAGCCAAGTTATCTTTTAAGAATTTACTTATAATAATTGTGGTAAATTAACTCCATTAGAGGGCACTCTGAGTTCATCCGGTGATAGCCAGCAGTCGGAGGGCAGAGTTCAGAGTTCACTAGACGAGGGAGAGAACGGACGTCCGCCGAGAAGGGTGCGACCGGAAACCGAGAAGCCGTGATACTCTGAGAAAGGGCCGAAACTGGAATTCTTGCGTTGAAGAATTCCTCTGCGAATGTCAGTGCACCACGCGTAGGTGGGAAAGATCCTTTGAACGACATCAACTGTCCATCTTCATGTAATATAAATTCCTTCTTCATCATTGAATTCCATTTGTAAAAACCATCCGAATCATCATTTGTTAATCAAGAATAAAAAGATTAAGCTAATTCAAGTGGACTGATGCATTAAAACCCATCACACCCACAACCATGGGGGCTCGAAGCCGGTGAACAGCAAATTTTAAAAGGTACTGTGCTGCTTCTGTTTTATATTTAGTCTTTCATATTTCTTCAAAATGAGTATCTTGAATAATTTAAAGAAATGTGATTTAAAAATACTTGCCGAAGAACTTGGTGAAACTGTGTCAGAAAATGCTAAAATTTTGGAACTTAAGAAATTAATTGAGAATTCTGATGTTTTTAAAACGGATCAAGAATTTGTCCGTGGCGTCATCAAATCGATCGTTGAGGATCGTACGGCTCAGGCAGTTACTGAACAATCCAAGTTAGAGATTGAAAGAATGAAATTGGCCCGACTCGAGAAGGAGATTGAGCTAGAAAAATTGAAAAAACAATCATTGCCTAGTGAGCGATCAAACGTGCCTTTTAGTGTTGAAAATTTAATAAGAAGTATTAAAACACTAATAATTTCTGTTCCTGATAAACCCGAGGCATTACATTTGTTTTTTACTTCCTTAGAAAAGGCATTTATTACTAAAGAACCTAAAGACTTCCAAGCTGAGATATTAATTAATTTGCTAGGGGTTAAAGCTAATAATGTTTTAACGTATGCAACTGAGCAGGATATGTCGGATTATGAAAAATTAAAAGAGTTATTTTTAGCTGAATTTCAGCCGACACCTCGAGAATGTCTTAGTAATTTTAAAAATGCTCAACGTTTACCAAGCGAATCGCACGTACAATTCGCATCGCGATTAACTGCAACATTTGATTACTATTGTCAGGTAAGAGAAGTAAAAAGAGATTTTAAAAAATTATGTGATTTAATTGTTACAGATAAGTTGTACGAAACTTTGGATTTCCGAACTAAAGAATACATAGGTATTCGCGAAGGAAAAACATGGTTTCCGCCAACTCAGTTAGGTCGCGAATGTGATTTATTTTTTTCATCTCGGGGTAAATCGTTATCTGAAGTCAGTAATTCTAATGTACATAGTAGTGAAACGAAAGCATCAAGGTTTCAAAAACAGGCAATGGAAAGTGAATCGTTTCGTCGAAACAAATATCAAAATATTAAACCGGAAAGGATTTGTTATGTATGCGGGGGAAAGGGAGAAAGCTTTCATTTCGCTCGTAACTGTCCAAAACGATTTGAAAAATCTACAAATGAAGGTGAGACAGAAAACAAATTTGTTATATCGGGAATTGCAACTAAGCCAAAAAATATGCTAGAATATATTGATATTTTTGTGGATGGAAAAAAAGTAAAATTTCTAAAAGATTCAGGAAGTGAACTTATAATTGTGAACAAATCATTTTTTCCTATCAAAAAAATAACGGGAAATATACAAATTAAAACTTGTTTTGGAAATGAAGTTTCTGCTCAAACTGCAACCTTTTCATTTGCTTTTAATGAGGAATGTAAACCCGTTGAGATTGAGGCAGTTATAAGTGATCAATTAGTAATGGAGGGAATTTTCCCGCCAAAATGTCTGAGTCTTATTCAGAATAATGAATTGGTAAGCACCGAAAATAAACAGGTAGATGCATTGAGCAGGAATGCAACATCTAAGATCGTAACTGCACAAGAAGCTAACGAACATATGCAATTGCTGAAAACTCTGGTCGAGTAAGAACTCAAAGATGATTACCATATAAAAGACGATGTCTTGTACGTACAGGTGGATGGACGTGAACTCATCGTTGTACCGGAAACGATGGAACTAGAGGTCATTTGCGGGACAGGTGTGAAGATGCGAAACAAAACGGACCTAAGAATCAAAGAAATCCTGGATCAAGAATTCTTGCACTCCATGATTCAAGAAAAAGAAACAATTCGTGAGGAGGCCAAAGCAAATATCTTCAAAATTCAAGAAGAGAACCGACGGCAATATAACAAACATCGTAGAATTGCCCCACTCTATAAAATAAACGACTTGGTAGCTATTAAAAGAACACAGTTAGGAGGAGGTCTGAAGCTAAGACCTAAGTTTCTTGGACCTTACAAAGTGGTCAAGATAAAGCCACATGATCGTTACGACGTAGCAAAAGTAGGATCTCATGAAGGGCCTGAGACAACTTCCACTTCAGCTGATCACATGAAGCCCTGGACTGATGCAGTTGCAACTTGAGATCAATACATTTCTTTTTTTCATCATCACCCTTTTTTGTTTTTTTTTTATTTCTATCCTCTGTCTTCAATATCCTCTCTTTTTTTTTCTCCTTCATTTGTGTGTTTCAGAGTTCGGAGGACCTCACATGTCGATGGCCGAGCGATGTGGTAAATTAACTCCACGAGAGGGCACTCTGAGTTCATCCGGTGATAGCCAGCAGTCGGAGGGCAGAGTTCAGAGTTCACTAGACGAGGGAGAGAACGGACGTCCGCCGAGAAGGGTGCGACCGGAAACCGAGAAGCCGTGATACTCTGAGAAAGGGCCGAAACTGGAATTCTTGCGTTGAAGAATTCTTCTGCGAATGCCAGTGCACCACGCGTAGGTGGGAAAGATCCTTTGAACGACATCAACTGTCCATCTTCATGTAATATAAATTCCTTCTTCATCATTGAATTCCATTTGTAAAAACCATCCGAATCATCATTTGTTAATCAAGAATAAAAAGATTAAGCTAATTCAAGTGGACTGATGCATTAAAACCCATCACACCCACATAATAATAATATTCATACAAAATATTTAATATTGTCAGCACGTGCGTGTGCATAAATTCAATAACTAAAACGTTGTTTAAATTGTGCTTAAAAAAAGTTTAAAAATTTATTAAAATTAGAGAAAAAAATGTCAAAAAATAAAATTATTGAAAAAATTAATTTTTAAACTAGAAGTAAATAAGATTAGAAGATAAATAAGATAAATATGAAGTACAGTACACTCCCGATTATCCGCGGAATTGGGTGGCGCGGCAGCCGCGGATAATCCGAAAAAAGCTGAAAACGGGTATAGCAAAAAAGAAAACAGTCATTCCAACTTTGAAAAATCGTTTTATGTACAATAAAACGTAAAATAAACAGCAGGAAAGGTTTAACTAACGCTTAATATTTTAGTATATCACTCAAAACTAACCTAAAATGAATTTTGTTAATGAAAACAGAAAAGTGCTTTGTGCTTACGAGAGGCGTCAAGGATACACAGAAAAATTAATACATATGTACTGTTTAATACTGTAATGTATTATGTAACAACAAAAGCATAACTGTAAAACTACATCTTTTTGAAAAAATCTGTCAAAGAAAAAAAAATTTGCGCGGCAGGCGCGGATAACCCGCATACGGATAATCGGGAGTCTACTGTAATAAGATAATTTTATTAGAAGTAAATAAGGGATATTGGATCATCCTTATTATATAACTCAACATTCTCTATATTGTATAAATATAAGTAGTAAGGAGAACAACCTCACTAGCTTTATATAAAGTAAATACTTATAATAACAACGTATCACCGTCTGCTATTCTTTGACAGAAATTGATCAATTATGCCTTCTTCCTATCTATTCTTTCAATCTCCCTTTAGAAAAATTGCATTAGTGTTCTATTTCGAGCCACTGGTGGCAGCTTCAGCACTCAAAGACTTATCTACCGCCAAAGTCTACAAAACTACTCGCAGAAAGGAAATTTTACAAAGCAATTTCAGTCTCTATATATTTCAGATGTAATTCAGAAACAACGTAAAAGAAACCGCAAAGGAAAATGGGATTTTTTTTTTATCGTAAGTGCTGTGCATATTTTTAAATTTTGGTGACATATTCCCTTTATTTAAATGATAAAAGATCTTGCTATATTTAAACTGAGCATTGTTTTTTTTTTCATAACTTACTTTCTTAAACGTTAAAACCTTTCTGTAATATATAAAATCGATCGAAATTAAGGAGGCTTTCCTTTTTTTAAAAATAAACGTTTTACATATAGAGCCTTATTTATTTACTAGTAGATACAAATGATTTTCCGGCTAGGCTGTTTTCCGACTAGGCATGAAGCGAAGAAAGAGGTTTAAAATGTATCCATTAACTTTGTCTTTAATACGCGTTCAAGAAATGTTTAACCAATATGCATTTAGATAATCATAAACAAATACTCCGACCTGCCCGAATAACCCGGTACCAGTTTAAATTTTAAGGACCTTAGATTGAATCCTAACGGTTGTCACCGGCAGCGGTACAACTCCTCCCCTAGGACGGGTATCAAATCATTGGTATGTACTTAGCGTTTGCATTTAGTATAGCAGACTATGCATTTAGATAACGAATTTCTCGCTGGCTTCCAATTGGTTTCTGGAATACTCTAGGCTCGTCTCCAAAATCAACACAGATGTGGGCTAGTTTCTTCTTAATCTCCAGGGTTCAAATTTATTAAGTCAATCTACTAAAGTGCAGAAAAATCTCTTTAGAATTTCATTTGTATCATTAATCTGTAGATTTCTTTAATAATTCGCACGTTATCTGTCACACACTAATGTCTAAATAAGATCATTATCCGAAGAGCATTAAATTAATATTAAGGCAAACACAATAGCATGTACTATTGAAAAACACATCTCATCATTTACTCTATACAGCTGCATAAAATTATAAGTAATTTCCTGTAATTATCAGCAAGTTTTAAATAGAATATACTAACAATGTTACATAATAATATTTGTTTATTATATAATTTGATGCATTAATCAGAAGATTTCAAGCACTAAATTAGGGAAATATTTGATGTATGGTTTTAAATTAATGGAAAATTCATTCAGCAGATTAATAGTTTATGGAATGAAGTAATAAACAGATATAACGTTAAATATACACTAAATAGTTTAAAAGTTTTATAAACAGGAAGGAAAGCGGGAGATGAAACAAAGAAAAACGTTCACATTAAAAATTCGAATTCTTGGTGTATATCACCAAGGTAATATACTCTTTACCTTGGAAAAATGCAAGGAACTCTCACTCTGAAGATAATTACGATTCGTCACTAAACAAATCAGGTAAAATGCAGTTTAAATAGGTTATAAACTCATTTATGGTTCTCGAAATGTAGATATTACAAACGTTTGAATCTATCAAAAAACTACAAATCTCAAAGCGCCTATTTAAAATTTAAATGTTGAAGTCAGAATAATTTTTCTTTCTTGTATAGAGAGCATACAAAAGATGAGGTGTCGAAATAATTGATAAATTTTTTGAGATTTTGATAAATTTCCACAATTTTATTTGCCCCGGAGCTTATAAAAAAGATTTTGTGAATTCGGTGCATTTGTTTGTCTATCTGTGAAAACAATAACACAAGAATAAAATTACTTGCCTTTATATTTAAAACGTAGATATCTATGACAGAATGTTCCCACCTACGAAATTAAACCTGCCCCCCCCCTTACCCGGGCTCTAGGTGAACGACGTGTGGTGAATAGCATATAAGCCAGTTAACAACTCTTCTACCCGAACGATCGTTTTGGTATAATGGTTTAGTTACTGGACTACTAACCACAAGGTCCCAGGTTCTATCCTTCGTGCATCCACATATCGCCACAGTCGTAACTCAAAAACACAATGAGTTGGATATAATATTTTTAATATGATGTGTATTTGTGTAAAATTCGAGGAGAAAATCTGCCGAAAAGCCATCTGTCTGCCCGTCCGTCAATTCCTATATATGTGAATGCTATCATACGAAAATACAAGCTACATAAATTGATTTCGGTATTTTAAATTTGTCATTCGATAAGAATATCAAACATACATTCTATTTTTTTCCCACTATAGTACGAAACTTGAAACAGAATACTAGAAAATCGAACAAATACTAAAATAAATTAAGAAACTAATTCTATAAAAAAACAGCCTGAATTGTTACGGTTTTGTAAAAAAAAATTGCTACTATTCTTTGATATAAACATTTATATTCGCATTTCATGAACCCTCACTGACCGTCATAAACTGCAAATAGTCAGAAAATTTGCAATAAAGACTCTTTTCAGAAATTAATTATTAAAGTAATTAATAAAGATCAGAAATTTTATCCTTTTGAATAACAAAGGTTAAGAGACATATTCATTCTTGGAAACTTAGTCATTTAAACTTTATTCCAATATCGATTCAGCATTTATACAGAAATTTACAAAGAGCTCGTCCACCATCTGGTAAACTCCCTAGTGTAATCATCATCTTTGCACTAAGTGCGCATCATTGAACAGCTCTTTCGCCTGAGATTTTGCATAATGTTTGAAGCTCGAGATTTCAAATTCGGTGCAATCAAATTCGATATTATCTTACGCCGCAAAATTCCAGGAGAGTACGGTTCTTGCCTTAAAGACACTAAGTAAATCATGTAGAAAATTATTTCACCCATATATAGATACCCCTTTATATTTTAAGGAACAAACAAAATTTCATGACTTTAGTGAAAACTAGGGCACATCAGCAAACATTTAATAGCTTCTTCACTTTTGTATGTAGGTGATCTTATGGATATAGATTCCATACGTTTGCTATATAACATAAACGAGCCAAGATTTTTAAATCAATTCATCTTAATTCTAAATAAACATTTTAATTGTTTTGAGATAAATTCATAAAGTATTATAAGTTCATAAAACTATTTATTTTGATGACTGCATCTTATATATTTATAAAAAAGAAAACGAAGCATTAATTTGTACCAAACTGAATTGCTTTATCTTTAACTGGATATCCTCGTCTTTTATTAATATTCTTAGTAAAAGTGAAACGGAGGTGCATTAATTTTATTTGTAAAATAAACATTCCCTTCCGAAATTAATCGAGAGTTAGACAATGAAAGATAAGATAATTCTGAATATTGATCACATGTTAGAGATTTATCTAAGCCAGTAACTTCTCTTTTAGCACCTTTTTTACTCACCCTAAACTAGTAGCTTTTTTAATAGGGTTGCCAACATTTTACTGTACGAATGGTAGCAAATTCAAATCTTTCATTAATTTTGGGACACCCTTTATTAATAAAATATTGTGATCAAAGTTTATTTACATTAAAAATTCATCTCTTTCTCGATATATATTTCATCTTCGAATGATTTTATTGCATAAAAATGTCTCTCAAAAACATTTTGCTTATTTCAAGAACGCATTAAAAACTTAATTTGTTTCATAATAGAAGCAAATACGCTTGCTTTCAAGAATACGAGTCCTCTGTCACCGATCATTAAGTAGTAGAATCACGTATTTCAGTTATTTCACTGTCGAGGCATGGTCTAAGAATCCGAAGATAAATATTTAACTACTGCGATCTGATATCCTAAACTGAAGCGGTGAGAAAGTTACGACTCGACGTATAGAGAGAGAATTGCTCGTATCTAATTGGAAGAGAGAATGGGACATGTTCCCCAGGGCATACTAAAATTCTACCCATACAACACATGACATTCAACTTGCGTGCCACACTTTTTAATAGATGTAATAAAATAATTAACCATTAAACATTATATTAAAAAATTCTTGTGGTAATTATAGATAATTTAATTTTATTAATATTTCAAATATTCATTGTTTTTCCTTTTTTTCCCTTCTTTTTTCTTCTTCTCTCATCAAGTGACAACTTCTGCTTCGGATAAATGTAATTTTGCTGTTTAAATTAAAAATTCAGAGAATATTTGAGGTGTTTATCCATTTTATGTAGTTTTTTTATTAAATTATGGCGTCTTTAAATGGTTTAATTTCAGCTAATAAATTTGACAACTGATATTCAACACTTGTATGACGCATAGGCTACTATGACGAGGATTAAGAATTTTGTTTGATTGATGTTTCAAGATATATTTTTGACTTCGATACATTACGGAAAATTTTCTGTTTAAGCTAAGATTTGTCATTTTATTCCATTACACGATTCATTTTTATACAAGAATTGAATATAGATACATCTCCTTTGCAACAGTTAGAGAAATAATAAAGACGGCATCTTACTTTTCAATTTCAACATTAGAACAATGAAACTAATACTTTTAACTGTAGATAAATGATACAGGAAACATTCCTTCCATCAGACTTTTCACCACCATTCCAGTGAAACTAGTATTTTTAACTGTAGATAGATGATATATTAGCCCTTATTCTGCAGACTTCAACACTATTCCAATGAAACTTGTATTTTTAACTAGAGGTGGATAATATAGGAGACATTTCTTTCTGCAGACTTCAACATCATATTAATAAAACCAATATTCTTAACCGCAGGCATATGTTCTGCAGTTCCATTCTTCAGACTTCAATACCATACCAATGAAAAGATATTTAATCCAATTCAGCAGATTTAAAAGTCATCAATTCAGCACACGTAGCAGATTGGGCTCGCATCCGCAGTTCTCCGGTCCTGTATTGCATGAAGTGCAATAAAATCAACACGGTCCAAACGAGTCATAAAAACATTATTAAAGACTAGATTTCACTAAATATATTTACATCTTTTTTGCACGTTAATTAACATGAATGACTAAATGAAAATGAGCTTAATTATGTTCAAGTCACAAATTAATTATGTTTGAAAATCTCTATCCAGATATACTGCGTATGAAATAACTGAAGTACTTTTTCCTAACATGCCATGATTTATAGTTAATGTCAAACGCAGAAGCTAAATTAATAGTCATACAAATCAATAATTCACAGTGCCATTTTAACAAACTTCAGAAGCTTATGTTATAATAACTCGGCATAGTATCAGAATGGTAACTAGGAATTTCGGTGTTTATAAGCAAATGAACATATTTACATAAAAAAAAAGTAAATGAGTAGTGAAAAAAATCACAGATTCTCAGATGAACGTTTTACAAATATATGCATAGAAATTTAATATAAAATAAATATAGTACTTTTGCCCGCACCTTTGTGTTAATGGCTATTGGGCTATAGTCAGCCAGTTACCACAATGGATAAAAAGGCCCTGAAGTTCAAATAATTATAACAAATCCCAACATTTCTGAAAAATTATCCACATTTCCCTAATTTTCTTTAAGATCTTTAGGCAAAGCTTGAGTTAGTTTAACTTAGTTTAGTTATATTAACGTCCCATTTTTTAAAGCAAAACTAGGGCTATTTGTAAGGAAAGCAGGAAAATTATTTTTAAGTGGATGCGATTTGTGTATACGTAATACCTTTGTTTATTTAGGAGAAATTTTGATACATACTGGATAAATTCATAAAATGAATATTTTCTTATTATTACAGTAGTAAAAAAATCTACAAACATAAATATATATATATATATATATATATTTAGAAAATATTTTTCCATGTAATATATTCTGAATGCCACATTCCTTTTTTTTCAGAAATTTGAAGGCATAAAAATATTTAAATAATTCTTTTGTTTAGTTCAAATAGTCCATGAAAACCATTAGCAATGCAAATAATCCTAATGTTCCTAAAAAAACCCAAGCTTCAATTCAGTTAGTTACGTTAACGTTTTGTTTAGAAATTATAGAAACTACTGAAAATCTGAGCAAATGTTGAATAAATTTATCCGTTAAAAATAAATAATTTTTAAGAATAAAGAGTAGTTGACATTAAAAATTAGGATAAATAAAGTTATAATAAACAAAAAAGTTTAATACTTATTTTTGTTTTGCTGCTCAACAGCTAATAAATTATCCGAGTGGATGATAGATGCTTTCACTTTTTTTCCGATAAGGTAAAGTCTCATGCTTGTCAGTTTTTGATTATTTCCAAAAACTATTAGTTAATTTTAAACTGCAATGTCGTTATAAAGCTTTGTTTTTTAATAAAATAGCCAAGTAAAAAAAAATCATCAAAATTAATCAAAAGTGAAAAAAAAAGTGAAACTGATGGAACAAAATCAACATTAGATTAATTAAAAATCCAATATAATAGATCAATTATTTTATCAAAATAACCGTCAAAAAGAGCTTTGTCTTTCATCTTCACTAAATGGCAATCTGGATTTTTTAAAGTATAATACTTTAAAGTCTTTTGTAAACTTTAATACTTTTCATTTTTTTAATGCAAGAGAAAAATGTTTATCAAAGTTACGTATTGTAAAAATAAAATTTTACACCTTTTTTTTTTTTTTTTTTAAAGGCAGAGTAGTGTAAAAATAATCGATTGATTAAATTATCTCTCTAAAAAAGATTGATCAGCTGTAACTGAATTATTTTTAACTTTTTTTCACACGAAACAAATTGCACGTATGTAAATATTAAGAAAAATAATTTCAAAATTTTTATGAATCTTCTCGTTTTATATAAATCTTGAATTTAAAACAAAAAAAAACTCTTCAAATTATGTATATATACATTTGTATTTAAATCAATAATTCAAAAAACTAGTGAATTAAAGGGCTCAGATTTGTTTGACTTTTGATCTTTATTCCAAAATTTCAAATATTTTTTCGATAATATCTGTTATTTCCTTATTACTTATAAATGTACACAATAAACAGCATATGTAATTAGTGAGTTTGTGTGAAGGCGTAATACCTTCGAATTAATCTATGTTCTTTATATTATATATATTCTAATTTTCTGAAAATTCACATCTCTCTCTCTCTCTCTCTCTCTCACACACACACACACACACACCGTGGGGGAAAAATTGAAGCCTTACTCATTTGGCGGTGGGGAAAATTAAAAGATCTTTTTTGGCGGGAAAGTTAGTTTTTAATTAATAATTAAAATTCTAACTAAAAATTCAAAAAAATGAGACCCCAGGTGCACATTCCCGACCTCCAAGGTATACATGTACCAAATTTGGTAGCTGTAGGTCAAACGGTCTGAACGGTTTTTATTTGAAGCCAAGATGAACTTTGATATTAATATGATATGAAAATTTCAATTTACAAATGATATCTATAACTTTATGACAATCTATAACTTTAAAGAAGGTTCATCCTGGCAGTACAATCTGTCGCACAATATTGTTTAATATTGTCATTTATAGATATCTATAACTTTAATGATATCTATAACTTTAATACTTTTCATTTTTTTAATGCAAGAGAAAAATGTTTATCAAAGTTACGTATTGTAAAAATAAAATTTTACACCTTTTTTTTTTTTTAAAGGCAGAGTAGTGTAAAAATAATCGATTGATTAAATTATCTCTCTAAAAAAGATTGATCAGCTGTAACTGAATTATTTTTAACTTTTTTTCACACGAAACAAATTGCACGTATGTAAATATTAAGAAAAATAATTTCAAAATTTTTATGAATCTTCTCGTTTTATATAAATCTTGAATTTAAAACAAAAAAAACTCTTCAAATTATGTATATATACATTTGTATTTAAATCAATAATTCAAAAAACTAGTGAATTAAAGGGCTCAGATTTGTTTGACTTTTGATCTTTATTCCAAAATTTCAAATATTTTTTCGATAATATCTGTTATTTCCTTATTACTTATAAATGTACACAATAAACAGCATATGTAATTAGTGAGTTTGTGTGAAGGCGTAATAAGTTTTAGTTAAGTTTTATATAAATCTTGTACTGCCAGGATTGAAGCCAAGATGAACTTTGATATTAATATGATATGAAAATTTCAATTTACAAATGATATCTATAACTTTATGACAATCTATAACTTTAAAAAATGAAAAGTATTCAAGTTATAGATATCATTAAAGTTATAGATATCTATAAATGACAATATTAAACAATATTGTGCGACAGATTGTACTGCCAGGGCATCGATTTGCTGCTCTATTCTCGTCAAAGCCTTAACAAAAAATATCTTGATGAAAAGATTAAAATTGAATTATTTCCTTGAAATTATGACGAATAAAAATCATTAAAATTTTTTACGCCTGTTTCTTCAAAATTAAATACTATACATATTCACATATTCACATTTAAGGCTATTGCTCGAAGTGAAATTACATGACCAGTTATTTTGTTCATTTTTATGCTAATTTTAGTTTCCCTTGAAATGTTTATAAAATGTTATAATGTATATAAAATGTTTAATGATCAGAAGTTACTATAGATTATCAACTGTACATCTTTGAATATGTAAGTCTTCATTTACTTACAATTTATAAACTTAAAAGTTAATAATTCGCAGATCTTTCAAACTTGAATTTTTCGTCTCTAATCATCATATTGACAAATATAAAAACATGACCAAAACTGGATCAGGAAAAGATAATTGTTGATATATTTAGATAGTGTTTTTTTTTCTATACAAAAATGAGCAGTGTTGCCAAAAAAAGTATTTTTCAAGAAGACAATTAAAATATTTTGAAGAAGCAGGTTTACTTTAAACAACACAAAATATTTACTTATCAGAATTATAATTTAAAGTATCCTTTTTATATGAATGATTTCTAACAAAAGAATACGAATTTGTTTTAAACTGTATGTTCCTCCATCGGGACAGTTCAAATTCGATCTCAAATAAAAGCGAAAAAAATAAAATGCATTAAAAACAAATCAAGAGTGCGAATACAATCCTTTAAGGGGAAGAAAGGAATAACAGAAAACGATTTCTTTCTTTTTAAGCTTTGCCATTTAGCTATAGTGCAAATAGTGAATTCTGATACTTTCGTCACTTTTTCGGCGTGCAATCATAATTCTAAATCTTCAATTTGTTTTTCCGCTTTTTGTTTGCTTTGTATTTTTCCTATTCGCTTTTTTCCTTGATATTTATTTACTCTCTGGGTTCTTCCTTTCTTATTATTATTATATCACCTCTATCTTATAAATTGACATCTCCATGTCAAAAATAATAAAATTAGATTTTTGTAAAAAAAAAATTAGCCAATAAAAAAAATTTCAGGTTTGTTTTAGTTTAATACTCCTAATAAGGTTTTTTTTTGGTAGATATCATTTGTAAATTGAAATTTTCATATCATATTAATATCAAAGTTCATCTTGGCTTCAAATAAAAACTGATTCCGGAAAATCTGCTGGGAAACGCTCGCAAATTTTCTTCTATATTTTAAGTTATTTACTTTATACATTAACTGACTATCAGTCTATTACCTACAAATATATCTAATTATTTAACTTGGAGTGCTAATGTGCATTGGTCTTCGAAGCTTTACAAAAAAAACCCATCTATTGTGCATAAATCCCTTGTTACAGCAGGGGGGAAATGAATAATATAGAAAACTAGAAATTCATTTCTTTTCACGACAGCCAGAAACGTTACTCTGCAAAGTTCATTTCAACTGAAAAATGGAATAAAACCCTTTTGGCATCTATAAAAGAGTCCCAAGGGAAATGGAAACTATTCTCTAAAAATACCCAGAGGAAAAACATCTCTTTACTAATGAAAAAAAAGCAACTGTAAAAGTGTAAAAAATATTTTGCTTGGAATTTTTATTAAAATTTTACAAAATATTTTCTTCCTTTGTTTTGGTCTTAGTCATTCTGTTTGTTTCACTACTTTTTTTCCAGTTCCGGCAGAAGCAAACATAAGACATGAGGCTGGCTTTTTGAGTCGAATGAAATGAGAATCGGAGCAATTCCATCTGTGGTTCAAAGTAAAACATTCTTCTTTTTTTTTATGTTTCCAATTTTAATTCACGGTTTGTTTTTTCAATTTAAACAAACCATTAATTAAATTTATTTTAATTTTTGAAATATTTTATATGTCATAATAAATTGAAAAAAAAAACACAAAAGCAAGATCCAAACTATGCCCAAGCATTGTCCTTTTTATTAAATTCTAGCCTCCTGAGGCGATCAGCTGGTTCACAGGAGTTATTCCCCTATAAATATGAACTTTAATTAGAAAGGCTAGTGATTAAACTTCAAGTAATACAAAATATTTTTTTTTCAGAAAGCGAATATGTTATTTAAAAATATCAGTACAGAATCGTACACCATTGAAGTCTTACGTGTAATATAGAATTTTTTATAAGTATCTCAGAGGATTATTCGATTAAAATTTATCTGATTCTACATAATATTTAATTTTTTTCCAAAATTAAAAATATTTAAGGATTTAAACTTTATATATGCCGGCAAATTAAGTTTAATTTTTCTTTTCAGGGTGTTTTTATTCCAATGTTAGGATTTGAATATTATCAAAACATTTTGTATAATACTTAAAATTAAATATATTGCGACGAAATTTCCGGGGGTTTGTTGGAAGTTATATGGTGTGAAGAAAGCTCAATCACCAGGTGGCAGTAGGAAATAAAACAGCGACGTTTATTTATACGAAGACACACAGGACAGCACAAAGACGACAACTATATACAGCACAGAAGACGATTATCTTCAGCCGAGACATGCAACATACAACAGATTCTACTGCAGACAGTAGCACACAGCTTAGTTCACTAGCTTCACTACGTCGCTGTTCCGCTTGTGTCTGGAAGGCCAGTTCTTTACCGTCGGTTCCGACTACGACGACTCTTAGACTCCACTGGTCCACGACGACTACTCTTTCGCTTCCGACTACTCTTCGATCCCACTGGTTCGCGACTCGATTCACCACTGCCTGGCAGCTGTGGGTGCTTCCTTTTATAAGTCTCAGGAGGCGGGGCTAGAAGCCTCTCAACCAATCAGGAATGTTCGAGGCGTAACTCGGTTCCTACTGGACGGATCAGGAAAATTCTCGATGTTCCGGGTATAATCTATTTTGGCGCCAAATTCGTCGCCAAGCTCTGGGACGTCCTATGGAACCACCTATGCTGGGAAGCAGCATCACAGATTCGTAACAAATTTCATAATATATATATATATATATTATGAAAGTAAACTGTTCCCTCGAATTAAGATTTTGTTGGCTTGATGATAACACAAAAAATAGTTGGTTTCATAATCACAAAAACTCAATGGATTTTAATTTATTTTTATTTTATACTTGCCCCCTTTGGTCACCAGCTGATTCTCTAGGATTAAAGCTCATTAAAATTTTCAGTTTAATATTTTATGGAACTTGGTTACTTAATAGCTTCTTCCACAATTATTATTTTTGACTACATTTATTTTGTACAGGAAAAAGTAAAGATTATGGATCTCACACCTCCTTTTTTTTCTAACATTCATTTGTCCAATTTCTCCTCTTTCCTTTTTCATATGTTAAGTATACAAGAAGAAAGTATTTTGATCATCGAAAATCCGAAGAGATTTTGACGAGTATCCACATTTTAGACCATCCTGAATTGAAAATACGCATTTTTTTAAAACTATATATCTTTGTCTGCCTGTGAACACGACATCTCAAAAACAATTTGTGGATTTCCACTAAATTTTGAGCGAAATTTGCTTAGTTATCCAAATATAAGTTAATACGAAAACTACAGAATGAAGAAAACTAGATGGGTAAAATGTGGTACACAGACATAACATCTTAATGGAAGATACGTGTGAAATTTGTAATCAAATCCGTCAACAAGTTCCTTGTCTCTCGGTCTATTCTTAAGTTTGGAAATAAATGTGAAATTAAAAAGCATAATGAACTTAAATAAATGAAATTTGCTTCACAATTTTAGCATCTAAAATGTAGACGATAAAAGGTTAGATATTCATCAAATTTGAATCCTTTATCAAACAGTTGGCCGTTTGCGTATGCACGTTTATGAAAGTGTAATGACTTAAACGCATGAAATTGATATTTGATTTTGTAAGGACAACTGTAATTCTAGTTTCAATCGATAAAAAGCGTGAAAATTACGTATTCAATTATCTAGTACTTGCTTATTAACAAATTTCATCGATTAATCGCCAAGAAAAAAAAATCACTACAAATCTCACTAGGCTATTTCGTATCTATTATTCATCAAAGTCATGGCATTAATAATACACAAATACACTAATTAGAAATTGTGCTAGAAAGATTCAGGAAGATCTTTTCCGCCGATTTTATTTCACTTTCTTTAGTATATACAACGAAGATATGAAGACAAACAGCCAAAATATTTATTAAAGATTAACTAGGGATTTGAATTCAGTGAGCATAAAATAGTTCCTTTATATTTAACGTTTTTCTGAATAACTGCCAAGGACATGGAGGGGGAAAAAAGACGAGCTTGCATCAGCATCAGAAAAAATTTCTCGGGTCACACAATGCCGATCCTGGATACATCAATAAAAGGGAGTAAGTACTATTAGACCTATTGTTTTGTCTTACTCTGCTGACACTATCTCATTTTCCTCATTGAAGGTGAACTGGACTGGAACAATGACATGGGTATTGGCAAGAAATGGATTACATTGAATTACTCATTGGCTAATGGTCTGGAGAGCATAATGGAAATGTCTCTGCAACAATAGAGGAAGAAGTTCCTAAAATATTTAATGTGTAAAGTTTGGAAACACTAGTTGCTTCTGAGGTCTGATTTTGAGATAGCTTAATTGCAGCCTTAAGAGATTAAAACTCATTCAGGTTTTTATTGTAATTATTCAGGTGTTATTCGAAAAATATATGTTTGTCTCAAAGAGGAAAATGCGCTTGATTGAAATATACAAACAGTAAGACAACAAGTGCCTATTTTAATTTTTTATAATTTATTACAACAGCAGAAAAATTTAAAATTATGGCAATTTTCAACATAATCGTCCAATTTTTCAGGGCACTTTGTCCATAGTTTCAGAATCCATTCTAAAGAAAAATGTTTTTCGGCACGACAGCAATGCAGTCTTTTTTCATCCGTTCATCGGTGACAAGTCGGCTGATCTCTTAAAACATTTTTAAGTAGACCAAATATTTAATAAACCGACGATACGAGATTCAGTACATATGACATACATGATTTCCAACACCTCGACATCTTTGAACAGTGTAAGGCCATATGTGGAAGAACATTATCATGCAAACAAAGAATGTCTTCCGATAATCGACTTCGGAGATTTTTCGAATCATTTTCTTCATTTTGCTGTAAAGTATCTCATCATAACATTAACAGCCAACTTCTAAACTTTTTCCATGTAAATATTCTAATATTGGCCCTTGTGAATCCAAAAACATTATGAGTTGAACCTCGTATTTCTTTTTCACTGGAGGTTGGAAATGGGTTTTTTTTCTATGCTCCAGCGTTTTTTTTTTTTTTTTCACTGCTTCAGAGTGGATAAATTCATGTTCATCTTCAGGGTTGATTCAGTTCAAAAAGGAATCAGTATGACAGTACAGCAAGTTCGGACAGATTCTCACACAATTGGAATACGGCCTTGCGAACAATTTGGCATAGATTTTGTGAAATTTCAACTTTTATGATTTCATATAGAGAATCATGACTAATTTGAACATGGTTTTATCATTGCCTTAAGAGTCACTCAGATTTTATTCAGAAACAGGGTATGATATGTTCAATTTTGGAATGTATAACGGATGTGAATGACTAGTTTTCTCAGTTCTTCTCCTTTACACATTTGTGCAATTCACTTCTCATGTAAACTCCCCGTTATTGAAACATATTGCCCCGTAATGCACTGAGAATCCACGATGTAAGTTTCAGTTCTTAGTGGCACTTTCAGCTGCAAAAAATATATATTGAGGAACGCTGTTCTTTATTGATATTAGAGAAAAGTAGCGCGATCCCATTTATTTTGCTGAAATGCAAAGTGAACTCATGGAATAATTCTGAAATTTTCATTAAGGAAAGAGAACAGTGTCGCGATCCAGCGACTTCGAAGAACAGACATACAGTCTATTAAAGCAAAAATGCAGAAACTTATTGAGTATCCTCATACGAACGAATTTCTAGATTTTATTTACTATTTTATAACACTTTTTTACATAATTGTAATATAACTGCAAATTTGATCCTTAAATATTGTAGATGCAGATAGTTCGGGATAGCGGCACCGAAAACAATAATTTTCGCTTAGGTTAAATGTTTTATTTAGTCTAATTTAGCGAATAGCCATATTCTGAAATGATAATCTCCAATCCAAGAAAACGTCCTTAACATAATCAAAACAAATAAGAAAATAAAAGGGGAGTGAACTAAATCGTAATTACTTTTCATATGTATGAACGGAAGTATACTGCCAGATTTGAAAGCTTGGTAGTTGTGGTGGAATATCAAAATTTATCTTACGAAAATTTTCGATATTGTTATTATCTATGAAATCCTAGTCTAATATTTTAGATAAATTCGAGTCGTCGTCCTTGTGGAAATACTGCTCGGAGCTTAGAACAAATCTGTGGTAAATGTAAAAAATAATTTTTTTTTTATTCTCCAAACAAAGAAAAAAAATTTCCTCAGTCGGCACATCCATATGGTCTAGAAAAATTAAAGATATAAATGAATCACAAAGTGTAAGTGTATTTGAAATTAAGTAGGCCCGAAAAATAATAATCATCTCATGTAATACTATATTTCATACATTATTTATGCATATATTAAATGGAACGAAATCTCAATAAAAACAATACTGCACCAGACTCACTAAGCAACAAATAAAGGAACAAGAGTCTGATTAGTAATTTCAACACCAAAACACAATAACTAGAAAGAGTGGTTGCCCTGAAACTTTCTCGCATATTTCAATAAACATGCTTGTTTATTGTTAACCTTATGCCATTGGCGAACAATAGTAACGAAAGAGCCTATTAGATTGAGTAAATTTACAATTTTTCTTTTGACGATTAATCGCTTGGATATGGTTAATATAGTACGGATAACCAGATGTCTAAATAGAACATCTTTTTTTTCCAACCGATTAAAATCAATCTTTGCCTCAATAGCAGCAGTCACGAAATATACAGTGATGGCCAAAATTGTGGACGCTTTTGAAAATTTTTATGTTTTCCAACTTTGTAGGCTTATAAAAAATGCAACTTTTCACAAAATGCAAACTCATACATATAATTTTAAAGAGAATTTAATGCTAATTTCAATACAAAAAGCAAAATTCAAATATTTGCAATATAAAAAAGTTGAGTGGCAATAATTATCTAGTACATTAGATGCTGATGACTGTAGTGAGTTATCAGTGCTTAGTAGGGTTGCCTTTATTTGTTATTACAGCTTCACACGGATGTTTCATTGAGCTAATGAGAGTTTTAAGCTCTTCTTTCGTTATTGCATGATGCCAGAGGACAATAATAGCTTCAATTAATTCTCTATTATTTGATGAACGCTTCATATGTGCAAGTTTTCAAACTGTGCCATAGGTTCTCAATAGTTTTGAGGTCAGGACTGTTTCCGGGCCATGATAACAATTCAATGCTCTTTGTACTAAACCACTCTTGATATTTTTGTAGTGAGCTGAATCCTGCTGAAAAACAAATGATGCGTTGTTGGGAAAGAGATCACTGATGGAAGGGGTAAGTTTTGGCTCTAAAATAGTGTCAATGTATTTTCTTGCATTTAATGTCCCATCGATAACATGAAGGAGGCCAATATCTTCTGCTGACATGCATGACCAAATCATAACACTAACTGAATTCTTCATAGTTGCTTGAATGTAGTCAGAATGTACCTGTTTGCCTATTCTCTGTCTTACATATTTTCGCCATCACTACCGAATAACAATATCTTTGTTTCATCCCTCCGTATAACTTGTGACCACTGATCATCTGCCAAATTAATGTGTTCCTTTGCCCACTTTAATCTTTTTTATACGCTGCTGTAAATTGAGATAAGGATTTTTTTCTTTGAATTCTACCTCTTAGTCTAATATCTAATAATCTTCTCCTGATTGTTCTTGAATTGACTTAAATGCCAGCATCATTCCATTGACCTATGATGGCCGCTGATGACATCGTTCTATCTTGGAGACAGTCTTTTTATTCTTCTATCATCAACAGCTGTCGAGCACCGTTTTCAACCATTTCCTGCTTTATTTTTTATTGAATTTGTCTCCTGATATCGTGAACGAAACTTTCGGACCCCAGATGTAGTCACTGAACTTCCTACATGTATTGCAATTTCAGCATAGGAAAAACCTCATTTATGTAACACAGTAATCTTAGTTCTCTTTCTATGTGTCCAATCTATTATTTAATCTCATCTCTGCTTGACTAAATATTAGAAGTAGTTACAAATATTCCAACTATATTTTAAAAAGTTTAGCAAAATTTCTTACTCGTAATTTGATTACATGAAATACAGTCTTCTTTCTACAGAAAAAAGCACAATAATGACTTGTTGCATCTTTAAACATCATGTCAGCTTCTGTTGGCAGTTATTAACATTTGATGGGTTCCCAGAGCAAGAACAGTGATTTGTCAGGAAAGAAATTACAATCCATTTCATCACTGTGTTTTTTATTCACATTAAAGTAAGAATATCTTTTTTTGTATTTCAAATATTTGAATTTTGCTTTTGGTATTGAAATCAGCATAAAAGTTTCTTTAAAATGGCATGTAAGAGTTTGCATTTTGTGAAATGTAACATTTTCTATAAGAATACGAAGTTAGAAAACAAAGATATTCAAAAGTGTCCACAATTTTGGCCACTACTGTATATATACTAAATTTCATATATTTAAATCGTTATGTTTTTCACTTATCGCGCTTACATGCTTCTGAAAGTACGACCGGCAGACAATCTCTTGTCGGATTTGGTTCCAGATCCGATTCATATTTAACACTGATTTCTATCTACATTAAAAATCTTATCCATCTAGCTCTCTTTGTTTTGTAGTTATCGTGTTAACTTGTATTTAGACAGCTGGATAAAAAGACTTCAGAATAGATTTCGTCCACAGTTTGACACAAATTTAGAGCAGATATCATATACCAAATTTCATCCATCTAGCTCAAACTGCTTTTGCCGGCGTCCTGGCATAGGGGTAGCACGTCTTTCCCATGATCTGGGCGTCCTGAGTTCGAGTGCCGGTTCGGGCAGGGTTGTTCTTTATCTGTTCTATCTGTGAGATGTGTGAATGTGCCCCCCTGTAAAAAGGGGTTGTGCTAGCGAATGTGATGCGTGAGTAACTAAGACGTACTCTGGGCCCTGGTTGGCGCTACTAAAAATAAGACGCTCCCTTGGCTTAAAGTCGCTGACTTCGTCTGCGAGCTTGTCCATGGCAAGTATCATTAGAAACAACAACAAAATGCTTTTGAATTATCGAGTTCCCAGACATGATTAATAAAAGCAGAACTCAGCGTTTCAGAAAGGTTTGAAACGTAGAGATTCGTCAAAATCTCGAATTCGAATTTTTTTGATAATTACAATAGTTTCATTATATATTTTATATAAAAGAAAGTACAAATAAGAGTTATATACTTTGTAAGGTTAGATATACTAATAAGGAAAATAAAAATTAGCTGAATAAAATTCCTTTTGTTTCTTCAACATATATTTATTAACATTTACAATAAATGCAATTATTAACCTTTACAATAATTACAATAAATGCAATTACAATTGCAGATAGCAGAAATGGCAATTCCGTTGCCAAGGAAATTCTGTAGTCATTTCTCACTGCTTTTTTTTAACATTTTTTTTTTTGTTGTTGTTGTTGTTTAATGTGCAATAAATAATTTTTGTTTAATGTGAATAAATAATTTTAACAATAAATTAACACTTGTGTTCAAAAAATAAAATCTTTACTTGTAAATATTTTAAAATTTTCTTTTACAGCTTGGAAAAATCGCATATCTAGTGTCATCTTTAAACTGCCTCTGAAAGAAACATGAAAAAGTGTGTCTCGCACTGCTTTGAGCATTTCAGTAGATATTCGAAAACACTATTACTTATTACACTTTACTTAGTACTTTAAATTACTAAAAAGTAAATCATCCATTCAAATCTATCGCAACTGCTGTTCCTATTTCATGGAATCAGTCGATTCCACTGAGCAGGATAAACAAATGATGCCATTCTTAAATTCTAAAGCTTAACACTTCATTAGCTCTTAACACAAGTCAGAAGCAACAATCCAATAAGATTCGCTTATTTTTCTTTGCTATTTGCCATCTTTAATAACATAAGCCAATGACAATTCAAAGGATAATAGCTGTCATTACGACCAAAAGAAGCAATTAAACCAGTAAAGTTAATGCGGAAAGTTATCTGCCTTAGACTTTGTTTTGTCGAAGTCGAAGTGAAAGGAATTCTTGCTTCTGCATTCTATAACATCAAACCGAAATAAAGGTAAGGGATTGGTAAATTAAAAAATTCGTGACATTTGATGCATTCCACATTCATTAAGAATTCAAATACTTACAAAGTTGGAACATTCCGTTCGAAAACCATATCAATTGTGGAGCAACGCTTGTAAAGCAAAATTTTATATATAAATTTTGAAATTTCTTAATATTTAATTCTTGACTCTAATGAGCATTTTGAGATAAAAATAGATTCCCCAAAACTTTCAAAATTTCAGTGTTCTAATACTGGTTTTACATGATTCGTTTTAGAAAAGAACTTTTCTTAAAATATTAAATGTAAATTTTTTACACCACAGATTCAAATTGTTTAATTCTAGCATTTTTCCTTATTTGTATATTATTTAAATTAAGTTTTCTTCAATTTAGTTCTATCAGTATTACATGCAGAATAATAATGTCTTTAGCAATAGTTTATTTATTAATTATTTTTTAAAGTAAAATTTTAATTCCATATGTTTAAATTATATATATATTATTGTTTTTCAGAACAGGCTGGCTTAAAGTCACTGAATACTAAAATTTTATATATTCGATCCCTATCAATAGGTAGAAAAATTCACATTAAGAATGAAAACTAATCATAATAAAATCATTATAATATTAAACAAAGTATTGACAAAATGAGAAAACTATCTTTCAGGCTTTAAATGACTTCGTAATAATTTCATAATAGACGCTATTAATTTTAATTATAGCTAAAATTAGTACATGCCATTAATTAAAGGTAAAATTAGCACATGCAATTATTTATTCTATAATTATTATCAATTATCGTAAAATTATTTGTTTTTGCAATTATAGCCTTGTATTCAGATAAAATTTGAAGGTAATGCAAATTAAGATATAAATAGTCAATTATTGTTTTAAAAATTATACCAAATTTAATGAATGTAACATTGTTAATGAGTAAATAATAGATCATTACTAAGAATTTCGTAAATATAATATTAAATATCGATTAAAAATTGAAACTAATTATATATTTACAATAAAAATCAAAATTTTATCCAACTGTGTTTCAAATGCTCTGTTAGCTTTCGATTTCATATTTTTAAAATATAATCACTCTTCTGTAAAAAAAATTCTTTTTTTAATATAAATACAGCTTTTTTAACAAGCATTTGAACCTATATAGTTGTTATGTATAGACTAATTCTGTCTGTTTTAAAAAATAATATCTGCTTTTTTATGGAGATCTGTTTTGTAAAATTTGGAGAGAAATGCTGAAAGATGGAAAAGAGGGAAATAAATTGCTTTTAACATCAAAGATCTTATTAAACACAGAACCAAAAATTGCAGAATGCCGTAGTTCGAAAGTGAAATGACACCTCTCAAAATATGAAAGTATTTACAAGAGGATAAAACATTTTTATATTTTTTAATGGGAATTGAAAAATCTATTAGAAGCAATAACCAAGGAAATTACCAAAAGATGTCATTCATTTAGTCATTTGAAAAGTGAAGAAGAAAGTGCAATAAAAAAAGTTAGATGGAAATAATATTATATATAAATTAGGTGTGCTGAACCAAAATATAAAGAAATGCATAATTCCAGTATAGAAGAGAAATAACTAAATGCATATGACAAATACAAAAAAGATTTTCACGTTCGTTATTTATAAACTGAAAATTTGCATTATATTAAAAAGTGAGACTAGAAATTAAAAAAATATGGTGCGATTATATCTGACGTGGACTCCTAAGTGCTTAGAATCATCACAACAACCTTTAATCCAAAACGATCTTCACAAAGCAAAACCTCGCAGAAGCAATAAAATCCGAAGTTTCACACCGTTAAACCCGATCGAAATCTGTCTCGCCTTTTCCCACGTTCAACATCCTAAAAAACGATTAAACGAAATATCTCGGAGACACCCTTTTAAAACTCATTTACTTGCTCTCCTACAAACGACCTACATTAGAGCACCTCGTTAAGGGAAGAACAACGTGCTATATCGTCGGTCTACATAAATACGACTTCACAGATGGCGAGGAGATAGCACCGCACAGGTACCACCACAATAATAAGACTCCATAAACAAACCCTGCGAAGTGAGGAATCATTTTGGCATGAACCGTGTCCTTAATCCTATTGTTTCATCCCCGCCAGCTGGGTAGGAAGAATTGCACCCACAAGCTAAATTGTCAAGCATCCGCCAAGTGGCTTGCCAAGAACGAGTTTGATGGCTCTTTTTTTTTTTATCTCCTCTGGTTTTCATATCTGTATGGAGCCACGGGAGGGTGTACCTTTTTGTTCTTTTTCCAGAGCTCCCACAATAGAACGGGTTCATAACAAAGAAGTCCCCCAAGTGATGGCTTCGGAATCAAACGCATTGAGGGTTCTTATGCCTACTTGAAGTTTATTCTTTTTTAAGTGGAGACGGGGTTATATTTAAATACAACGATGGTAGATTATACAAGTATTGAGAGAGACTAATTCCCCCTCTCAAGGACGATCTGAAAGAGGTTTCGATTCAGAATCGTCTGCTTTTGTTAGAATGTAAAATGATTTTTTTTAAGGAATTTAATTTCTGAGATTGACGGAGAATACTGTTCTGAAATACTTTTCATTTTTGTTTTATTTTAATTTATTTTTTTCATTACTAGTTCATTGCGTAGAATTTTTTTATTACTGTTCATTAATAAATATTTTTTTAGAAATGAATTCCTATGTCTGAAAGGAATGTAAGAAATTTTTAAATATATTTTAGAATATTTTTAGTTATATTTTATGTTAAGTTAGACACTTGTATTTTACTATGATCATTGATAATATTTAACTCATACAATTCAAATATTTATCTTTTTTATTACAGCAGGAAATAAAACTAAACATTAATAAATAAAATCTGAAAAGACATTTTCCTTTTTAATGATATTTTTCTTATTATATCTTAATGATATTTTTAATCAAATATTGTATATTCCAATTTTTTTCGGAATGATTTCATAATCCATTGATATGTTAGAATCAATGTGGATAAGCGATTATTAACATTAGCCGGCCTTTATTAATAATAACTGCTTCTTTTGGTCAAAGTGAGAAATATCACAAATTACTTACTTTAACCGCTTATTATTAATAATTCCCAATGAAGTTTGGCCTATGTGATATAGGATTGGGGTATGGGTGTGTCTCTTTGTATATGTTTTTTTAAATTTGCTATGATGTTTTTCTAAAATATTTTTCTGATTTCTTTTTCTTTTTTTCATAATTAATTAGTCTCGTCTTTTTTTCGGGGGGGAGGTTAGTCATTGAACAATCCCAAAATCTATCTGCTGAAAGGGGGGGGATAGATATTTTGATGCATTTTAAAAAATTGGATGGATTTATTGGCGGATATAGTAGATTATAATTCTTTTGGTGGTGTGGGGGGGACAATCAATGTTCCCTCTAATTTTTTCCGGAGGTACCCCTGTCCCTGGAGTTTAGAGGTTCGCGGTACAGAGGTCCAGAAATCCCACGTGGATTTGGGGGGTGGGGGCTGGCTTAGCTGTCTCCAACTTGTAAAATACACAATCAACTGATATTTTCTAGCTGCTTCCAACACAACAAAAAACGCGAAAAGCTGGTATTGACAAAACTTTATTGGTTATTATTAATAATCGCTTAATGTGATAAATGTTCCTAAATTATTCAATTCAACTGGCTTATTCGGTTATTAATAATGGCTGGTTAATATTAATAATAACCGATTATTCACATTAACAGTAACAGATATACATGGCAACTGACTTCTTATTTTCTCCTCGTTTCTATCTCTCAATTCAGACTGCGTCATCCACCGGTCATACAAAAAAAACTCCTTTAAAACGCATTTTAAAAATGAATAATAATTTTTCTTTACTACGAGAATGTGAAAAAAAATATATATTAAAAAATCTATGCTTTCTTTTCTTCCTCAGAAGAAATTCCATTTAAAATATTTGTTTTAATAAAATTTAAGAAACAAACTGTTTCAATATCATATTTACTCTCCTAGTACACTTTCAATACTAAATTTTGTTCCTTAACTTTAAAACAGTCCACCCCATGCTTCCTTCATCCAGCTAAAAAAAGGGAAAAAAACATCCGAAGATAATGGCTCTAACTAAAAGTGTTTGCTTAAACTAACAGAACTTCCTCTAACGCCAGGGAAAAAAAAGCCCATCTGCGATGCTAATTGAGTATCTTCGGCGCTTGTGTGAAGTGATCAAATATTATCACGTAGGTGGAATAGTTACAGGAGCATTGGATGACTCTCAGGAGACTCGTTAAAGCACAAAGCTTCCACTTGCATAGTTAAGTAATTAATGAATCCGCCACGATGGAGCATCAATTTCAAGTTGCAGGTTTCTCGGCTGGCGTGATTAATATTACTGAGGTTATGCCTGACCAGAGGACATTAAAACTAAAAGAAGCTGCTTTGTTTTTAAGATTTCCGTGCTCTCTAGAGATGTAGAGGGTGTCTCAGATTCGAAAAGGGCGTAACAAATGGTAATCATTTTCATACATTAGGCTTAGCATTATTACTTAGAGTGCGAATATGGTTTTCTATCTTTACAGAAGATTTATTTAAGAATGAAAAGTCGAACAGTTAGATTTCTTTTTGCCATTTGCATTTCAATAATATGATTCTACATATTTCAAAAGACAATGAAACCTCATCAGTAGGTTACCTGATACTATGCTTCGAGATAAAATGTATTCAATAGTGCGCCGTGTCATCTCAAATTTAAATACCTTTTATAGAAATAATACTCGCCGCCTTTGGCGACCAGTTTGTTCGCCTAAATTATTGACTTTTTAGATGTTAAACTATGAATAAAGAATGCATTTCTTTAAAAAAAAAGATTTCACCATACAATTTGATATGATAAAAACACGCGAATTTTATTCAAACAATTTACTGCAATTTACAAAGTGTACCTATTACGAAATAAAAGTGGAAATAAAAATTCTATTATGGATTTAACGACTGGCAAAAGCACATGCTTAAATTTTTGACGGAGAGTTTGAATTCCATCATACCATTTAAAACATAGGCAAATCATAATGATTATGACTAGACATAATATACGGTGCAAAATTTGGGGCGTTTTCTCGCCAAATATATTTGTGATGATTTTTTATATTAACTTTAAAAACAGTTTGTTAGAATTTCTCGTACGCACCCAGGATTGCACACTTTTAGAGTTTTTGGACTATTGGCAGGATTTTGACGTGCTTGGCGAGAAACGGTACATTAATCTTAAGTCTCACCACGATTACTTACATGGTAATGACTAATCCTCTTTTTGCACTTGATAGAACTTTTTGTTTGAAGCCTATTTATTGATTTCTTTAATATCTCCTTTCCTCTGACTGAATGTCTCCTTTAGTGGTATGGCGGACTACCTCCAGAACACTTCTTATAATATTTTGCAGCTCCATTCATTAACCGAGTGATGCATTTGATCCAGTACAGCTGTCAAAATGTTTAATGAATGAAGCAGTCAAAAATTCGTATGGTGTTTTGTTTATATTTGATAATTACCATTCGACAGTTAGTAATAAGCTCGATTTCTGTGCCACGTATGTTAGTGTTTTATGTATAGAGATATTTGTAGAATTGGGATTTCAGTAAAATTTCATTTCTTACCTCTATAATATAATTCGTCTATTTTAAAAGACAGGGAAATATCTTTAATATATCATCCGTTAATATGCCAATCTGTTTTGATTCGAATTCTCTATTAATCATTCCAGGGGTAAAAAATATATCCTAACAGCTGAAATCTTACTAGGCATTCGATAGTGTGTCGCTTAGTTTGAAAGTTAAATAAGGATAATTTTTCTTTTTAAATTTTAATTGTTTAAAATTTTAATTAAATTACAATGGCTTGAATAAACTTCAAAGTCACGCAGCAGGAGAATAAAAATTAATAGACGTTTTAACAAATACAGAATAAAATTTGAAGAATTCAAAATTTTCCTAAAAATTAAAAAAATAATAAGATGAATTATTGAAGCAAAAATCTGAAATTTTAATTTATGTATTGTAATAAAATGATGAAAAATATCTCAATATAACCAAGAATGCAAATAGACATCTTTTTAATATATTTTCTGTGACGAAGATTTTGAAAAATATCTATATATGTTAATTCAAAAATTTCATTTGATATTCTTTTGTTCATTTGATTTGATATTGCATTTTCTAAAAGTACAATCTTGATTACCAATTGCTACTCAATTACATAGAAGGTACAAAAAAACTCACGAATGTTTCAAAATAATGAAGTATATCTATCATCAAATTTATAATAACATGTTGGAATGATTGTGAAATATTATTAAAAAGCTGATCCATACTATTTTATTGTGTGGTGGAAATTATTTAACCCATTAAAAAAAATATGCAAAAGTGCATCGTTAAGATACTGTTTACGGAAAAACATATTTATAATGTTTTTTTATAGTTTTATTTCCTCTGAGAATTTTTAAAAAAATTCCTCAGTAAAATCGTGTGCATGTGCGTGTGTGTTTGCGCGCGCGCAATCGAATCTTCTATCTTCCAAATATCAAACAAGTAATAAAAATGCAATTCCAAAATGTATTTTGAAAATAGAACCTAAATAAAAAAATGTTATGGAAATGTTTTTTTTTAAATTTTCTCCATATGCACACGTTTTCAAACAGTAGAACTTAATAAATGAACTAAAAATATTTCTTATATATATTTAAATTTATCTTTTATGAAAAAAAAAACATTTTATTGTACTTGTTGCATAGTTCTAAAGTTTCTCTAAGATTTTCCCTAGATCATGCTTCTTAAGTTACCTCCTTCAACAGGATAGAGAAATCTATTGCATCAACCATGCTTAACAAATAATTTGCATATGTACTTTGATGCAACAAATTTGAGTTTCATTTGATTAATCATTATTTCTAAAACTATAGTTAGTTAATTGGTACTTCATTTGTGATGTTTTTTTGATGCTGTGCAAATTTTGACTAGGAATTTGTAGTTTTCAATCGAATAGATTCTGTAGAAATAAGAAAAGAAATGTGCTCTTATAACGTCGAAATTGTTTTTGTCATCTTGAATTACAACTGATTTTGGTTATGATCACTTGTAATTACCATCTAATAAAATAATTCAATTTTATTCTTTCAATAAAGAAAATTAATTAAATAAAGCTTAATTTTCAAAAATATTAATTACGTAATACTAATTTCATTGCAAAGATATTCTTTCCTTTTTTTTTCTTTCAATCGAATTCACAAAAATTTCCAATTAATATCATTATAAAGTTACCTTTTTTTAAAGATTGTTAGAATTTTAAGATATTTTTCCTGGAATTCTATTAGATAAAACTGAACGAAAAAATTGAATCGTCTGCTTTTATATACGTCTGTCCAAGTCGACCGAGATGATATCAAAAGAGATGCGACGAAGCGATCCGTTTTTACCCCAACCATCGTAAAACGATTCCAATGGCAGATGGAAACGTTCGACATGTTGTCAAAGGACACGCCTTCGCCCCTCCCGGACGACCGCATCAAATATTCATTGACATAACATATCATCGGTTATGTCTTCTTTTTCTGATTAATAACTCGCCAGTTACGGATACGATTCACAGTTAGCAGTCGAAAGGTTTGAGCGATTTCGTAAACATGGCTTCATCGATTGCTGATAGTTACATTTGCTGTTGATATTTTTGCAGTCGTTTTGATGTGTTGACATTGAAGGCTAAATATATCCTGTTATTTTCTTCCGCTGGTAAAAAAAAAATTCAACAATGTTAAAAAATGTGCACATGTACTTTTAGGCATTATATTTATGCATTCTACTTTATATTTGATGAATACCAGTGAACATAGAGTAATTTAGTAACTGTTTCAGCGTTGTCTTTTTAATTGATTCTGCCCCTTTGATAAAAAATTGAATCAATAAAAACCTTGAAAGGAATCGGCAGAAGTTGTCGATACCGAATGTTGGAACATTTATTTAGTCTTAATCCCAAATAACAAAGCTTCAATAACCAATATTTACGAATGCATCCTACTTCGTTAACTTTCTTTTGGAAAAAAAAAATACTGAAATGGGTGACGATTTATGTGCATAATTTAAAAAATATTTATTATTTGTAATTAATTTGTCTTTAATTCTTGACTCATGCGAAAAAAATCATAGAATTATAAATTATTATATTGGCAAAAACCTTTTGAAGACTCTTTTCAAAGAAGTCAATTTTAAAGAGCTTAAAGATAAAATGTTTGCTTTTATGCGCCTCTAATCTGAAGGATTTCTTAGTAACATATAATTCATCCTTTCCATAAATTTTATGAAAACTCTTTTTACAATTTAAACTAATAGATCCAGAAAAATTTCTTTCAGTTTTATTTTATTTGTATTTCTTTTGGCTTCACGTTATTGAATTAATTCCATATATTTCCAGCTCTAATCAGAAGGCGCTGTGTGTTTTGAACTAGAAAAAGAATATGGCGTAGATGTTATATAGTATATGTAGTTAAGTTTTAAATTTTGACATTATTCGAAATTCAGTATTAAATTATTAAATTTATGGCTGTTGTTCTGTCACATTATTGTTATTTTGTTCTTTCGATTTCCGTCAGTGTACAAGTTACAATTAAAACCATCAAAACAATGAAATATTTCTTACTTAGTTTCTATCATAAATATATAAATAACTAATAATAGATTCTTAAAATAATACATATTTATGGACAGTTTCTCAAAAGAATCTAATAGAAAAATATCAGTAGCTTAACTCTTCATGTCCAGTTAGGAATTTAACCTTTCGCACTCGGATTGTACCTATCCTTCACCATTTTAGAAGGTGCATCATTTTGACGTTTTATTTATTTATTTTTCAATTTTGATTGTTAAAAGCAACTACAGAATGGTAAAAATATGTAGATTGATTTTTGAAGAAATTCGACTTAAAACAACTATGTATGTTTATTTTTCAGAGCAATAAACAAATCTTTGTGTTAGGTGAACAATTATGCAACAAATTACTTTTCCTAGTGCAAAGGGTTAATACAAAAAATGAGAGAGTATTTTTAAATTGTGAAATTTAACAAGAACAATTCCGAGTCAATTCTGATCGATAAAAATTTTAATCTCTTCACCTTCAGCTTTAAAAATTGCGTTTACATTTCATCTAATAGTTTCAAACTTTATTATATTGAAAGCAAAGAGATGAAATAGCATTTACAGTGAAAATTTTTGCTCAACTGTAAACCTTTAGGGAACTTGCTAATTCAAGACATTAATTGGTTCATTCACTTTAATTCCATGTTAAAATCATTTTAATTCCTTGCATTAAAAGTACAAAAAACACATTAGTAACTTAAACAAGTCTTTAAAAGATATATTCAAAACTGGTTAGAATGATTTTTCCAAACAAATTAAGCTGGAATTTTTAAGCAGCAAATTAAATTTTCAATGAATATTTAAATAATTATCTTATTGCAAATAAAACATTTTGAAAAGTTGTTTTTACTTTAAAACATTACAATCATCGATTTTATAGTTCAAAGTTTTAGCATTTATAGTCCAGGTTCAACGGAATAGAATCTAATTTATTAAAACAATGCATTAAGGCAAATCTTATTTTGATCCAAAAAACACACTTTTTTTTCCTAATTGTTGGATTTCCGAACTCTTGAATGACTCCCCTCTTAATTTTTATATTCAAATTACATCGAAGCTGAAGTTTTGTTTATAACTGGAGGAAGTGTTCGGCCGACGATTTTCTAGCTTGAAATATTAATTTAGTTTTTGTTGCATAGAAAAAAAGATTAAAATTTACACTTTATACCTTCTCTTTACCATACAGTCACAAAATTTTATAAAGATCTGCATGATCGGGCATTTGAGATGTGGGGTTCGCATACTCACAAGCAAACAGTCAGGCAAATTATTGTCCTTTAAAGGAACTGCGTATTCTTTTAAAGGGGTCGAATTGAAAACTTAATATAAATCTATAATTTCAGTGCAAGAATCATATTGAAAATTCATCCATCAATCTCATTGTGATTTTACATGATCACATATGCATGGAGAGTCAGACTTATCTATAAGTAGTTTCTTGATTATTTGCCCACATTTTCATAAAAGATATTAAAAACCCATTTAACTTCTCGTGATTTTAATTTACTATGTTCTACAATTCACGGAGGGGCAGACTTAATACATGGCTTGATTCTGGATGGATTTGCCTAAAATTTAATCATAACAATTTCGCATACAAATCCAGTTTCGAATTAATTTCAGGTAGCTCATCGTAGTTGAGTTATCGTGTTCATACTTGCATGTATGAATAAAAAGACAAATTTCCTTTTTTGGAATTCATCCAATATTTGATAAATATTTACAATTTGGTTGGCAGACGACAACTCCATTTTTTATTACCTGCATAAATAGACATAATTTCGATTATGTCCACTTATTAACAAATTTCCTTTTTTAGAATTCATCCAATATTTGATAAATATTTACTGTTTGTTTGGCAGACGATAAATCCAATTTTATTTTCTCTTTATTACCTTCACAAATAAGCAAACATAATTCCAAAAATGTCATTCTCAGATGCATTTTACATACAAATTAATATTTCGAATATATTTCATGCAGCTCAATGCAGTTTTGAGTTATCATGTTCATACTAATATGAATGAATAAAAAGAAAAATTTCCTTTTTTGGAATTCATCCAATATTTGATAAATATCCACAATTTGGTTGGCAGACGATAAATCCAATTTTATTTATTTTTTTTCTTATTACCTTTACAAATAAGCAGACATAATTCCAAAAATGTCATTCTCAGATGCATTTTACACAGAAATCCATATTTCAAATTTATTTCATGTAGCTCATTGCAGTTTTGAGTCATCATGTACATACTTATATGTATGGACACAAAGACAAATTTCCTTTTGGAATTCATCCAGTATTTGATGAATATTTGCAATTTGGTTAGTAGGTGTCAAATCCAATTTTTTTTTTCCTTATTACCTACAAAAATAAGAAGACAAAATTCCAAAAATCTCATTCTTAGATGCAGAAACTGATTCACAGAAGTGATTCGCAAACGATAAAAATAAATAAATTATATCAGCAAAGTGAATTGAATTCAAGTCAAACAGTCAAAATCAACAGCTAAAGATTTTTAAATATAAATACCAAAAAAAAAAAAAGTGTCTCATTGTCTCCTCCCGCCGAAAGCTCTTAAAAATTCTGTCACAGTAAACAGACTAAATCCTACAAAACTAATTTGTAATGCATCTTTCGTGAGAGAAACAATGGCAGTTACTTTAGGAAAATAATTAAAGTCAACTGAAATGATAGGGTACAACAAATATCGAATATCGTTCAACTACAGGTGGCGCATCCATTTTAAGAAAGTTCTTTCACAAGCTTGGTGAAAAGTTGTGACAGCACATTAATAAATTTATCGCAACACTTCCTCTGTGATCTTGATAAAATGGGATTTTTAATCGACTTCTTTCTTTAAATATTTTAACTTATTCACCGATTTACATAAGCTCGGTTATTCTGTTTCTCCAGCTTTCTACGACGTTAATCTTTCTTAAAAAGTTTTAATCTTTACGAAACGTCGTATGAAAAATATTGATATATAACTTTCAGTGACGTTACAAATTTGTTAACACTGTCATTACTGTACTGATTATTCGTTTGGCACATTATTAAATTATTTTTATTGCGCGAAATATTTTGGGTTTTGAATATCATCTAATTTATTGCATTAATTAAGATTATACATAGATATAAGAGAAGAAAAGGAAAATAATAAATTCAGCAACTTCTTGAATATTTATCAATGTAAATTACTCAATACGAAAGAAGAACACATGTTAAATTCTTCTTGAATTAAATTTAAGGATGTTTGAGAATATAATAGAGATAGTCCATTTTTTCTTTTGAATTCAAATTAAAAATCATGATTCAAAATGTAGACAAATTTTATTTCAAAGAAAGTTTTATTCTGTAAACACGTATATCATTTGAATTAGACGAAAACTAAAACTTTGTCTTTTCTTAAAAAAAATAAATAGATACGGAATTTATGCATTTTTAGACTTTGAATTATATTTCTAATGGAAAAGGCATAGATTCTTCTTAAAGGACATTGAATGACCAATATTGCTTAGAATAGTATTGAACCACAAATCATTTATAGTGAAGGGTTCAAACTTATGGTACATTGATTTTTCAATATCCATATCAATTTTAGTCATACAATTTTTTTTACAAGAAATTTAAATTAATGTAAAACGATGCCTTTTTTATGAAATGCAGGTACTTTACAGAATATCTAGTATTTTAGAGAATCCCTGGTGCTCTTATCTAAAGTCTGAAATATGAAAATCATTATATATGTTCCCAACTTATTGCATATATACCTATACATTCTATGGAATGGTATTGAATGGTATTTAAAAAAAAGTATGAAAAAACAGATCATGATAAGCCTATTATTTAAAAGACGTTCATTCCTCAAAAATAAAAATGTTAATTTCTTTCATTATTTTTCAAAATATTTTATTCAAACTACGAACAAATTTAATAAAAAATAATAAAAATTTTATAAAACAAAATTTATTTTTCTATTTAACGAAACCAAATAAAAATATGAACCTACTTGTTGCACCAATAAAGGAAATAATTTGATTTTGAATTAGACTGAATTTTATACCTTAATAGCCACCTATGGCGACCAGCTTGTACTCTAGATGAATGGCCCTCTAAATTTTTCAATTAAATATTTAATTTAACTAGAACTTAAGCATTTCCTCAGTAAAATAGTTATATAAAGGTGATTATCAGAACAATGGAAGTGCCATAAATTAATACAAGAATCTTTATTAATAAGACGTAGGGCCATCTTTGACATGTAATGCAGCTTGGATTGCCTGGAAATCGAATCATACAAGTGCTGAATATTGTTTAAAGGGAGATTATATGATTCTTCATGGGCATATTGTGAAAATTGTGGAAGAGATGCCGGTGGGGGATATCTAATTCGAAATTATCATTCTAAAATAAACCAAAACGGTTCGACTTCACCGGAATCGGAGGACTGACTACAGAATACTGAGTTTTTCATCTTGGATGCAGAGATGAATTCAACTGAAGAGATACATCAACTAGATAAAGAAGAAAGAAAAGTGAAGAAATCTTACGAATGAATTTAAAAAATATCCTTTTCATACTATATTTAAAAAAAAAGAAAAAAATGAATATAAATACTTTCCAGAAAAGTGATAACAATCTTAATACCTTTCAACACATATTTTTGAGAAACTGAATTTTCAGTCATGTTTTTAATTAAAGGATTATATAACAACTTTACCACTTGAACCTGAATTGCGCTTGAAATTAATAAGAATAAAATCCATCCTATCGAACATATATAATGATTTTCAGTGTCAAGGTCTAGTCGTTCGTCGTATTAATACCAAATTACTTAATGTTAACAAATTTATTTCAAATTATTTATTAAATTACCTAAATTGTATAGTTACATTTTATTAAACTGTAACTTTATTAAATGCTACTCCGTTAAAATGTAAAAGTTTTATTTATGAAAGCAAACGATTAATATAAATTTAAAACAGTTTATTCTTTAATTACAAATATTCAGTTTCGAGTATATTATTTTTAAATTGGGAAATACGTTTACGATGGTTCATATAATTTTTATTTTTATAATTGCCGAGCAAAATTGAAAAAGGCTGAAAGCCTATGCTTTAGAATTTAAGCAATAGAAGAAAAAAATATCTGCACTAGTTTCGATTTCAAGAATTAAACAACGAAGAAAAATATTAATCATTCACTTTTCGTTAATGAAAGAATTATTGGTAACATGAAAATAAAATATTAGAATTTGGATTACAAAAAAGTACAAGCGAATGCAAAAAAAAGAAAAAGAAAGAAATATTGAAAATTACTGAAAAAGAATATTTTTAGGAATAAAAAAAAAATGTTAAAAGATATCATGTAGGGATAAAATCTAGTCAAAAAATTTAGTCGTTAGCCAAAATCATCCAACTTTGCAGGGATTTTTTTTTTCATTATATAAGAAACGATTTGCTATACAAGTGGCTTTCCAAGGATTCCATAGTCAGGGTATCATTTAATTGACTGAAAATCTAAATTTATGCTATTTTTACTTTCTAGTGTGATTAGTACATAGAAAGAATAGTAATCGACAAAAATTCCAGATTTTTACCAAATTTTGAACAAAATCTGAGAAGTCTTTGTCCGACTGTTTGATCATAATTTAACACGATAACTACAAAACGAACGGGGATACGAAGGTAAAATTCGATACATACAACTAACATCAATAGTCTAGTCACCTATCAAATATTAGTCAAATCTAACAACGGATTGACAGTACGTTGGTCTGTACTTTTAGAAATATGCAAATGTGTCAACTCAGTCACAACGATTTAAATATATTAAATTTAGTATATGATTTTGTGATTACAAGTATTAATTTTGTGCCAAATTTTTATTCAATTAGTTGAGAAACAAAGCCTAAAACACAAATTGTATTTTGGGATACTATTAATCACATGCCAGGAAATAATCGCCAAATAACTCGCTGAATATGACAGATTCAGTAAAAATGCTAAATTCACGTCAAAGGTTATTATTTTGTAACTGTTGTACGCCAATGCCACGCAAAGCGTCCTCTGGAATGACGCCAATACAATATAAGGCGGTATCTAGGATAACATCTTTATTAGAGAGTATACAAGAAAGTTTTGGGTCGACCACATCTAATGGTTTATGTTTTATTGCTTTATTGTTTTAGTAATATAGAGAAAGAATGACATTCGCCAAAGAATCGTTGACCGCGGTGGCCTTGTGGTAAGGTTTCGACTTCGGAACCGGAGGGTTTCAGCTCGAAACACGATTCCACGGAAGAACCATCGTATAAGCGGATCTGCGGCACGTTAAATTCGTCGGGACCAAACGTCATCCCGTTGATGTGGTGTGGAAGTTTGGAGAGGGGGTGACAGCTTAGATGTCGTCCTCGTCATCTGACAGTGGTTCAAAATTACGAGCTCCGTCCCAAAATAGCTCTAATGTTGCTTTAAACCGGAACGTTAATATAACTAAAACTAAATCGTCAAAAAATACGATATAGAAATTTTTATGAGTTTCCACGTTGCAGATTTCGAAAAATCATTTTTGGAATCATATTTGTCTGCCAATAAGTCTGTAAATACAGGAACTAAAAAAATGCATGGAATTAGGCAGAGAAAATTTTGTTCGTCATTTTTATTTCGAAATTGCAAATAATTAAATTTGAGATAAAATCCATAAATAAAAATATTTTATTTACATGTTCTTTTGCATACCTTATCAACAACATACTTTTGCAATAGCGTAAGAAGAAATTAATAGTAAAGCAATACACAATTACCCGATTAAGAATTCATCTAGAAAGCTAGACTCGTTCAAAAAATAACTACTCTTTTCCATACAGATCAATTGTTATTGCAAATAACAGTAACTCAATACGATATCTGTCTATGAAGCATGCTGCTATGATTTATAATAAAAATAGCTTAATGAAAAACAGCTGCTTCTTTTCCTGCCCCCAGTTACGTGTGAAATTGAAATCTATTGAAAAAGAATTCCTGCAGGAATTTTGGTAAAACGAAAATGTTAAAAAGAAAAATTTAACAGAGTATCAAAGTGATTGATTTTCCCCCCACTGACCAAGAGCTAATAAAATTCTGTATCATGTTATTGTTTTTGGTACAGACTGAAACACAAAAGAGAATTGTTGAAACACATGTAGGTATATGTTTTACTTACATTACTCATTTTTCCTATTTGGCGTTTTTCTTTCCTTAAATATTTATTAAATATCCATCCGATACGTTTTGATTTGAAAATAAAACTTTGAGGAGGAAAAGAAATACTATTTTTTAAAATAAAAGATGGGAAATAAATATTCTTTTTGTTGGAATTATTCGACTGAAACCAATCAGCAAGTTCAATCAGATGAAAAAAAAATTATTTTTAAAATTTCGACAAACGTTGATCTACTCGGGCGTTGCGCATAAGAATGGTTAAAAAAAATTAGAACCTCTAAGCGAGTCTCCATGCAGGTTCAGATTGGAATATTATCGTATTTAACTTAACAAGACCTTTTTTAACTAAATTAAATAAAAGAAAAAAAAATTAAAATCTGCTATTGTAAATTTCAAGTTATGTGAAAACATTTTTTTAGTCACATGCATCATGTTTTCCATGTTCTCACATGAATCTTGTTTCGCAATAACCAATATTTAGAAAAGTGATGGTTTTTGATCATCTCAAAAATCAACGAGGTTCTTAAAAAGATTTTCTCAAGGGTAGACTATTTTTTTTCATTTGAAACAATTACGTGACAATCAGATTACGCATGCGTCAATATTACGAAAAATGATATCCCAAATGTTTTCGATTTTTTTTTTCCTTCATCCCAAAATCGTTGGAGCTCCAACACTTTTTTGACAGCTAGAAAAACTGGAAATTAAAAAAAAAGTAATTGTATATAACTTTGGATACCTGCCTCGCTGTTTCGCGTTCATTCCCATTTCCTTCTCTATAATTCTTCGGGTGATATCTTATGACCCTGACTTTATTGGCGAGACAGAAGAATTGGGTACATGGCGAACATTCTCTCCAGGTTGAAACTTTTTGTTGGCGATAAGTCACCAAATGTGACAACCTTCTTTTTAATTTTCTAATAACCCTAAAGTGAACTATTAATGCCTCCAAAGGCGATAAATCGCCAATTTTTTGCCCGTGCATTTTGAGGCTTCAAAACCCCTAAACCATTTATCATGTTCTCACATAATAAAAAACCTTTTATAAAAGAAATCTTGTAACTTCTATCTCTAAAATGTCATTTAATGAAATTTATTACATAAATAACTTTAGCCTGGAAGGCCAATTTTTTCCAACATATAAATTCATAAAATGAAAAAAAAATGATAATTGAATTTTTAGAATAAGATATAAAATCTATCCCATTAGTTAATAATATTTATTCATATTTATTTTACTTAAAAAAGCATTTTTGATGTTTAAATTATTTTATACTGAACTCTAATTGAATTTACACTATTTAAAAAAGAAATTTATTTAAATTAAAACTCTCGCCTTAGACGTAAGATGCGACAAAGAAAAAAAAATTGGATCTGAATGAAAATCATTACTTAATTTTCCGATTAGTCCCACATTTTCTCTTATCCAGACCAATAAATTAACTCTTAGATAATCGATAGCGCGCTTAACGAAGCGTCCTCAGCTTTACACAAGGAATTACAGGGGGTAAAGTAAATGTGTTAGTCAGCGGAACGGAACTGATTATCGAGCTCATTGATTTATGTCATCTTGTAATTACGCTCCTCTCATGAGCAATATTCTAAATCATTTACTGAAGGCACGTCCACCCGATATTTATCTTTTTTAAGCAAAAGATTTACGGAATTTCCAGAAACATTTTAATACTTTTAAAAGATAAATACTTGTATATTAACGAGAGGTCTATAGAAATTGTATCTTTGAATAAACTGTCAGGTAATAAAATTTTTTATTTTGAAGAGATTACTAAGTTTATCTTAATTATTTTGTGAATCAATATTTATTTGTAAGAAAGTATTGATTTGATGTGTCAGGCTAGTATATTGTTTTTGAAATCATGCTAAGACTCTGGAGGATAGACCTCTCAATTTTCAACTGATAGCCGATTTTCCCAATCAATTCTTTAAAGTTTTTGTTCATGCCATTTTGAAGATATATCAATATAATTGTTCAATTAATGTTAATCAAATCATGTTCCTCAATATAATTTCAATTAATGTTAATCAATGCCCTCACGTTCATCTTTCCTTCATCCATCAATGTTCACGTTCATCTTTCATTCATTCCTTCATCCATCAATGTTCACGTTCATCTTTCATTCATTCCTACATCCATCAATGTTCACGTTCATCATTCCTTCATCCATCAATGTTCCCGTTCACCATTCCTTCATCCATCAATGTTCCCGTTCACCATTCCTTCATCCATCAATGTTCCCGTTCATCATGCCTTCATCCATCAATGTTCCCGTTCATCCTCCGTTCATCATCAATGTTCCCGTTCATCATCAATGTTCCCATTCATCCTTCGTTCATCATCAATGTTCCCGTTCATCCTTCGTTCATCATCAATGTTCCCGTTCATCCTTCGTTCATCATCAATGTTCCCGTTCATCATCAATGTTCCCATTCATCATTCGTTCATCATCAATGTTCCCGTTCATCATTCATTCATCATCAATGTTCCCGTTCATCATTCATTCATCATCAATGTCCATCATAATGTTCATCAACTGATATTCAACAATACAAAATATAGAACAGCATATTCGGAGGAACTACCTATTCAGAAGCAATACAAAACCGTCGTTTTAAACTAATTTATTCCTTTATTCAGCGAATCATTTTATATGTACATTCCTGATAGTAGCCATTGGTCATCTGATTCTTTTCTAATATTGATAATTTATCGCATTTGGAGATAAGTTTGTTCGTTACTCATGTGTTAAACTTAAATTTAATTAAAACTTTTGGAGATAGTCTTTTGGACATGTCCACGATACCGTCAAATTGTGATATTAAAACTGTGTGTTATTTTAATTGTTTTACAGGTTCTCGTTGTGTACACAAATATTTCTGTTGGAGATTAGGTCTATTACATATTAGCGCTATTAAATATTTAAATGACCAGTTCGTCTATCTTTTAAATTTCGTTGTATTTTAAGTTTACTTTTTAATCGTTTTGTAAACAACACAGATAATAAATATAATCCATTTTCTTTAGTTTTCAACAATAAAAGTAAATCACGCGATTAAATATTTGATGAAACAATAAAAAAAGTGAAGGAAAAAAATTAATTCATTGTTAAAAATCAGGTAAAACAAAATTAATTTGCCAGATTGAGGAAAAAAAAATTCTCAATTTTTAAATTAGTAACCCTAAAAAGTTGATTTTTTTAAAAAAAATTTTGGAAGGATGCAAAATGAATATTTCTACAATAATATTTTTGGAAGTTATCTCAAAAAAAAACACAAAACTCAGATCAATTTTTAATTAAAATCACAATTAAATTTTTTAAAGAATTTTCCGAGATGTACATTCTTAACTTCCATGTAATAAATATGCTAAATTTGGTAGTTGTTGGTCAAACGATTTGGTCTGTAGAGCCCCAACACATACAGAAACACAGACACACTAATTTATCTGTATTAATCATAGAAATAGAGATACAGACCTAGTGTTATTCCTAAAGAAGACTTTAATATGATTAAAATAAATTGAAATTACAAATATTGATAGCGTTTAATTTTTCTCACAGGTCTTATGCATAAATTCGTGATTTCTTCAGTAAAATATATTTATTCATCAAACTGTGATAGATTATTTAAATCATACTGTTTGAGTATCATTAAACGTATTGAGTTTATTAATACGTAGGCTTTCCTAAGGGAATCGGGTGAAAATGAAAAGAGCTAGACAGATAAAATTCAGTAAATGCATTTAACATCTGTAGTGTAAACACCTGTCAAATTTTGAGCCAAATCAAGCTATGTGTTGATAGTCTATCTGTACTTTCAGAAACATGTAAACACGATAATTCAAAAACGTTCTTACATAAATATATCAAATTTGGTGTGGGATTTTGAGACTACAAGTGCAATTTTGTGTTAAATATTGATATCAATCGGTTGAGAAAAACGTGTCTAAAACAAAAATTCGATTCTTGGATGCTATTAACGCACGCCATGGATTTAATCGCCAAATAACTCGCCAAGCAGGACAGGATAGATTCAGTAAAAATGCTCAATTCACACCAAAAGTTAATATTTCATAACTATTGTACACAAATGCCATGTGAGGCGTTCTCCGATATGACAAGTTTATTATAGAGTATGCCAGAAAGTTTTTCAAGATCACTCACGCTGGGAGTTTTATTAGGAAGGGGTTATTAATAGATTATTTTATAATTTATTACAAAATTCAATGTACAAGGAACAGTTTTTATTTGCTTGTTATTAAATATTTTATATAATATCAAATATTTCGAATGAAAACGAATCCCTGAAGATAAATAAATTATTAACTATGTCCTTCCACTCAGAATACCAATTCTGATTGATTATAATTAATGTTTTTTTTAAATTTCCTAATAACATATTATCATTCAATTTCTTTTAATGTTTACTATTTTCGTTTCAGGCGAGAAAATAAATCTATAGCAGAACAAATGCATTAGCAGAGGGAAAAGTTCAACTATATGACTTCGAAAATAATGAAAGCCGGAAGTTTCAAATTACTTACTCAAAGAGCCCTAAAAAAGAAATAAAGCATAGAAAATTTTAATGAAAAAAAAATTCAAGCTAAATTCCTGGATTAATAATAGTAAACTAAGTTTTAAATAACAGTAAAAGCAAAATTATGCATCAGTGGTAGTAATGGATTTCCAACTGTGAAGAAATGTCAATAGAATTAAGAAACTCCAAGGAAATTGTCTAGGGTCACTAGGCTGAGAGGAAGGGACGTGAGCAAATTAATTAAAAAAAACTTTGGCGTCGTCATTGCCAAATACATAACTTCATAAAAATTATAAATTCTATGAATTATAAAATATTAGGATAACTTTAATACTAAATCAAGCCTAATCGATCAGGTTTCCGTATGGTTTATTAAATTCTCTTAATTATTAAAATATTTAAAATAACCAACATCTGCTTTAATAATATTGTGTACAAACATGGATGCCGGATAGTTGCGAATCATAATAGATGCAAACAAATATACAGGGTGTTTATAAAGTCCCAGACCCATTTTGATGTTTAATAACTCATAAAATAATAAAGATATAAACAAACTTATGGCATTTATTGACGTAATAGCTCATATATTTTCCTTTTCAGGTTTGAATATTTTTTCATTTGTAAATATCGTCTGCGCGTGTGGTTAATTTCAGATAATTTCATTTTCCAGTCTAAATATCTGTACTTTTCTAAATATTGTCTGCTTATTAATTGCATTTTTCTCTCTTTTGTTTTTGGAAACTATTGCAATGTTATGTTTACTTTTGATGTGTTTGTTCTATGTAGTACTTTTGTTTAGTACTACATAGTATTGTTCTATGTAGTACTTAGACGTTTTATTCGAGCGGATATTAAGGAGAATGCATACACCACAAGAGAAAGCACAGATTTTATGGTAGTTCATAGAAATGAAATCGATAGTGCAAGCAGAGAAATTTCAGAAGAATTTACCAAAAATATCTTCCATCCAAAAACAGCATCTTGCGGTGGAAAAAGAATTTTCTAGAAATTGGAAGTATCGAAGATAAGAAACGTTCCAGACGTCCTTGCACAAGTGATTTTGATGTTGAGCGTGTCAGAGAGACATTTTTACACAATCTTAGAATATCTGTGAGATCAGCGGCAACAGAATTGGATATGCCAATTTCGACGGTGTACAAGGTTATTAAGAAAAAATTAAGACTGCATGCATACAAAGTTCAAATTGTTCAAGTTTTGGAACCGAACGATAGGCCTAGGAGGATGGCCTTTGCAACAGATATGCTAAGAAGGATAGAAGATGCTGCTGATTTTCTGAAGAGCATAATGTTCTCCGATGAAGCATCCTTTCATGTTTCTGGCATTGTTAATCGCCATAATGTGCGCAAATGGCTCTGTGGATGCCGACATGCTTGTCGCTACCTGGCGTGAAATTGACTATCGACTTGATATTCTCCGGGCGACGAAGTGGGCACACGTGGAAGTTCATTGACAAGGGTCATGAAACTTTTTGAGTCTATTTAACCATTTATGTTATTAATTTAAATCTATCTTTATTATTTTATGAGTTATTAAACATCAAAATGGGTCCAGGACTTTATAAACACCCTGTATATTAACCAACTTTTTAAAATATGTATCGACCTTATCGGATTAAACACATCTTTGAAAAATCAATTTCTAACGTCAAAAATTTAATATTTTATAAATAATCTACTCCTATACACTAGTACCTTTTTTTTTCTTGTTTAAAAATTTGATTTACAAAACTATTTCAAAGCACTATTCGACCGGAAGTTTCAACATTGACTATTTTAAACTGTAAATAAAAATTCAATAAGTAATGAAATTATGGAAAATGTCTAGGAGAAAGATTAATTTTAGGGGGGAAATTACTGTATCAGTTTGAATTTACATCATTTTTGTTTATAAATAATCTTACAGTTTAAAATTTAAATTCAAAGACAGATCAAACAGAAAAAAGTAGATACATAAAAGACACATAAAATTAAAGTTCCTAAAACCTAATGTTTAACTTTTCTGATTAAGTGTTAACCGCAATGAAATGTTTCAAATGTTTTAATCAAAGAATTTAGAAGAAAATACACATAGAAGATTTAATTGACATGAAATATAAATAATAGAGACAGCAAAAAATATTTACTAACTTAATACTTAAAGCGAAGTATAAATACTCGATTAAACACCGATTTAAAAGACGAAGTTTTTCTAACTTAATCGCGAAAAATAGCTTCTCTTATAGCACAGACGAAACATTGTAGCAAATAAAACTCACTATCGTGTGAATCGAAAAGGATTTCAAAATAAGAACAGCTGGGCAACTGCATTTTTACCCTCCAGTGACGTGCGAAATCGAAATCAATTTATAAAAGAATGTCTGCCAGAATCTTTGTAAAAGAAAACTGCCTCTAAAAAATCTAATGGGAAGATCAGTCATGGAGTTTTTCCTTATGGGTCAAGAGAATTCTATGCCATGATGCAAGTTTTAGGTATAAACCTCAGAAAAGAATTGTTCAAACTCTTGTATGTATTAACATTTTCTAATGTTTTACTTACATTATTCATTTTTTGTATTCAGTGCTCTTCAGCTGAACATTTATAAAGTCTGTTTAATTATATTAACAATCCATTTTAAACAATATTGTATTTTTATCAGATGATAAAATACGACTTGTGAGCATCTCGACAACATAAAATTCATTATAATGCACCTCCACTTTTTAAACATTCACATCCTTTTAGGAAGAGGCGTTTAAGCCATCGATGCCAAATGTAATTTATGTACCCACATTTATCTTCTATTTGAGTCGGGATTTGAATCCGCAACTCTTTCTATGTTCGTACATACGGTATTTTTATGATGATTTCCAAGATAATGAGCATCAAAAAGGATATATGGTATCTCTACGTTAAAAAGGATCGATCCCTAAATAATCCTCAGCCAAAGGTCATAGCGGATTTATCTATTAGTAAAAACGCTTTGCTTTAGGTTTAGTTTAGTTATATTAGCGTCCCGTTTGAAGCTAGGGCTATTTTGGGACGGACCTCGTAATTTTGAACCGCGGCCAGATGACGAGGACGACACCTGAGCTGGCACCCCCTCTCCATACCACACCAGCGGGTGGACGTTTGGTCCCGACGGATTTAACGTGCAACAGACCCCCTTACACGACAGTTCTTCGGTGGAATCGGGTCTCGAACCTGAAACCCTCCGGTTCCGAAGCCGAAACCTTACCACCAGGCCATCGCGGCCTCACTTTACTTTAGAATAATTTATGTTCAGATCTTTTTTTTTTTTTTTTTATCAGAAAGAAAATTGACTACTGCAACCAACTTCACCAGAAAATTAAAAGGAAAAGAAAATATTTTATGGTAAGTTCCAAGATATTGAACAAAAAAAAAAAAGGTCTATGGTATCTATGTGTTAAAAGGGATCGATCCCTAAACAAGCCTCAGCCAAAGGTCACAGTGGATTTATATTTATCTATTAGTAAAAAGGCTTTGCTTTAGGATAATTTATGGAAAAATTAGATAAATTATAGAATCTTATTTTATAAGCAAAAAAAAAAAAATGCAACCACTGCAACCATTTTCACAATAAAACTCAAAGAAAAAAGACAAATAATAATAATTTCTTCCGTTCTTATCTGAATTACTAGACAATTTTTTTTCGGAGAGATCCCCAAAGGAGAATGAATGCTGATTATATCATCTGCGACAGTTTGAAAAGATCAAGGACACAATAAATTATGGATCATTAAATGTTCCGTAAGTATCAAGTGGAAAATACGGTATATAAAGAACTTACAGTATCATTCTTATAAGTGTCTCTTTTGAGGAAAAGGGCATTCAATTGCTACAGCATTTTACTTAATGGGGAAGTTTCTTCATTTCCAAATAGTTATTTCTTTGCAGTATTCTTTTTACTGTTTTAATAAATTTTGTTCATTTCTATTTTTATCATCTAAAATTGTTGAATAGAGTATAATAGGGATAAAAAAATGTTTTTACGAATAAAAGAAACCAAAAAATAACCTATCAAAATATTTATGGTGTCTGTGGGCATAGATAAATCTTCTGGATATACAAAAACATTTAAGATTTAATATAAATAATAAGAAATTATTTTAAGAATAAACCATCAAGCTAAAACAGGAATATTTTTAAATAATTTTTTTACTTATGTTGAAATACATTTATTTTTTATTGAAATATTGCTGGCTAAGGAATAGAACCTTTTTTTTGGAATTATAAATCTGGAAAAAAAGTTAAAGCACGTTAATAAATAAATGAGACAATTTCTTGAATCCAATTTCAAGTTCAAGTTTGATATAATGATTTTCAAGCCTTGCTAGAAGACAGACATTATTACACAAATTAATGCCTCTTGTGTTTGTGATTGTGAAGAGACAGAGAAATGCAAATATAATACTTTTAAAAATAATACGTAATATACTTTTAAATATTTTAAGCATGTATATATTATACTTCGAAATGATCTAGTTAATTTTCCTTTTTAATATGTACTCATTAGAGCAAAAAATTGGATACTTTTAGATATTTGTTTCAAAGCACTTATTTAGTCTAGTCAAAAAGCAGAAAATCGGAGTTATTTATGCTTGATAACTCAAAACACTTGGTCACTTTATACGTATAACAGAAGTTGGGAATTAATAATAAACTAGGCGATACTTTTTGACATGAGCTCTTTTATACGAAAATTCAAACATTACGGTGATAATTCTAGACAAACCAAGAACAAAATGTAGAATATCCCAGTTAATTCAGATTATTTGTTCAAATTAGCTTAACTTACTCTTTTACGAGTGATGCAAACCACGAACATTAAACGATTTTTTCTATCTGCACTATTAAATTCACCATGAAATCTAACCACCATGCTTCCTAGTTTTATTTCTACAATTTTATTCAAGTGATCGATTTTATTATCTGGTGTTTTACTTTATTTTTATAATGAAAAAAACATGGGATGTAAAATGGAACCTTGACTAATGACTTGAAAAAAAAACAGAAAACCGTTTTCTGTTCTCAAAGACAGATTTTTATCTGAACAAAGACTAATGGTTACCATTTATGTAATGGCATTGTTATTCAATAATCACTGATAGTCTATAAATTCTGTAAAATCTTTGTTTCCTTTTTGAATAAGGAATTAAAACTTCAAATAGTATAGCAAAATTTTCCCCTGTGTTTCATAATAATTGCCCCAATAATAAGAGCTTTCAAATTATTGTGGCTGTCTTATCTCGATTTCGAAAAACTTCCTTTGGGATTTGAAAATTTATTCAGTCGAAAACTTTATCTGCATGTTCACAAAACATTGGTTAAGAAGAATTAAAAATTCTTCTCGGTAATCTGAAAGGCAAAGATAGATGATCCCTTTGCATCTAATTTATTACTGTTTGGCAAAATAAATTGTTGATGTTAAAAACAGTCTATATTGGGGCGTGAACTTCACTTTACGGCCCCTAATTTCTAAGATATTGCAGTTATCAGAAATCTTTAAAAAGAAAAGTTGTTTGTCTCAATGAGGCGCAATATTAAGAAAGTTGTAGCGAATTGAAAATTTCAACCCCCACCATGTTCACCCCCTTTAAGCTAGATGGGCCTTTTACGAAATCGTCCGAGATTTTTACATATCTAACAACAAATTCCAAGTCATTTAAAATCCTGACAAAATTTTTCTAGTTATCCTGTTCAGAAGATATATAACTGAAGAAACTTTCCCGAAGTCTTGTCATGAGACCCATTACAATAGTCTCCCTACAGTAATCTACCTAAAAACAGTGCCTTATAGTGTTTGGTTATATTTGACGTTAAAAAATAAAGAGTACCATTCAACGACCGTATCTTAAATTGCATTAATTTTACCCAATTTTACCAATATTTATTAATACCCAATCCTTAACGCGATTTTTAATCGATCGTCATGAAAAACCATTTGATTTTTTCAACTTTTATTTTCAATACATGATTGTTATTAGTTTTTATTTCATTATAAGATACCTATAATGTCGATAAATGTCCTAACTTTTCCACACTAGAGAGACAAGAGGGGCAGACGGAATGTAATTAATGAATCCCCACCAATGTTACCTGTCCTCCCACTGGATGATTCATTCTTCGAATCCTCTTTCAATGGGATATAGCAACCTGAAAGCTGTGTCGGAAAAGCAACAAAGCGATCATAGATTCAGCTCTTCAATACAGAAATTACATTTCCAGGGCGAATTCTGACCCTCTTTCCGAAATTATCTACTTCCCCTCTTCGCATTGCAGCAGTTGCTCAATTGAGGCAGGTGTCAAAAGAAAGAAAAGAACAGAAGAAGAAAAAAATGCCGAATGTTTCAAACTGATACCTTCTGATCATTTGTTGATATAATAGAGAAAATGGATCTGAACCCATCAGTCTTTGGGTTTTAATCGAATGGAAGTTTATCGTTGATGTTTTCTTCATGAAACTCAAATGGTTGTCGAGAAAAATACTTTAGAGCTTTTGTTAGAAAATAACCTCTTCACAAATCAAACAGAGGCTCAGAAATGTCCTTTTACGGTTTGAAGATTGGTATAAAAGAACGTATTCTGTTTCTTTCATTTGAAAGAATTTAGATGATCTTAAAGACTGAAAAATGAGATGAGATTGAGCACTTATGCTTATTACAAACATGAAATGTTCTACTGACTAACAATATAACAAAACTCGGCTTACCAACAAGTAGCGTAATGGTTTTTGAACTGATAAATTTCATTGATATTTAGTAGTATTGTATCTGCGCGTTCCCTTTTCATTTGTATAAGTTATGCCATATCAGGAGCAGCAGTTAAATATCAGGACACAAACTATGTATAAACAGAAAAATTGTTTACCTTCAGAATGCTCATGTACCTACATGGTATAATCTCACTTATTAGGAGTTATTTAACACTTTGCACACCACCGGTCCCCCCCCCCTTAAGCACCATTTAAAAAGGTGCACTATTTTGAAATTTTAATTTTTAATTTTGATTGTTAAAAATACTTGTAGAGTGGTGAGAAGTAAATTTTGCATTGAAATTCAACTTAATTATGCTATATATTTATTTTTCGGACCAATAAACAAATCATTGTGTTAAGTGAATAAGTATGCATCGAATTACTTTTTCCGAGTGCAAACTGTGAATTCAAATTAAGCTATCGTTTTATGATGCGTTGAACTTTATTTCACTCAAATGTTGCATTTTTTTTGTCGTATGACTATTTAAACAAATTTTCGCGCAGTAGCTTCTGACGGTAAAGACCCCTGAGCACCCGAGGGCCCGAGGGCAGAAGTCTGACTTCTAGCTCAAATGAAGATAGCACACACACACTCCCTTCCACACGCCCTTTTTACAGGGGGCTCATTCACGCATCTCACAGAGAGAACACAAGGAAGAGAACAACCATGCCCGAACCGGGACTCGAACCCAGGACGCCCAGGTCAAAATGTTGCAATATTTGAGTTAAATGATACATCAGTTGTAGAAGCAAATATTTCTGGAACATTTAGTGGGAGATGTTTGATCCCAAATAAACCAGAACAATTGTTTGACACTTAGAATGGGCCAGGTAATGGCGGAATTAAATGAGTTATTATTGTCGCAAAAACGGTATCTTGTTCCGATTTTTTATTCAAAAACTGAGACGCAAAAAAATATTTATCTAAATAACTGCGACGAAATGGCTCTTGCGTCCATACAAACGAATGGCTTGTTGCTAATTTGTGTCCTCACAAACGAATAACTTTTTATGAATATTCGAGAATTTCTTTGATTTGGATGTAAATGATCGACAAATGGCGGAACAGCTTACAAAGTGAATGTTTCAAAGCCTGAAACTGGAAGTTCGTAGATTGAAATCTCACCACACGATGCTACGCATTAGCGAGCGCGTAATATTGGGAGATACTAGACGTTTCGTGTAGCGCTCACTTTAAGCATTAAAAATGACTTGACCAGTAATTATGATCCGTTATTCATACCAGTTGTATTCAAGCTTTTGTTCAACTGAATTTTGTGGCCACACTGAAACATTTCACTTTCACTGTTTATAAAATATGAAAACCTAGCTCAGTTTAGAGGAAATCGTGGGTTGAAAAATTTTGGTTATTAACGCCTGTGAAAGACCATTTTTTCAAGCATAGCTATTTATTGCTTCTATTAGGTTCAATTTGATATCTATTTACTTTTTTCAACTTTTTTTTTTAACTGAGAAGAAAAAAATCAACTGGATCACCATTTCCAAATGCTTTCATTCAGCAAACGAAGTAGTTCATCAAGTACATTTCTCGCAATAAATATAAACTGAAAGTTACCCACTACCGCATTGGACCTTGGTTTAATCAAAATGGATACGATTGTTTTTCATTACCATTTATAATATTTTTAACCATTACTATTTATAATATTTATTCCAAAAATTGCATAAATAGATATAAAATGAGAGTTATTATAAGAATGGTGAATAAAATGGATCAGAATTTTTGATGTTATCTGCCATTTTTAATTTTTTTGCAAATAAGAATATTATAATCAAAATATTCGACAGCGAGATACTGGCAAATCTCCATATTTTAGGGCTCGGTAAATCTGATGGAACAAATCTATCTGACTATCTGTGAATAAAATAATTTGAAAATGTGTCCAAGAAGAATAACATTTGTTACTAAAATTGTAAATCATTATCAATCTATTGATAATCTCTATTATATAATATATCTTTTATTCGGATAAAATCCATCAACGGGAAATCTGTCCGTTCCTATGTATATGAGAAGAATTAACTAATGAAATCTGAACGAAAATTGAGTATAAAATTTGAAATGTAGCTTTTATTAAAATAATTGCATCGTTCAAGTTTTGGACTTAATTGTTCAAAAGAAAAATACCCAAAATGGGACCTTCTTTCTTTTCACTGTTATACGAAGATGACCAGCAAATTGGCAAAATCGTATAAGCCTACAAGAAAAATCAATTTATGAATATCCTACATGTTTCTGCGTATTTTATAAAAGTTTTTTTAAGAAGTTAATTATCATTTACTACTTTTTCAACTAATATTGACTTAAAAATTGTATTTAAATGTGATTATAGAAATGCAAAGTTTAAATATATCTTTTGAACGAACAAACCAATAAAAGAAATTAAAAGATCTACATTCTTTTTATTTGTATTGTTTTATAATATGTAAATGTTTAAAATATTAATAATAAGCATTATTTAGATTTATTTTTATAAATTAGACTTTTGATTTTACTTAAATGTTTCCTCTCAAAAATTTGTATTATTAAAAAATACTGAGTAAAAAGTTTTAGGACTTTCCTACAAAGAGTTACAAGAAATAACAATAACTTTTACTGTTAAATGATAGGATTATCGAAATCAAATGAAACAATGTAAAAAAATTATTTTTAATATAATAAAAGACATTGTAAACCTACTGGCGTTTATTTTATGGATAGAAATGAATACCAGTTTTTAAAATAGAAAAGATCTAATAGCAAACGAATTTGAACCATCAGCACACATTTATTTATCTATTAACACAAATAGAAAAATCTGTTCAAAATATAAAGAAATCAAGTCTTACCTTATTTATTTACTTTCATAATGAAAATTAGACGATAAATAATGTCCGTAAGACGTGGCAACCATCACAATACACTGAGTTAAATAAGCTAAGAACTAATTAGGATTAATTGATTTTCGGAGTATTCAATGAATTCAATCGTATTAGGAAGCATATCGTTGCAGTGAACCAGATCAATAAGGATTATAAAAGTGCCAACTGAATGCACCAACTCCTATCAGAGCACTTTCCCTGACTATGGCTTGAAATTCTGATGACTAAACCAGTAACCCGCCGTATGAGTTCAAAACGGAATGCCAGTTTGGAAAATCAATCACATGACCTGTCAATGGCAGAATGGCATTTCATAATTGAAAATAAGAGATGAATTTGGAAATTGATAGTTGATGCGAGATAAAATCCATCATTTGTTGAGATTCTAAAATTAGTGAAGAAAGAAATGGTGGCTATTCCAGAGTTGGCGATGAACAATGGTCTTCCTTCACATACCATAAATTTGAACTTGCGTCATAACACATCGTGGATGAAAAATTATACTATCACCAATACAATGAAACCCAAGAACAGGTTCTTGCTAGGACACATCACGAATTTTATTTTCGCATTTAGAGAAGAAAAAAAAATTCGAGTGTATTTTTATCATCAAAGAATTCAGTTCCATTTTTTTATTTACGTTCTAAACCTTTCTGAAATCTAAAAATCATTTTTATAAATATATCTGTGTGTCTTTAAAAACTATAATGCAAACTAGTGGGAATGTTACTTACGTATTAACGCCACTGCAGCTACAGATTTGGCGTATTTTGCGCTAATGCGCCGATAAAGAGCAATCCTGTTGTTCGCACACAACACTTAAAAACCGCCAAATCTGTAACTGCGGTGGCGTTAATACGTAAGTACCGTGGGAATAATCTCCCCAAAGCTTCACATATTCTCCCTAATAAACTTGTCAAGCCAGGTAATGTCTTACTGGATATTGGCATACAATAGTTAACGAAATATTAACTTTTGGCGTGAATTTATTTTTACTGTACCTATCGTGTCATCCTTGGCGATTTTTTTTGGCAATTAATCCTTGGTCATACTAATAATATCCTAAAATCGAATTTGTGCTGTAAACACGTATTTCTTAAACGATTGGAACAGAGATTTCCCACAAAACTGCACTTGTAGTTACAAAATCCCATACCAAATATTACAGACCGACAGACATTCGGCTCATATTAGATCTGACTCAAAATTGGAAATATATCTACACTATAGATGTTAAATATGTATACCGAATCTACCTAGCTCTCTTTGTTTTATAGTTTTCTGTTAATTTATATTCGTACAACCTAGACACACGAACGTCCTCTGAACAGATTTTACTCAGAATTTGATAGAAATCTTGAAATTTGGTGTCAAAACGGTATATTAAATTTCTATTATCTAGCTCAAAGCGTTTTTGAGTTATATTTGTCACAGACAAACAGACAGACATTTCCAAAAATGTGTTTTTCGAATTCAGAGAGATCTAAAACATGAAGATTCGTCAAAATCTTGAGTTCGATTTTTTTAAATACTATACTTTCTCTTTACTACATGTACGGGAAAGTAAAAAGCAGTATGTTAAGAAATGAAACTTGATATGTGTAGTTTGCACCCACCAAAAATATAAGGCTCTGTAGAATTTTGTGTAAAATCCGTCCGCGAATCCTACTTGCCCGGCTGCTCTTTATCGTAAATAAAAATGTTATGACTGAAGAAGTACAGAAAGCTCGAAATTTAAAATGTTAAGTAGTATTAACACCATACTTACAGATCGGTTTTGCCAAATCTCCAAATGAATCAATTGTTTTTTTTTATCTTATGGCACAAATGTGAACACGATAATTCAAACTTTGGAGCAGCTAGATGAAAGAATTTTAGTAAGAATCGTTATAGTTGAATTTCGGATCCATACTAAAATGTTAGGACACATTTGACAGGATTATATTGTATCCAAACTGCATGCATTTTATTCGTTTGTAGCATTAAAAAGGATAATGCAAAAATACGACTATTTAGCTCATTTAAATCCAAAATTTATATTTGTTTCTTTCCAGTAAGCGATAAAACTTTATCCAAAAGCAACAAAATACGCCTGTTTACAAGAAAGATGATGGAGATTAGAAAGCTTCTATCTAATTTTTTAAAACATCTCCAAGGACATAATTGTGGATACCATTACTGATAAAATTAATAAATTGATACAATCAAGTTTCTGTCCTCATTTTCTTTTCCTCTTGCATGTATTCTTCCTTACTTTGGCGAATTTTGTTAAAAAAGTAAATTGATAAATGATATACGGTTATACTTCAGATTTTTATCATAATAATCAGAGAGACTCAGGACACATCTTCTATCGCAGGATGTATTAAAATCATTCATAACTTTAAAATTGTAAAGAGAAAATTTGAGTATTCTCCGCCAATCACTAATATGCATGGCGCAGTATAGCCAAGGATGGCTCTTGCGCCAAAACATTCAATACAAAACAAAAACCGCCAATCACTAATGTGAGCAAGTTTTCTATTTACATGAAATGGGAATATCAAAAGACAAACTGATTTCTATTTACATGAAATGGGAATATCAAAAGACAAACTGAAAACATACATTAGTCCAACTATCATATGTGAATCTCAAACGTATTTTGAATGTGTGAAATCAATCACCTTTTTTCTTCATGGACTATTCTGATTGCTAGCCCATTTTTATACATCTAAGTTAAAAAACATTCAATACTTAATTCATTAGATTTCATTCTTTTAAAACTTTAGCAGCCGGTGTTATATATGAATCTTTAATATCATCATTCTTCCAATGACTTTTGTCACATTTTGTCTTCCTCCACACTCGTGACAATCTATATTCAATTGAAATTGAAATTTATTTTTTAGATAATTTTTATGATATTTCATTGCATATACATGTTACTAAACTACACTTTATTTTCGGTTAGCACTGCTCAGGCAGACATTTTAAATTTCTCCACTTTAAGAGGAGGAATTAATACAGAAATTTGCGGGGTTTTCCCCTCTAAAAATAACTTTTTATGGCAACTATCAATTCTTTATAATTTCTGACGAGTGCAGTTAGTATTAGTTTGCCCAAGCATGACGACCTGGAATCGTCATTTCAGTTAAAGAATCAATGAAGAAAATGCTTCAATTCATTTTTTATATATATATTGTTCTTTTATCATAAATATATTTTCGTATTCATTTTGTTATTTAGAGTCCACTTATGGGTAATCGGCATTCATTTTACTGTCTGAGAGTCACGAAGTTAATTTACTTTTTTTGCAAAACTGATAAACGCGAAGAGCTTGCAAGGCGAATCCCTAAATATAACTACATTAAGTGGCACTTTACTATTTTTAATCGCAGCTCAAACACACATTTTATGCTACGGTTTTTGAGTAAGAATGCATAATTGCATCGTTTCTTTGGAACATGAAAGCATTATTTTGTCGCATTCTAAACAAGAATAAATATCAGTTATGTTTATTTTCAGCTACAATATCAATATTTAGCTTTATTATATATAGCAAATTATAACTGAAAAATACTGTAAAAATTATTAAAAATGATGAAGCAAAAAGAACGTCATATCACAAGTATTCTTTACATATTTTTTGTCTTTGTATCATATTTTTACAATTTCTTTTTTTTTTTTTTTTACTTTCTTATACGTGAGGTATTTGAAGTATTGTAATCATCAAAAATATTTGAAATCGAGATTTTGACGAATCCTCTTTGGATCGAAAAACACATTTTTGGCATTACGCCGTCTACGAACACTTGATGAAATTTGGGTAAATGATCTTTGCACCAAAATTGTAGACTTCTATCAATTTTTGGACGAAATTCGATCAGAGGAATTCCGTCTATCCAGTTAAACGAGCGCAGCATAATAACTACAAAAGATAAATAAAATTTGATATAGCATCTAAATTGCAAATTCTTTTCAAATTCTGCTAAAAGACTGACCATCTATCGATCTGTGTTTCACATTCATGTAAACTCAGTAATCCAAAAATGCAATAAGAGAAACAAATAAAATTGGAAATGTGATCTGTTTCAAATTTTGATTCCAATCAGTCGGGAAAAAGGCTCTAAAATGCGGATTCCATTTTCAGCTTTGTGTTCATTAACCTCATGTGTGCATGGCAGAGCTTGGTTGTCAAATAAATCGTCAAGCATCCCACAATAGATTCATAGATTCAATAAAAAATTAGCTTTACGACTATTATCGATATTGTCTAACTATTGTTCGGTAATGACATGCAAGGTATTCGCAGCCTTATTCAAGGTCCACTATTTTGTGTGAGTGAGGAATGGAAATAAAGCATTAGTTAGAGATTATGCGAGAAAGTTTTGAGAAAACCGTTTTTTCTGTTAGTATGCTGTTTCATATTCATATGAGAGGTTTAAACTGGAAAATTTTAAGAGAATTTTCCCGCCCAATCTACATTACTTTATCTCGAAACGAAATGAAAATTCCTGCAAAATTATAGATGAATTAAGATAGAAATTTTAATTTACCTTTTATCTGAACTGAAAATATTAGAAAAGTAAATTGAACATCGATAGTGCTTTTGAATTTCTCCCAGTTTAGCTAAGTTATATAAACGCCCCGTTTTTTAATGCAACACTATGGCTATTTTGGGACGGACCTCGTAATTCTGAACAGCAGTTAGATGACTAGGAAGACATCTGAGTAGTCACCCCCTCTTTAAGCTTCCACACCGCACCAGCGGGAGGACGTGCGGGCCCCGATTGATTTATTGTGCAACAGACCCGCTTACACGACGGCTCTTCGGTGGAATCCGGTCTCGAATCGAAAACTCTCCGGTTCTGAAGCCGAGACCTACCCACCAGGCCGCCGCGGCGCTGAATTTGTCTCAGATAATGGTCAAAGGAATATAATAATAATAATAAGAGGTAAACACCTATCATCGTAATACCAGCAAAAGTCCTAAAAAATAACTGGTTTGATTAAATACACGTATCTGAGATTTTTGAGCTTTTATATGAAATAAGGCTTATTGAATCGGTTTGGAGTTGCGTGAACTCATTTGGAAGATTACCCCGTAGAAAATATATATAGTGGCTGCTGATACTACTTCTTTCAGCTGTAAGGTGATCAGCTGTACGCGAGAATATAGAGTGAACCAGTGTTTTCTTTTTTCGATTTCCCTCAGAAATGGAAAATCTAATAGGCTGGTGATTCTTGATGATACATCTGAAAGTCATGAGCTTTCGTACGAAAAAAATTGATGAAATCGGGCCAGTGGTTGGACCTGGGTGACTGGTTCATTCCATTTGTTTATTATTTCAAATTATACATACATACATATATATATATATATATATATATATATATATATATATATATATAGCATGGAAGCGATACCATGCACACAAAAAAAAGGTATGCAGTATAGTCAAAACGAGAGTGAATGTGAATCCAATAGCTCAAAATGAAAAATACTGTATTATATATCCAATAAAATATTTACAAAATTAAACAAACAAACAATTTTTTAACAAAAACAAATAACAAACAACAAAGAAAATTTATTAAACAAACATTAGCAGAACAAATTAGATAACAAACGAAATGAGATAGAATGCACAACAAAAAAGGCAACAAAACAAATTAGACAGAATGCACGAAACAACAAAATTAGTTAGAATTATTAACAAAACACATAAAAAAATAGATAGAATGCACGAAAATAGAGGTAATATCCTAAAAAGCATTTTTTTTTTCTAAATTAGAAAGTAGTTTAAAAATGTTTGTGAAATGGTACATTGCATAGTTATTGTGAAAAAAACTTTAAAATTTTCATTTATATTCACTTAAAATTCTATTTTTTTTTTCTTTTAACAAGTACCTATTACACAAAAATTAACTAACTTCAAAATTTGAATTTCTAAACCTAATAGTCTATTACGTAGAGCGTTTTGAAACCGCGCTCTACATGCGATGCAATTTTTTTCATAATTTATGAATCATCACACAATTTAAATCAAGTTTAAAAAATCAATCATGTTAAAAGGAGAGGAGGATTCGAACTTCTAGTACGAAAGAACGTAGCATTAAAGTGCTTTAGGCTTAATTTTAAATGAAAATGCTCCAACTTGAAATAAAAATAATAATAACCTGTTAAAATGAGTTTCTCACTTTAAACGACCAATCCATAAAGTTCAAGTTGAAATTGGAGAGTGTTTTTATTGATTTGTATCCATATAGTTTTTAAACAATATCCAAATAATTAAATAAGCATAAAAATAGAACTTTCTGGAAAGGCGAGTATAAATCAATAACTTTCTAATAAACAAATTTTTAACGAATAATAATGCAAACAGACATGTTCGAAATGGCGTGAGCTAAACCATTCACTAACTCTTTAAGTTAAATATTTACATTCTGCGCGTAACGATTTTCTACAACACGCAATTTACAGAAAAAATATTAGCCTAAAAACATTATCATGTTTATTTTCTTGCAGCACAAAAATCGAAAAAAAAATTGAAATATTGATTAATTTTATATAAGAATAAATTTAATTTCAAGTTGGAAATTTCAGCTATTTTTTCTTATAAATATTAAAGAATTTATTAGAAATTTGTTGTCACTCCTATACTTTTCAACTAACTCTTCTTCAATATGGACTCTTACTTAATAAATGCATTGTCAATAATTTTTTTATTTAAATGTAATTATTTACTAGCCGTCCTAGATGACCAACTGTTTGCTCATTCTATTAATAGCAGTAATAAATAACTGCCAACTAATTTCAATTAACTACATCTTGTCACACCAAATGAAAATAATATTCTTTCTTGCCTTCAATTATATTTTTAATTAAAGTTGCCGTCTTTCCTTCAATTATTAGGAATATATAAATACACAAAACCTACCACATTAAATTAAAGAAAAAAAAAAGAACTTTTTCATAATATAAATTTTTTTTTACTCTAAATTTTTTCTCTAATTTTTAAAAATATTATTATTATATAAAATTCTATTAAAAAATATTTTTAGTTTATTTTACAAGAAACTCTTTATTGTAATTAGTTACAAAAGATTCATCACCGTCTTACTGAAACAAAATTTTCACTGTTTTAATTACAAGAAATTCTTTATTATTTTAATTACAAGAAACTCTTCGTTGTTTCAGTTGCAAGAACTGTATTTGTTGGTGCATGTTTATTTTTGTGACTTCAAAAAAATTGTCAAAAATGCAAACCGTCGCCAACTTTGCTGATAGCGACTTGGCGTTGGCAATCTTTTCCTAATCTGAAAATCATCAATTAAATTCAAATATGTATAGTATTATTGAAAATGAAACTTGGGGATTTTGGCGTTATCTGAAAATAGCCAAAAAAAAAAAAAAAAAAATATCAATTTGTTCTCATGAGCGTTGCGGCAATATTATACAGTTTAGATAATACAGTTGTGACTAAATTTCAAAAATAAAATAAAGATAGACAAAACAGGTTTAAAACATTGACATACTATGATGTTACGGATTAAAAGCTTGAATCTACTTAAAAAAATTATTTTCAGTTTATATTATTTGTTTACTTATGAAATTCAAAATGAAAATTTGCATTTTGAGTTTCATCAAATAAACTGAACTTTTTCCATTGCTCTTCTGACCAAACTTTTAGAAAAGCGATTAGAAGGATTTTCAATAAACTTCTATAAACTGCTTCTTTTCTTTTATTCCCTCTTATAAAAGTACACAAAGAGAAAGTTTGTAATGATTTTTAAAAAATCGAACTCGAGATTTTTATGAAACTTCACGTTTCTGACGTCCCTATGTCCAAAACAGCTATCGTCCTCGTCATCTGACCGCGGTTCAAAATTACGAGGCCGGCTTACGATTGCTTTAAAAAAACGGGACGTTAATATAACTAAACTAAAACCAAACCTTGTGTCTAAAAAGCACATTTTTGGAATTATGTCTGTTTGTATACAGGATAACTAAAAATTGTTTTAATTAGATCAATAAAATTTAATAATAGATTTAATACCAAATTTGTAGATTTCTTAAAAATTTGAACACGATTCATCATGATTATCTGTCCATCTAAGTACAAGTGAGCACGATAACAACAAAACATAAAGAGCTAGATTTATAAAAACTTGCTACACGGATTCAGCATCTAAATTAGAGATTCTTACCAAACTTTGTATCAAATCTATAGAAGAAATATATAGAATCAAATCTATATTTCTTTTTTTCTGCATTTTCGTATGTACTCAAACGCAATAACTCAAAAATGCAATTAGTTCAATAAATGAAATTTGGTTTGATATCTTGTAACTACAATTGTAGTTCGATGCCAAATTTCGATTTCAGACATCCAAAATATAAACTCGATTTTAAGATATACGTATATTAATTGCATACCAGGGATTAATCTTCAAAACAAAACCGCCATGATACAATCGGTAAAAAAATCTAGATTTACATTGAAGATAAGTATTTTATAATTATTGTTCGCTAATGTCATGCAAAACATTCGCTGTCATACCCAATGTCCACGGGGCCGCGGTGGCCTGGTGGTAAGGTCTCGGCTTCGGAACCGGAGGGTTTCAGGTTCGTGACCCGATTCCACCGAAGAACCGTCGTGTAAGTGGGTCTGTTGCACGTTAAATCCGTCATGACCAAACGTCCTCCCGCTGGTGTGGAGAGGGGGGTGCCAGCTCAGGTGTCATCCTCGTCATCTGACCGCGGTTCAAAATGACGAGGTCCGTCCCAAAATAGCCCTAGTGTTGCTTCAAACGGGACGTTAATATAACCAAACCAAACCCATTGCCCACAATTTTTAGCAAGGGGATTTCATCTTTACTAGCGAGTATTCGAGAAAGCTTTTGAGGGTATCATTCCCGCTGTCTTCTTTCTATATTTTTCCCCTAAGCATTTATACAATACAAGTTAAAGATAAAAGAAAATGTTACAGAAATTGCTGAAAACATAACTTTGCCTTATAGTCGTACATGTGATCCTGTTTTCTCAGATTACTATCTCGTTTCAAAGTTATATGAGGACTATTATAGGAAAACCTTTGTAAAGGTTTTCCTATAATATGCCATGGTTAATTCAACACATGCCATGGTTGATCAATACCTGAATCAATCCTTCCTGACAGCTTTCCACTCCATATCATCCCCAGGACCTTCGTTCCTGCTGTCTCAAGCGATATACGCCTCGTATATTGTTTTTCATGCATTTTGGTTATCATGCTCTTAAGAATTCGTATTCTATTTGAAATGTGTAGTGTATGTTTTCTAGAGAGCCATTTTCTTTCACTTAATTCATCGAAAATATGAATTAACTCTGTTATATTCGGGACCCATATTCAAATATAAAGATCACTTCTTTTTTATGTGTATAATCTACTTTTTAATTTTGTCTAAAAACTTTTCAATCACCCTGAATTCCGAAATTACTACAATTTTAATCCTAGCTGGCCTTATGCAGTTACAGCCAAATGACATTCAAAATATATTGCACTAATTTCTCAAATTACCCATAGTCAAGAATCAACACATCAGTCAAAATGTCGATTCTAACCATTCCTAGCTTAGTATCCCTACACATGTGTTTCGCTTGTAATTCGCTGTCACAAGCAATAACCCTCCATGTTCCACGATTGAGATTAGTAACCTCTAAAACAGATTTTCGTTCGCAATAGAATAGATGATAATTATGGTCGCCATGAACACATTAATAAAATGCTTTAAAGGGCTTTGAAAATGATCTCCTAAAGCCATTCCCAAAATGTATTTGTCGAATCGCTCATACAAAATTTAGATCCTATTATTTCAACAAAGTATATATCTGACGATAATTCGAATGTCCGAAAATTCGTAACAAAAATTCTGACAGATCAATATAATAGGTATGATAGATCTATATAACTATATCTATATAGTTTCCTAAAAATGAGTATGTTCCCTAGTATGAGTAGTTCCCTAAAAATGAGTATAGTTCCCTAATGAGATAAAACAATTCTCAATGGATAAAATTGGTACAAAAACTACAGAAGGACCGTAGCGCAGGAAATTGTCACAAGCATGCAATCACTGCACAAGCATCCGAAAACCGAATATATATTTCGGTCACCTTTTTTTCAATAGGTTGCAACAAAAATTTGATATAAACTTGTAATTGTAGTGAAAAGATCAATAATTAAATTTCATTTATATACTGTCATTGTGTTTTTTATGTTATAGCATAGTTTAAGTTATAGCATTTGCTTGCATGTTAAAGTACAGACAACAATCAACCCCATTATGCATTTTGTTCGAAATTTAATACATATCTACATTTTAAAGGCTAACCTTGTGTTAATTTTTACCTGTTTAGATTCTTATGTTTTGTACTATCTTGGAGAATCGAACAGCCGAACCAGACTTTTCTCTGAATGAATTTCGTTCAAAATTTGAATGAAATCTACAAATGCGATGTTAAGTCCATTAATTAAATTTCTTCCATCAAGGTTAAAACATTTTTGAGCTTTGTAATGAGTTTGAGTTTTGTGATAAGAAAATGTTTTTGAGTTTGAGTTTTGAGCTTTGTAAATGAGCTTTTTGTAAAATTTGTCAAAATCTAGAATTAGATTTTTTTTTCTTTTTTGACAATTACAATACTTTCTTTTTGAATAGAAAATGAGAAAGTAAAAACTGTCTAAACTATGATGTTAAAATAATATCTCATAATTCCTGGCAGGAGAAAGTTCTGTGTTTTCGATAAAATATGGAACTTGTGTATTATAATATTCTTTCTTTTTTTTTTACCTGAGAGAGGAATTTTAACCAGAAGATTGAGGATTTTTATAAATATTTACTCAGAAATTTAAAAGGGGTGTCATGTATTAAAGACAATTACTCACTTTTGATCACAATTTCTCATTATGAGAAAACTTACAAAACTATATCAAAAAGTTAAACATCAATCAAGGAACAAAGATACAAACACATTAATGGCAGATAACTTCTTCGACTTCAAACGTCGAACTTCCATTGCACATGAAAGGCAATCATATATGGTGTTTCGATTAATTTAATAAGTTGAACGAAAATTTAGTGCTCATTTTATTGACTGAATGCAATTTCACCATGCACTTTTCTCTAACAGCAAACTATTACTATCTTAGAATACCATTACTTTTTTTTCTATGTTGTTTGCTGAAATTTATTTTATACTAGCCGCCTTTGGCAACCAGCCGGTTCGCCAATCTTAATGCTCGTTAAAATTTTAATAATTAAATATTTTATGTAATTCCTACTTTAATAGCTTCTTCATTAAAATATTTTAAAACTTCAAATTTCAATTCACCCATATTATAAAGGCCTTCAGACATAACGTAATCTGTATCTCTCTAATTTTCTGTTAGCTCCCTTAGAATTTATGCTTTAAATTAAAGTGGAAATGATTAATCTGTAATTAATATAATAATATTTTTTACTGAAACAAAGCATTTTTTTTTGTATTATGATTGCTGAAAACAGAGTAACTGAGCATTTAAATCTTATGGGCATTAAAGAATATCTTTCTTAATTTATGTAATATATCAAGAATTTGTAAACAAACTTTTTTTCAGATTCATCATGAGCAGTTCTATTAATTAACAATGTTTAATTTTAAATGCATCAAACACTAAGAAAATAAACAGAATCGTTTAAAATAATCGGTCGAAAACAGGTAAAAAAAAATTACTTAAAAAACAAAGAACTTAAACTAACATAAATAGAATCTAATTACAAAATCATACAACTAACCTAAAAATAATTTAAATCAAGTCCGCTTCACAGACAAACGCAATTATGGTAACGCAAATGCGTGAATTTTTCGACGCCAGTTGGGGTAACGCTATACAGATTAGAAATTTTTAATTTCCTTTATTCTGTTTTATTTCAATTCAAAAGTACTTCAGAATGAATCTGTGAGATGATTAATTAACAACGTTTAATTTTAAATGCATCAAACATTTATAAAATAAACAGAATCGTTTGAAATAATCGGCCGAAAATATGTTAAGCCTAAGCTTCCTTACTGTTGGGAAAACAATGCTGAAGCCTTACTCATTTGACGGTGGGGAAAGAAATGATTTTTTTTGGCGGGGAAGTTAGTTTTTAATTAATAATTAAAATTTCAGAAAAAGGGACCCCAGGTGCACATTTCCGACCTCCAAGGTATACTCGTACCAAATTTGGTAGCTGTAAGTCAAATGCTCTTTTCTGTAGAGCGCCAACACACACACACACACACATTGAGCTTTATATAAATATAGATTTTATGCATTAATATTGTTTGATTTTTATTCATTAGTTTACATTTGCTTGAAATTTAAAATTTATATTAATCTATTTTCTGATTCATATATTTATTATTTAGATTTAAGTTGAATTACTGAATTTGTTCAGTTTTGTTCAGTTTTTGTTCAGTTTTTTTAAATTAAAGATTACATTTGAGATCATTTCAGTGTAATTTAAATGCTACGTATGAATTAATATTGAGATTTATTTCCACTTTATTTGAGAAAGCAGAGCAAGTGTTATAAAAACAACTTCAAAATCGGATCATACTCTAAATCACTGGAATTTCAATGGCAATAAAATCAGAGTCCAGATTATCTGCTTTTCCATCTAAGAGTTAAATAGATAATAAATAGATAATTAGAGCATTTCCAACATGTAAATGTGACAACTTTTAGCAAACTTTATCAAATATATATAAGATGAATTAATTGATGTAGATACAAATTGATTCAATGTAATATCCATCAAATTGTGTTTTGAATATGCGTATTTTGCTTATCTAATAAAGTTTTTGCGATCAGGTAAACATGCAGAAAATATTCTGTTTGTTTAACATAAAAAATGCAGCACAGTAACCAAATTTATCTTGTCAAACTGTCCTTTTTTATAGTTGTTATGACAAACATTCGATAACTTCAGATATTTTGTTATTGACAAGCTTTCATTTCGTCCTCTTTGATTAATTAACTTCGTAGGTTTTGTTGTCTAAATAAAGTAAAAATAGTTTTATGATGATTTTGTTCCATCAGTTAGTGGCGAAATATTAAACAATCAATTAATGAAATCAATTAATTCATGAGCAAGTAAAGAAAGGAAGCAATCCTCTCTGATTAAAACGTTGAAGTCACTGTGCATGCTATAAATGTTATGAATAAAATTAAAAACTATTTTTGTGCATTTTAAAATATATTAGTAACATTTTTTTGCAATATATTTTCTTTAATAGTATAATCTTAGTTCTCATCAGATATTTAATGAAGTTTTAGTAGCTTTTTATTAACTGTTTAATTTTTCTAAATTTATTTATTGAGTTATTTTATCTTTTTATAAGATAGTTGATCAATACATGTGAAATTCTATTAGAAAAGTCCTTAAACCTATTAGAATAGGTGTAAATATCTTTTTGGATTAAAGCAATTCAATTTCACATTCTGCGCCTTTATTGACTACGAATAGTTAACAAAAAAAATTGAAAACTTACTTTTCTATTTTGCATAATAATATCAGAATGCTGAAAAATAACACATTTAAACACGTTTTGTAAACTGTAAACGCTGCATCCTAGCATAGATAAAGACTTTATTGATAAGTTGATAGGTATTCGTGATTTATTACAATACTCATTTGCATACCATATAACATAAGAAGCAACGTTTGTATTATGAAACTTTGCCATCGCATTAATGAGTTCCTTCTAGATTCCTGGAATAAATATTAATTAAACAATTAAATATTTTCAAGTGATGAAACATTTCATACTTTCAAACCCATATGTCTCTTAGAATTTAAGCAATTTTTCCTTTTCCATTTCTTTTGAAAATGATATATTAATAAATGAATCATTTTCCTTTTTATAGAATCACAATTTCGTATTTTCATGTAAAATATGAATCTACATAGAATATTTCAATGCTGTTATGATACTTCGCATAATAATTCTATTTATCTGTGTATATAATAAGCAGGTAAAATTTTTCTAACAAAAAAATAGGCAACTGCTCTATTTTGTTGCCTTTAAAACTGGTAATTCAAAATTTAATGTAGTAAAGTTTAAAAAAATTAAGTCGAAAATCGTTTTCTATACAAAATGAAATTATTTGCAGTCCAGTTATCTCAATACAGTTTTGAAAAAACACGAATAAACGAAGAATTTCAAAATTCGAAAAACGCTAATAGAATCAAACTTTCATACATAATTTACTTTGTACTTTCTTTTTCACGTAAATATTATACTATTTGCTAATTTCTGAGCTAATGATGCTTAAATTTAATTTCAAGAAGTTTTTTTTATTATTTTCTTCTTTTATTTAATATCTTAAAGTTATTTAGTCAATATATGAATTTCGCATATTCGAATCGACTTGATTCCGTTTAATTCTACTAACTGAAGTCCTGCATATTATAGCTCTTACCTCAAAGCATTAAAGGAATAAATTGAGATTATATTTTTCAAACTAAATAATATACTAACGAATACATCATATCGATTTGTTTTGGGCAATAAATTACATGCACTTAAACATCGATGTTGTCCACAATATCGATGTTTAATCTAAACTTTTTAACCTTAGCAAGCAGTATAATTACGTTTAATTTTAAATTAAAGTAAGACCGAAAAGATTTTATTATTTCTTGAATACAGTGATATGCGTGCTGTGTCAAAATACTATGCTGATTTTACATTACATATGCGATAATATGAGAGCATATAAAATATTCCTAGCCATCAAGACCATTATGATTTAATTTAATCTTTATTATTATATTTTATTATATTCTTCTGTATTTTTAATAAGCATGACATACTTTTCCATCATCGATTCAAAATATTTCTTTGCGATGTATCATCGCTTGACATAGTTCTCAACGGCTGATCGTCAAGTTTTTCCTTTCAATGGAATAATCTTTTCAACACTTTTTTTTAACTGCCATTGTGAAAGAGAAAAATGAAGAAACCATTTCTTTTATTTTTTTTACTTGACAATTCCGGAAAAGAAAAGCGACATTTTTCTTCAGAATCGAACGAAATCTAACGACGCGAAACTGAAAAATGGAGACGGTTTTTCTGCCTATCGGTTCGTCTGTTTTTCTTGAAGTTGTGAATAAGTGCATCTCAAAGGATGGTTTCTCCGATTCTTAGCTTTTTTTGTGGTACAAATACAAAGCGTTATCGGGGTTTTTGCATTATTTATACACGCTCACTTCTGTTGTTTTTAAGAAAAATTTTCCGTAAGTTGTTGTTGTTTTTATTCATGTTCAGATTTACTTTTAAGACACATATTCAAAAACTTTTTTCTGTGACTTTCTCTTTCCTGAAGTGTTCGAAAAGGGAAAAAAAAAAGTCAACCTCTAGATTTTGATTAAACTTTACATTTTAAACCTTTTGAACTCGAGAAAAACATTTTTTCCAATTATGTCTTTGTTTGCAAATACAACAACTCAAATGCGCACGTCTGTATTGAGTTTTAAAGGCCATATAAGTTAATTTATGAGTCTGTGCCATCCGCGAGTATATACAATTGATTTCACAATTTCTATTTTATGAATATTTTAATAACTAAGAGGATTGAATGAAACAAATAGGACAAACAAATTCTTAATATAATCCTATGCTTTATAATACATAGAATTTATATCTTTCAAATAATTTATTTATTTGTCAACTAAAGTAATAAAACATTTTCAATTTGCCGGCCAGCGGCATTAGGCAGCTACCTAATTTACCTATTCGGAAATCTGCCACTGACTACAAATCTGTATCCAATTTTGGATTAAATCCACCAAAAGTTTGACTCTCTGTTTATCTGCTCTTGTGCATGAATATGTCATGAATTAAAAACACGGCAAGCTATATAAACGAAATCTGGCGTGTGATCCTATTAAAAAGTTTTAAATTCTTCATCAAATGTTGGGGACAATCATTCAAACACCGTAGTCCAAGCGGTTTAAAATGTTACTCATTCCCTTTAATATATTATGATATTAAACACAAAATGCGCATATTGGGCAAGTATGCAAGGAACTGGGAGTATAAATTCTCCCTTTATGATAGTAGTAAACTATATAAGATTGACTAATCAATATACAAGGCACTGCTGCCGGCGTCCTGGCATAGGGGTAGCGCGTCTTCCTCGTGATCTGGGCGTCCCGGGTTCGAGTCCCGGTTTGGGCATGGTTGTTCTATCTGTGAGATGTGTGAATGTGCCCTCCTGTAAAAAGGGGTTGTGCAAGCGAATGAGTGATGCGTGAGTGGCAAAGTCATACTCTTGGCCCTAGTTGGCGCTGCTATAAAAAATAAGAGACGTTCCCCCTCAGGCTTAAATCGCTGTTTTCGTAACAGTGGGCTTGTCAGTGGCAAGTGCCATAAGAAACAAACAAACAAGGCATTGCTCAGAATTAAAATTCTTTCATATCCAGTGTTTTTAATATAGAAATTCCTTTAGTGTAAAATATAATAAAATCCTTTATTTAAACGTATACATTAAAATAAAAGAGTCATTTCAAAAATTGGTGATAGTTATTTAGTTCAAAGACTTAACATTGCCCTGTTAGCTTCAAATTTCAAAATTTCCCTCAGCCACTTACAAATTTGAAAATCATTTTCTTTAAATTTTCTAAAGAATTAAGAAAAATTCAAAGAAAAATTGTGGAAAAAAAATGAAACTAGTATCGTTACACAATTAAGATTTTTACTTTAGTATAGAGAAAGTATTTTTAGGAAACATCTGTCTGTTTGTGACAAATATAATTCAAAACGATTTGAGCTAGACAGATGAAATTTGGTGCAAGGTCTTTATACTGAATTTGTAGATTTCTATAAAATTTCTATAAATATAATTTGTAGATTCCGATATAATTCTATTAAACTCCAATTCAGAGGAAGTCTGTATGTCAGGCTGTTAGAATATAAGTTAACACGATAAGTATAAAACAAAAAGAACTAGGTAGATGAAATTCGGTAAGCAGAATTAACATTTATAATCTGAACACGTATCGAATTTTGAGCCAAATCCAACTAGAGACTGATTGGCTGTCGGTCTTTAATTTTAGAAACACGTAAATGCGATAACTCAAAAACGGTATTATTTAAATATGTCAAATTTGGTATGGTTTTTTTTTTTACTGCAAATCTAGTTTTGAGTCAAGTTTTTGTTTCAATTATTTGATATGAATGTATCTAAAACATAAATTCAATTTTCGGAGAGTATTGACCGTATTTAAGGAATTAATGGACAAAATTCTCATCAGTAATGATTCGGAAAATGCTAAATTCATGTCAAATATTAATATTTCGTTCCACCAAAGCTTCTCTGAATAACATCTTTATTGCGAGGAAGTTTAATTTTATTATAGTATAAAATTTTTAGTTTCATTCCCTCCGACGTTTCTATGAAAGAAGGACAAAATATTGGCTAGTTTCTCACAGCCTTAAATAGATTCCATCAACGTATGCTTTAGTTTAGTTATATTAACGTCCCGTTTGAAGCAACACTAGGGCTATTTTGGTCAGACCTCGTAATTTTGAACCGCGATCAGATGACGAGGACGACACCTGAGCTGGCAACATCCTCTCCACACCACACCAGCGGAAGTACGTTTGGTCAGGACGGATTTAACGTGCAACAGACCCCCTTACACGACGGTTCTTCGGTGGAATCGGGTCTCGAACCTGAAGGCCTCCGGTTCCGAAGCCGAGACCTTACCACGCGGCCCCTATCAACGTGTGCTTCATCTACTCGAAAAATCTTTGTATTTCTTGCCCCATTTCAATGACTGATTTATACTCTCTTTCAAACATTGTTAAACCAATACTCTTGTTAAACCAATGAATTAAAAAGTTGGCAAAAATATGCGATTAATTTTAACGCGTTCAAATTTTTTAATTAATGAAATTTGAAAGAAATATTAGCAAAATTGTAACTCACATCATTGTAATGGCAATTTTTACTATTAAGATGCTATTATTCTTATGTGTGCAATACTCTTGTAATATTATTTGCTTCAAAGTTACTGCAGAAAATCGGTAAAATTTTTAGTTAATTTCTAGTTAATTAATTATTCCATTCACTTTTTTCACTTCGGAAAGTTGCCGGTATTATTTCTCTTGTCTTAAAAATTTAGTGTGCGAAGTTTAATGAAAATCGGCCCCGTCGTTTAATAAAAGATGGTATATACATACATACAAGAGCCATCGTGATTTTTATTTATATTAATTTTCTTATCTCTGGCGGTTGTTTTAAATTTTTTTATTCAGCATGGCCAACCAATAGTAATAACTATATTTTCAACGTTTATGTTCAACGCTGAAGATTATATTCAATACTTTAACATTGAAACAACTGTAAACTGTATGTAAAACTTTAGTAATGTCACCCGTTTAACCGAATGAAATTACGACATAACGTTAGGGCAAGAAATTCAAAATAAAAACTTTATGTTCATTCTAAAATGAATAACACAATTTCAAGTGGTTCGGATATTGTATAAATAGAATTGTTAAGTAAAAAAAAATTAGTTTGATAGTAAAATATATCTATGCAAGCAATAGCTTTGAATACGCAAAAAATATGAAGATATTCTTTTAATTGAATATCGATTAATTCAAATAAACATATGTATGCAATATAATTATCAAAATAAAAAAGAAAAGAAGAATATTATAATTCTGTTTCGATTATATATATGAATTAAAATTATCAGATACTGTTACTAATTTAAATTCACTCAATATCAGGGTATTTCTTTATAATGGAATCCACACATATTGAGTCACATGCATTAGATGTAGCGCGCCAATTTTATTCAGAAATCCATCATTTATACTGAGAGGGAAAATGCATGACGTCACACACAGTGTTATGAAGTTGTAGAGCTAGAAGTTAAGTAATTTGCTCAGCGGCATTTATCGTATAAAGGCTACTTCAAATGAATGTATGCAATTCCAAAAGTGATTAGGGAAAAAAAACAGATAAACTTTTGATTTTTTAAACCTTTGATTCATTCCTTTATTTACATCTACCTGAAATGTTATAACGGAAAAACAAGTTGTGCATAAATAGAATAGTTTTCTGTATTTATTCTAGTGTTTTAAGTCGAATACAATTCTAACAATATCAGAAATTCAAATCGATCATCTAAATTGGAAATCAGTTAAGTGCAGGTCTTACTTCTGAAATCAGAGGCTTATGTTTGAAACAGAGTAAAAGAATTATAATATGTAATTCAAAAGAAAACACTGTAGGTCTTCTTAACTAGCTTCCTTTAGAAAATTCATTCAATGATTTTGTATTTACTGAAGTAAGTACATGCCTTTTACAGAATTAAATATGATAACGAATTCATTGATTCCGCAGTGTCGATTGATTTAAGACAGAAAATTAAATTACCGGGCCTTTAGGGATTTCTTGAAATATATTCAATACACAGCATCGGCATATGAATTTGGAATTACTTTTAGAAGGTCTGTCTATTTTTACTGACCTGCGAAAAATATGTGAGATCATATTGTGAGAAAAAAACCTCTAAATTGAAATTTTTAATGATGAACTATTATTAAAATGAGAATGTTTATTGGCTAACATACTATTAACATGCTAATTTATATCACATGAAATGCATGGTGAAAAAAAAAACAGTTACAAATGCAAGAATTAGCTAATTTATACATCACTGATAGTCAGTGCCTACCAAAAAAATAAGATATTTCAGAATATTTTTTAGAAAATTAGTTAAACAATTAATCAAACTTTTAAGGTGCATCTTCAAAAATTTGGGAATATATTATTCTATAAAATCCAGTATTTACACAGCTTTCAAATTCAAAGAATAAAATATTGAATTCCCAGTTTAAAGAGAAATGAAATTGTCTCTATATCTATGAAAAGTTTTCAACTTTAAATAGATGTTGAATTGAACAAACACCAGATATTTTAATATAATCAGAAGACTATTTTAAATATATTTGACAAATTATTAGAAACTAATCAGAAAACGAAAAAGAATTCCTGTCAGTAAAAACGAAGGCCCAAACAGATTCCATTTATAAAGATTTATAAGGAAAAGAAAATCCCCCAACTATTTTAATTTTAATTTTATTAGGAACTAGTCTTTGTACCACCAGTTCCGACAGCGTTTATTTGTTCTGCATGTGTAGATAAATAGATAAATGAGAAAGCAAAATATATATCATTTTACGTGGCACAGTTTTTGAATTTTTATATTTAACATTTCAATACTAATTTAAATAGTATCTTTGCATAAAAATTTGGAACAAATTGAATAAAATTAGAGGAATATTCATACCGAAATTAAATTTATGCCATTAAAAAGTAAGTTCTTTAAATTTTAAGATGATGTAAAAGCAATTTTTAGGCTTTGGTATGTTTTAACGTTTGGGCGGAGAAACTTCTGACCTCGTTTTCTCCCATTTGATCTCTTTTAAGAACTGTAGAGAGTTTTCAATTGTGCAGTTAATTCTCCTAAATGACAAGAAATGAGCTTGTCAAATTTTGTTTCATTCTGTCTATGAGTATGAAATTGTACAAAGTTCAAACATACAACCGTGTATTCAATTTTATATACGAATATTAACATTATGAACAAAGAAAGAGATTGGAAGAAAATGCTACAGGTAACAATTTTCCAGCAAGTTTTACATGTTTAGATCAAAAAGTAATCAAAATTAGTTAGAATTATTTCTAAACAATTGCAAGGAATAAAAACTTTTTTTACACAAAAGTTGTTCGCTATGATAAGAAAATAATTCATCTTAAATTCTAAACGAAGCATTTAATTTCCTTAATAGTAAAAATGGAACATTTTGAATATGTGTCTTCAATAATAAGAGGGTTAAAAGGAAATCAGAATCATTGTAATAGACAGTTTTCTTATAAGAAATTTATTGAAAAGTTAATTAAAATTTCATTGCAAAAGATAGAATTACATTAACAAAGAAAATTTAAATCCAAAATGGCAATTATCCATTGATAAAGACTTCAAAACGATATGAGTAGCAATCGCTCAATGGATTTCTCATTTGGAATAGAATTGAGTTCACTGCATACATCTCAACAGCTCGAACTGATTCAGTCCAGAAGATCTCATTTTCGAACCCAAAACAGCTTTGGCAGACAGTGAGAATATCCTTTAAACGTTGCCCTGGCAACCTATCAGTCAGGTCAAAAGGAGGTGATATAGAGAGAAATGAAATTCGGACGTAGTTAAACCTGGAATAGTAAGGACTATGGGGCCAAACCAAGCTTACGTGATACTCGCTAAATGGGAGACTACATACAAAGTTTTAAATCAATTGTGATTTCTTTGCATTTTCAGTTTTATATTATAATACAAAATTCGGATATTGCATTGAATATATATGGGAGAGATGAAATATATAAGGAGATACTTTACTGTGACGTAAATGTATTAACTCTACTAGCCTTATTTGCCCATTTGGAAAACTTGTATGCCCATATTTCAGAAAAACAAATTCGATTATTGAAAAAATATATTAGAAATGATATATTGTGACATATCACTATCAAATGTCTTTACAATACAAAAGTAATCAGAAGTAAAATTATAAATTTGAGGATCACAGTAAAGCAAACTTTTTCGTATATAAATTTTATAAGTTCATATAACAAACTCATACTTAATCTAGAATCCTAATTTAATTTCTTAATATCCTTTTTCCCACTTATAATTGTTTTTATTCGAATATCTAGCAAAGTGTGCAAGACAGAAACGTTACCATCGTCAAAGATTTGGATGAATTCCCTTGCCTTGGTTTACACTGAACTTGGAAAAATATACAGTGTGGAATTATATTTTTTTGTATCGTCTGTATAAGAGCATATAACCACAAAAACAAAGCAGAAGAAGAATTTAAGAATCGCTTACTTGTGTAAAATAGCCCAATTAGAAATTATAACAAATGACCAAAACAAAGATTTTAAGACTCATTTAGAGAAAAATTCATATTTCAAGAGATGTTTCATTGACTGTTTTTATGAACAGTTGTTTTAGCATAATGGGGCATCGGCAAAATTACCTGCTGATTTGAAAGCTGTGTGAATACTAAATTAATATAGTGTTATAATTTTAAGTTGTTAATATAATACAAAAGATTATTCTACTATTCTTACAATAATCTCAGAAGATTTTTTTTAACTTTAATTTAGAATATGAAATCCCTGTTTTTAGATCTATGTAATAGGGATTACAATGTCGTATCAAAAGTTCAATACTGGCATTCTGTATTTTTAGATCTTAATACCGGGATACCTGTTTTAATACTGGTAGTAGAAATTTTAGAAAAAGAAAGAAAACACAAGGTTTTTTGTTTGTTTTGTTTTACTTGCCAGTTTTATTAGAGAGTGTAAATATCACAAAAAAGTAAAGGAACATCATATTTATATAAATCACAAAAAAGTGTAAATATCACTATTCAGTCTGTGGTACTATTACAAATTTTTGAAATGTGAACTTAAAAAACATGATGCATCCATTGTACTGTAATTAAGCCTGGAACATAATTTTGTACAAACATTACCAGCTGTCAAAAACGCTCTTTCGGCATCTACGCTAGTTGGTGGTACTGTTAGCAATGCGCGATATACTTTTTCCAAGTATTTATCCCTAAATCCCTCATCTTCAGATAAATTGATTTCACGTCGGATGGTTTTGATTATAGCTGATTTCTGTATTGTATTTTGGTTTGTTGAAATTTTTTATTTATCGCTTATTCTAATTTTTGTTCAAGAGACAATTCCTTTTCACTATCGACATTAGTATCATCATAATCTTCGAAAACTGTACCGAATTCTTCTGAATGTGGATAGGTTTGTGGGTAAAAAATTATAAGAAAATTTATTATAAACTTCATCAGATTTAAATTGGTTAGTCTCTTTTTTACTTTTTCATTTTTAAAATCCTTATAATTATATAAATACAGTAAGACATTTTCTATTTCGATATGCTTTTCTTCTGCGCGATTTTTCAATGTAATATATAATTCTTCAGATAGTGATGTGTGCTGTTCTTCCAGTGACGACAACATGAAATTTATTGTTGCATTAGCTGTTAAGAAATTAGAATCTCTCCGACATAATGCCTCAACAGCTAGTTTTATTGGAAGTAGAGCTGATACAGTTCTGGATGTTAAGTCGAATTCACTATCTGAAAAATTAATTTGCAGGTTTAAGTCGATGATTGCTTTTTGGATGAGTTTCTGTTTCAAAAATCGTTCCATCATTATGAGTAAAGAATTAATTAAGCAGGAGACGCGGAACGATAAACACATTTCCGGTATTCACCTTTGACCTTGGATTTCTCCCATTATATACTTTTTAGTTCAATTTTTTTTCACGTCTACGTGAGTGTTATACTATTTCTGACAGCATTTTATTTTAACTCAAAATTTCTTATTGATATGTGTAGTCAAAAGTGATAAAAAAAGCTTTCAGGAATGGTACGAAGAAACTTTTACATAATATCATTAATTATTGTGACCGAGAAGCAGAAAAAGGGGGATTAAAATATTCCTGAAAAAATTTAATAACATATAAAAAAGAAACATTTAATGTTGAAAGATCATTATTATTTTATAAAAAAATAATTACCAAATTTTAAGAACAGAAATTTTTTATTTATTCTTCATAATTTAAGGTTTATGTCTCTTATATTAAATAAAAATTATATATATTAAAAATATATAAATAATAGAAATAATAATATATAAATAATAGAAATAATAATATATAAATAATAGAAATAATAATATATAAAAATTAGAAATATTTTACTGTGCATTAGTACCTTTTTCCTTCTGTATTACTAATTATCTGTAATGTTAACGTCTCATAAAACCGCGAGGCTTTATTGTTAACTGTAAAAATCTCCTCCTTTTATCTTTCCTCTCACCCCTATTTTGTCGAATTAAACCCATCCTAAAGCATGCGCAAAAGCGCGGTTTTACAATCCGTTGTCAAACAGTATTTTATCACTTCTCTTGATTGTACGATGCAACTTATTCACAGTCTAATTAATTTCGCCCATTAGGGAGACATAAAAACAAAAACGCATGCTATTTTGCTATGTTGGCGATCCCTGAACATATAGTGGAGACAATTTAAAAAATTTCTAGTAAATACTGAAAAAAATGGTATTTAAACTTGTGAATACTGGTATTACAAAATTGTAGAAATGGCTGAAAATACCGGTATTCGGTATCCCGGTATACCGGTATTGCAATCAATACTATGTAAGCTTCTGTAAACAAACATGAAGAAATGTGCGTTAAATGCACTATGAAAGAAACATTTAAAAGAGCAAAAACTTGATTTGAACATTTTCGAGTATCTGTCACTTGCAGTAATAAAATTTATGAGAAATTGTAGCGAAGTAATCATAAATTCGTTGCTGAAAAAAGAATCGAAATTATTTTATTTCGCCGACTTTTAGGGCGCAAAGAGAGAAATACAGACTTGCCATACATTTTATATAATTCCCTCTTCTGAAAGATCCCAAAATTTTATACAAATCTACAATGCAACAAAATGTTGAATTTTATTGATTTAAATTTTCGAGTTGATTAGATATTATAGTCATCTGACTCCAGGCGCTAAAAAATGTGAGTATTCATCAAAGTATCGATGCTAAAGTTTGTAATGCCTTTTATACACTTCTTAAATAAAAAAAAATTAATGCTCAACTTTCTTCTGCGAGTACCACAGAAAATGTCTATGTTGATGCCTAAACAATTAAAAAAAATTGCAAAAAAAAAGCAGCTCCTATTTTTCAAAATTTCGTAAAATCCTAAAAAAAATGTTTAATATTTCTCTACGGTATAAAAATATTATTTTAAAAAATTTCCTTAGTTGTATTTAAAATATGAAGAAAATATTTTCATTCCAAAAAATGAATTTCATAAATGATGTGGCACAAGTGTGATTGTTGAATCGATCTCTTTCGTGTCTTCAGTTGCATGCTCTACCTGCTTCTAGTCAAAAGATCTCGTAAAAACACTTTACTTACCTATAAAAATTACCCTATTAAAAAATTACTCTAACACGTTATTGATAGAAAATTTGAAATGGAATATAACATATATTTCAGCTTTATAAACAAAATATTATATATTTTTTCTATCAGCACATTCTCCCTCAATAACTTCCGACTCGTCAAATTTATTTGTTGATAGTAATTCCTCGAAAAACCACACACCATTTGGTACACGTATTTGTGGAATGATTCCATAACATATTCATATTTTCAATTTTTAAATTATAGAGATGGATGCCAACTAAAGTTTCTTTATATTAAATAAATAACAAAATGGAAGAAATTTCCGAAACTATGTTTAACTTGCTGTAAATTAACAAGACTTACCTGTCAAGCCACTCAAGAAATAGTAAGTTCTATTTCTTGAGTGGCTTGAAAATGAATGATTGAAAGGACATATTTGTTACACCAAAGAGATTATTTATTTTTGTCTCAAGACTACACATGCAAATCGAAACTCCTCTATCTTATAACTTTAAATGAGCCATTCTTGTATATTTATCAATTTATTTATTTCAAGTATCTCGGATACAGATAAAACGTTTTGAATCAAATTCTATATTCAGATAAGGTTTTGCGTTTTGCTTATCTGTATAAGTGTTTTTCCTGAAAAAAAAGCAATTTTACACGCAATTTTTTTTAACTAATTATTAGAACAAGTACATTCAACTTCTATCTCGAAGAATGGACAATGCAGTATAGTTGTCAAAACAACAGGAATGATGCGTATAGTGGTGTACATACGAGAACATACGTATCTTGTATGTTCTCGGTTCGAGTCGCGCTTAATGACCAGTTCATATGTAGGTATGATTGAAAAAATATTCATATGTAATCAGTGCGTGATACGTATCTAAAAATTTTCTCTAAAAAACGCAATTTTACAAAAAAAAAAATAATAATAATAACTGTTAAGTGATGTCTTCCAGATTATTTTTATGCAACAAATCTTGCAGTCATCGATACTGTTATCTGTGAATGAATTTATTAAATGTTTTCCCATACAAATTGTTTTCTATTTCTATTAAACGGCTGACTGACAACACAGAAAGTTATTATGCGCTGTCCTCTCTGACATTACATGATATGTAATACGCATTCATGAAATTGATGCCAATGTTTAATTTCTTTAAAGAATCACTTCATTTCCAATTATCAGCAAATAATGACAAATCTATATTAAAAACAAATTTTTACACTCACATAATTGCTTGTGTTTAGCTATGTAAGAAGGACGAAGATTCATGTATTGCCACATAAATATAAAATATATATTATGCATACTTTGCTGTAACTCTGAAAATTCTCACTGTTTCTTTATAACAACTGTTCCGTGAAATAAGGAAAAATGCAGGCTGAAATAAAAGAAAGTGGCTCAACTTCAAAATGTCAGAACGAAGTTATTGCGCGCTCTAGAAAACCTCCTTTAACTGCCAGGAAAATGTGCATCTGAATATGCAAAAAAATTTCCTTCCTTCAAGGTAATAAACTCCTTGTCTTCCAAGTTGTAACTTAAGTGTCACATCGTAACAGTAAAGGGCTCCTTGCCTGATAGTTTATTCTCTTTTTATAGAATTTTACGAACATGAAACATTCAGTCTTAAAACAGAAGAAAGTATTGCTCTTTTAGAATAAATGTTTAAAATCTTTTATTTTATAATGAAATTTCATGTCTATTGCTCGTAGAGAAACAATTCGATTGGACAAATGGATTTTAAACTGAAAATAAGATCTTTTTAAAAGTCTTATTGAAGAAATTTGAGTCTTATATGAATTGAAAAGTATTGATTAGAGATTTGTGCATTTATTTGTACTTTATTGTAGTAGCCTCTTGGTCTAAAGACGAAAAGTAAAACTATCTAAAGAGTTATTAAATATACCCTTCGATCAGATAAATGAGGAACTGAGATTACAAAAAGCTTTGTATATCAGTTCGTTTACAGAGGAAAAAACATTTGCTGATACGGCATTGTCGGGAAAAAGGTACAGCTTTATCTTCAGTAGAATAATTAGTACAAGCTACGTTAGAATATTTCAATTAGAATTCAGCTTGACTCAAATATTGTGCTTGATTTTGATAGTCTGGGTGAAATCAGAAAAGAGTAATTTCTATTTAAACGCGGGAGTTTTCTTATCTCGATTACCTCATTAATTACTCTGCAAATCTGTTTTATTCCATAATCGTGTTTAGATTCCTCTCTTGGTGATGTACACCTACGTTTTCACCAACAGACATAATTCCAAAATTGTCTGTTTGTAAGAAAGGTTTCAAATACAGAAATTCATAAAAATTTTGAAAATTTCTTCGATAGTTATTGGTTTATCTTTGTATATTTCAAATGCTGGAAAGTAAACAAGAATACATGATTTTTTTTCCTCATGATAAGCACTTCTTCCGATACTTTTTAAAGAGTTTTCTTTGATATTTTACAGTAAAAATCAGTTAAAAAGCGAATTAACTAAGTAACCGGTTTTATTCTAGTTATTTACTATTATTTTATCAAGTTATAAATATATGGTTATTATTTACATTAACTTTAAATTCTATAAGTATCTATACAGTAGACTACAGCTAATCAGGGTACACGTTTGATGCGAAAGTGAATTATATTCACTGATTTTCAGATATGAATTCGATGTGTCGTCGAAAATTTTCTTGATTCAAGAACGAGTGCCGAATATCAGGTAGTTTCGCTGAAAACAGCAGCAAGAAAAGGAGCTGTAGGGAGACAAGGGTTCGTCCGATGTTCTTGTAAAAGATGTTTCTGTATTAAAAATGGTTCTCATTGCAATTCTATCAAAGTAATTTTTCTTATCAAATTAAGTAATTTGTAATAACGGTACTGTATTAAATAATATCCAATAAAGTATTTTTTTTTCTTCAATAATAGATTCTTTCCTCAAACATAATTTTATTTAGTATGGATTAATACAATAATTTTGGATAGATGCTAATAATATTGTCTAAGAAATCAGTCAAAACATGAATAAAACGGATTCTCCCTAGAGCTGTTGTGGGTCGCGGTGGCCTGATCTCGGCTTCGGAAATGAAGGGTTTCAGGTGCTAGACCCGATTCCAACAAAGACCGTCGTGTAAGCGAATCTGGTACATATTAAATCCATCGGGGCCAAATGTTCTCCCGCTGGTGTGGTTTGGAAGTTTGGAGAGGGGGTACCAACTTAGGTGTCGCCCTCGTCATTTGACCGCGGTGCAAAATAACGAGGTCCGTCCCAAAATAGCCCTAGTGTTGATTTAAAAACGGGACGTTAATATAAATAAACTAAACTAAAACTAGCGATATCAGTTAGAACGCTTTTCCCCTAGCTCATTCAAGTTCTCCCAAAAGCTATTTATTAAAACGCATTTTACCCAGTTAATTCGTGTTTTGACTGATTTCGGGTTTTCACTGTAACAGATATATAGCACTTCTCATACTTCAATAATAATAATCCTGTCTTACTGCCAGTGTGGGCTCATTAACAAAACCATCACAGAAATAACTTAAATGGAAAAAAAAATCTATTAACGAATGTACATAAAAACGTTTCACTGCCATATGTTGGAATTATCTGTTTCTTTTATTATTATTGTCATAAATTTCTGGTATCCTTACATGCGAACGAAATATTAACACGCTTTCTTCCCAAGTATGCGTCGCATGCTTGAGTGAGGCCCGATTTCAGATTGCCCGGAGAGCGCATTACACCCTCATATCTTACGGCATTTTGCCTCCCGGCAACGATAAAATAGGAGCCGGTCCAGATAAGAAAGCAATAAAGTACAGCTACTGTTTAATTGCATCACAGGGCTCTTCCGGTGTTAAAATTCGTAATGCGAAGGTCGAATTGGTTTCCCGTAACAACGAAGACGTATTAGCAGAAATAGAATTGTCAAATTATGCGAAGGAATGTATCGATTTTGTTTCTTTCTCTGAATTATTAAACGAATCATTAAGAACTTAATGAATCTCTGCTAAAGATGACGGGTCTACCAAAATGACCATCTTATTTATATAAAAAAAAACTACTAAACAAATTAAAAAGCAAAAAGAAATCATAATTTTTAAATTGAAAATGACAGTAAAACTATTTAAGATATGGTTGTTTCAAAAAATAACACATAATGATTACACATAATAATAGTATGTATTTGCATGCGTGCTTGTGCGTGCATATATCTTGGTAGATGCAAAATTATATCTCTGTATAATTTTTTAATTTAAATTATAAAATTAAAAATTAAACAAGATTTTGGAATTTTTCCACAATAATTCCAAAAAGTATTATTTCACAAAAGTGATTTTGATATCATTACTTTAAAATTCAAAAACTTTTCACTTTAATGGTATCAATTTAATTGTGGAAAAAAGTTTTTCTATATTTTTAAGAAATATTTTTTTGCCCAATTTCCAGCAATCGATTTCCTTGTTACAAAGAAATTTAAGCCATTTTTTTTTTTCGTGAATTACTAAATCTTATGATTCTTTTTCCGCTGAAAATCTTATAATGAAATGCATAGAGCAATACACAGTTAAAAAATGAATTAAACGTAGAGTTATGTTTTTAATGACGCAATGCACCGATGTCATTTGATTGCATTCCATTAAGATGGTTCATGCTCACAGTGAACAGAACTGGTGTAAGGCTTTTAAAATAGCTTGATTTTGCTGTCTGCCACAATTTGATGCTTAAGAATAATTTCATAAGGAAATGATGAACAAGTTATGTATATAAGGTTTAGTCGAAATTAAATGCAACCAGTATTTTCTTTGAATCAACTGGTAGCCAATAATGGATAATTTACCAAGCAACTAGTCATTGAACCTAATTAACACTAGAGAAGTGAGAGCCTGCTTTCTTATACGTCAACACTTCATCTCCATATATGAAGTTCCACTCGATGGTATTTGTTTCAAAGAAAAATCAATGAATATGCAATATTGCTCTTAATGACATGAAATAGATATTTTCACATAAAAGTTCATTATATTACAAACCGATGTGTGAATGCTCAGAATTATCAACAGTTTTTTTTTTTGTTTTGGAATCAGCTAAAATACTAGAATAAATTTTTAAAAAATACGAAAATACAACTTAATGGTGTTTTAATTTGAGACTTGATTGGTTGTAATATCAATTATTATTATATTATCATAATTATTCTAGATCCGAATTACAGATTTTTGTTTTTGTCCTTCTAGCACAAAATCACAATTCGATATCATCTATAGTTAACAACCGTAATTATATGCCAATTATCATGTGTAAATTATTTTTATAAAAACACATCTCAGAGATAATATTTCTATTTTATCAGTTATAATTTTTAGATAAAAATTATACTTATTCATATACATAATATTCTTAAATTTTCTAAAAGTTCTGAATTCTCAGATATAAAAGTAACCTTTAGAAAAAGCGGAAATAAAGCAAGAAATTTATTATTTTCCTTTAAATAGAGTTTGCATTGTTTTCTCAGGCTTGGCTTTTATTTTTAAATTATAATTTCTTTTCGACTCTGAAGTTAAAGAAATTGATACAAAATTCCAGTTGTTGTAAAAAGAATATTGTCTTAATAATAATTCCTTATGCAGATCAGAAGTTCTTAAAATTTATAAATTTTTATCCCTGGAATATTTATATTTCTTTAAAATTTCAACATTTATAAACAAAAGGCGTCATTTTCTTTCTTCTCATCCCTCCCCACATACATTCATTTCTACAACCAATATGGTGAACTAACTTTCACAGTTATTTTATGCCTTATAAAATACTTTATCCAAGTCGTGAACTTTGTTTTTTTGTTGAAGAACAATTGTTTGTTTTTTTAATTTAAAATTATATTTCTAACATTTTTATTCTTCGATAAAATGCATTGAAGAACAAAATTAGCGATTCCAAAAGCAATTATTTTTCAGCCGGGAAGGATTATTCGATCAATAAAGGAATATATTGTTGTGAAACTAAAATAGTTTTCAACCTTGGCGAGAATATGGTCATGATATTTGAAAAGAGATTACTAAAACGTGTTTTAAGCTACTTAATTATGAAATTCCGGCCACTGTTATTTTCTTTATCAAATATTTTATATATTCAAAGCTAACTATTGATTAGCTTAAATTAATTATACTCTGTGTACCGCAATTTCAAAACAATATCTTTCGCCCGATTCGTGATAAAAAAAACATTCGTACTGGTTTATTTATGTAATTAAAATAATTGGCAAAATCCAAAGAAACAGTTCTTCAATCCTATTATCCTCTATCTTTTCAATGAAAACTCATAAATGTCCATGCTCACTTATCCACGACTACCACTACCATCCATCAAATTTCAGAGATATTCCAAAACTTAGGACCGGTTAGTTAACAGAAGGTTTTCAAAGACTCCAATAATCCCAATAATTCCTTGGCAACCCCAATCACTGCCCTGATTTCACAAATTTTTATTTCGTATTCGAATTTATACTTCATATTCTTTCGTGAAAGCTCGTAACTTTCAGATACTTTATCAATGATTATTCCATATCTACCTTTATATCCGAGAGTTATAGCAAAATAAAACTGAATAGAGTCCGCAGTCACAACAAATGGAGCGATTTCAACAATTTAAATCGCCATTTCGCTTATAAGTCAGAATGCTTCACTTTTATTACACTACTAAAAGCTTTATTTCACTTCTATATACGCTTTTATCAATATATCATCTATTGTAAAATGTCTATTGTAAATTTCGGAAACTATTTAAAGCAATATCTGTATTTAAACTATTAACTATCTAAAGTCATTTATAAATCTGAATTTTCTTATTTTGAACTAACTCTCTTTTCCAATATAGAATTATCTATCATAATTTCAAGTATTAAAATACTTTGTCGAGCAGTAAATACGAAATTATGCGTAAGGAATTTAACTGAAAATGAAGCATTATTCCAGACAAACCAGTTGAGCCCCAAATGCGGTTAGTTAAGCATTCAAAGAGAATCTCTCTCGTCCACACTGTTGTTAACTTGTAGCTATTCCTGGCCGTAAGCCAACCGCAAAATGTCTCATTTCCCTTGAGTATAATCATTTGTTAATTTTTCTGTCGTATCTATGTTACTTTGTGACATTAATGCAATATTTGTAGGAGACTCGTCGTTCTTTTTCGACTGTAAAATTAACCATTCCTGACCTTGAACACAATCCACGGGGAAATAATATTACATATTGCTTCCCCACGAGCACTGTGCTTTCATTTTGTACATCCATTAACAACTGCTAACGAATCATAGGAAATAATATTGTCTGGAACTCAGCTATTCTGAATTGTGAAATCAAAACTAATCAAATGAATCAAATCAATTTAAACGGCTTTCTATTACATTTTTTAAAGAACTCATTACATAACATTCTTTCTTCATGGCGCTCAAATTTATCAAAACTATTTATATTTCATTTATCTTACGAAAATAGTTATTTAAAAAGTTTTTCAGTGCGTTCTTAACTTGCAAACTTCTTTGATGAAAATCACGTATGCCCATTACCTTTAAACTAATTTGCATATCATCAACAATTAGAATTTATCAGCTCTGCTTTCTTCTTCTGGATTAATCAAATTTTTTACATAGCTTTTATAGGCTTTTCAGAAATCTATTTAATGCATTTCATCAGATTATCAGATTAAATTTACGAGTTTTGCATGACAAGGAAGTTGTCATTTGATACCCTTTGTAAAAATAAAATTAATTAAATCTTCCCCCATAACCTATCAACGATCATTCATTAAGACTTTGATTTTAAGCATTCATGATGTGTTAACAATTATTAAGAGAACGTTTCACGTTAATAATCATCATTCTGCCTGATAATAAAAAAATCGTGAAACTGTAGCGGGATTATCAAATTTTAGATATATTTAAATGCAGATTGAAAATATCCAGAAACTTAAAAGAAATAATAATTATAGTTTGAAACTAAAATTATCCAGATGGATAAAATTAGGCACAATAAGCAACTTTATAAATATTATTTCCTTTGATATGGAAGACAGAAGAGGAAAGAGGAAACGATTTAATTCAAAATGTTTGCAACATTTCATTCAGAGTAAATGCAAGCGTCATAAAAATATCTCTGCAAATATGTCTCTTTCTATGTTGATTCATAGTTTAGTACACAAATTACACTTTTAAAAAAACTGTCTATTTTTTTTTTTTTTTTTTTTTTGGAGATTTGTTCGAAAATTTTATTTGGTTCTACTGTTTTGATGTAAGAGTGGCATGCAAAATTTCATTCATTTGGCATGCTATGTTATTACCTTCTTGTACACGTAAACATGGCATTTGCCAAAACAACTCGTGATTTTGATTAATCTTCACGTTTTAGATGATCGTAAGTCCAAAAAACATGCTTTTGAAATTATTTCTGTCTATCTGTCAGTGAACACAATATTTCAAAAGCATTTTTAATTAGACTGTGGCGAATTGAATTGAGCGAGGATAGAACCGGGGCCACAATACAAAAGCAATTGCCCGTGTAGCGTAGCTGTTAACTGGCTTATAAGCTTTCACCACAAGACGGTTGAAATTTGATATACTGTCTTTACACCAAATTTGGAAATTTTTATCAAATTTTCAACGAAATCCATTCAGTGAAAGTCTGTCTGTGCGGGTGTCCGAATATGAATTTACACAACCACAACAAATGAAAATAAATAAAATTTAGTACATAGGTTAAACATCTGAAGTGTAAATATATATCAAATTCAGAACTAAAACCAACGAGAGGTTGACTGTCAGTCAGCATGTAAAAGCGATAACTCGAGAAAGCACAGATTTAAATTAATGAAATTTTGTATATGATTCTGTGGCTGCAGTTGCAATTCTGTGTCAAATTTTGTTTCCAATCGGTTGGAAAAGAGAAGTCCAATTTATACATTCGGTTTCTGATGCTTGCAATTAATTGCTAAAGATCACACGTTGATAGGATCTTTCCGAAAAATTGTTTTCCGAATGAGTCTATTAACGTGTTTTCCGGAAATTTCTATCGTTGGCCAATGGCATGCGATTAATAACACACAAGTACATTTATTAGTGAGTATAAGAAAAAATTTTAAAGAGACTACTCCCGTTGATTTAGGTATCGTGTTCAAATACAAACATCAAACATATATAAATTCGAAAGGGATATTTTCTCGAATTTAATCAGATCTATAATACGGAGTTTTAGGGAAATTTCGATAGAGGTTTATTACAGGTTTGTTCAAAACAACTGTGTCTGTTAAAATTGTTTATATCTTACTTATAAATAAAGAGAGGGATTGAAAATTGGATACTATACAAAAGCATACGCAAATCTGAAATGATGATAATTGCTCCTTTGGTTACACAAGCAGCATTTTTCAGATAATTAATTTCACACCAGTTATTGCGAAATATTTTTGTAGCCATTGATGCGCGTTTGTTACCTACATACATTTGTAGAATAGAATTTTCTAAATCTTTTATAATACTTCTTGAATCTCCTTTAAATGGGATGTGCCACAATCAATATTTGAATGATTCTTTGCAAGCAACAGAGGAAGATGTTGCCCTTGTAATCAAGAAAAGTTATATAGGACTATTTATATTGTACATTAAAAAAAAATTAATCTTACTTCTATATTCTACACAATTTTTTTTAATCTTCGGGGGGAGGAGGGTTGTAAAAATGCTTTAGTTATTTTTAATCAAGTCCAACTGTTTTGAAAAACGTCATTTTTTAAAATTTTAATGTTTAATTAATTTAATTTAACGATATAATTTTACCCATAAAACTATCATAAACTGTCGTTTATGGCACAAAATAAAATGCTACTCATAAAATAAAAAAATTGAAAAAAATATATCACCTTTATTATTCAAATTTTCGAGGGAATGAGACAGGTGCTACTAAAGGCTATATATAAAATTCAATTCCTAAATGATAAAAGATTAAGAATTATTTGAGTTTTCAGTTTACGATTAGGTTCATCATTAAATGCAAAATTAGTGTCTTCACTCGGAAAGTATTCTATCGGAAATATGGCAACAGAAATGAGAATTCGATAATGTCATAGCTACAACTGTTCAATAGATTGCTAACTTATAAATTATATTTTATCCATAAACGAAACGAGAAATCTGCCTATCCAGGGGCGCACAAAAATCCAACAACGAATTCTATTTGATTCACTTCATCGATTTCTTTTTCTGAACTCGTAGCAATAAAAAACATTTGCACGTCTTTAAGCCTCAAAGGAGTTTTGCTACCCTAGAAACGGTGACGTGAGCCAAAACAGCGATGTTGAATGAAAGCCCCAAAAGTATAAAGAATGAAACCAACGAAGTGCTTCTGTTGTAGCTCTGAGATTTAATGATTCTTAGAAGCTACCCAAAACCAGCGCTTAAGAAGGGAAACATAATCCAGCTTTTCAAAAATGCTTTCTTGTTTATTTATTTCTGCAAACAAATATAATCTTTTTTACTACATAATCAATCTCCAAAGATGGCAAATCATATTATTGTGATTATCGATTGATGATGTATATCTTCCTTGTTGCACCAACAGTTCTTCTCATAGCAATTGAAAATTGTGTTTAGTTGAAATCTATTACTATGAGTCTATCAATTTACTTTGTCCTTGCACGTAGTACAGCAGCTGTTGCTTCTTCCTTTGATTGCATAGGTTGCCCAAATAAAATCAATTTGCATAGGTTGCCATCTTATAAAATTCATTTATCTGTCCTTTAAGTACCTTGCAGATAATCTACTTCCGTAACTAACTGCATGATTTCATAAATAGTTGGCCCTAGATTTATTACCATTGAGAATTGGCAAGATTTCATTGGCCCTTTCGTTCCTGGGGTATCGACAAGAAAGGACTTCAACTTAAAATAGAAGAAAGTAATTTTCAATTTCTCCATCATATTCAACGCTTAAAATATGTTTTCGAGATTTTATGCTTCCAGAATCTAAAGATTAGGATTTCCCTCTAGAACAGAGTAAAGCCTTTTTCTTGCTTTGATTACATAGGTTGTTCCAAGTAAAGATTCATTCCATCTCATAGAATTAATTTGTCTGTCCTCTAAATACCTTGCAGATAAGTTTACTTCCCTGTCTAATTGCATGTTCTCGTAAGTGGTATTCACTAGATTTATTTCCAATGAGAACTGGCAAGAATGGGTTAGCCCTCCCTTTCCTGGGCTATCGACCAGAAAGGACTTTAATTTCAACTTAAAAGCGGAGAAACTTATCTTCAATTTCTCCACCACATTCAACGTTTCAAATATTTTTTCAAGATTTTATACATCCAGAACTTAAAGATTATTATTGCCCTCTAGAACAGAATAAAGCGTCCTTCTTCTTTTGATTACATAGGTTGCCTCAAATAAAGATTTTGCAACCTCCATCTTATAGAATTAATTTTTCTGTTCCTCTAATAACATGCAGATTGCATGATTTCATAAGTGGTAGACACTAAATTTTTTACCAATGAGAACTGACAAGAATTGGGCCTCCCCGCTCCTGTCTTTCTTGGCTATTGACAAGAAATGAACTTTCTATTTTCAGTTTTAAAGATGAAAAATTATCTTCAATTTCTTCACCAGATTCAACGTTTAAAATATTTTTTTCGAGATTTTATACATTCAGAATCTAAAGATTAGGATTGCCCTCTAGTCCTAGAGCAAGTAATTCGAAACACAACATCATGATTTCTTAAATTAAAGCCAGTGGCAACCGCTGTTGAGTGAATGTAAAAGGAATTAATTTTTGTCGTAAAATGATGAAATTTCTGGGTATCAAGTAATGTATATTTCTAAGCGTCCAACGGGCATAAAAAAAGATGGCTTCAAATAATATGGGCTTCTAAATATAAGATTAATTTACAAGAAACACCAATCATTCAGTATCAAAATAAATTACTTTTCTACAAATCTGTTACATTTCGCACTTCTATTAAACAAAAATACCAAAGAGTTTATAACAATTTTTGTTGGTGTGTTGTTGTTTCTTATGGCACTTGCCATGGACTTGCCCGCTGTTCGAAGACAGCCGATTTAAGCCTAAGGGGGAGCGCCTCTTGTTTCTATAATAGCGCCATCTAGGGCCAAGAGAATGACTTAACTACACACACGTCACAACCATTTTTACGGGGCGGACTTCATTCACGCATTTCATTCACTCAACCACAGATCGGAATTTAGACCTGAATCAGAGAACGATCACCCCTGATCCAGTGCCCCCAGTGGTATTACTCTCGACATGGAGGACTTTATGACCACGACAGATTTAACGCGCGTCAGCCACCAAGCACGCGGGGAATCTTCGGCCGGCGGGGTTCGAACTCGCAACCTAAGGGACGCGAATCCAACGCTCTACCAACCAGGATACCCCGGCCTATATAACATTTTTTTTTTTTTTTTTTTTAGAAACAGCTGTTTTTCTAAGAGGCTTCCAGAGTATATATCATTGTACCTGGCTCGTATATATCACCAGGTTTAAAAATACACTAATTTCTGTGGTGTATGAAAGATTGGTCTTTATTTGACTATGATTCAAAATACGAGTATATATTGCACCATTTCTTTCATGAGTTCCTTTCTTATAATTCCATATCAAATATCTTTTAGGAAGTCACAAAACAAAAGAAGTGAATAAAAACAATCGAAAAAAAACGATTAAAGTCAAAATAATGAATGATGAATCCTAACTAGGGATTGCAATACCGGTATACCGGGATACCGAATACCGGTATTTTAAGCCATTTGTACAATTTTGTAATACCGGTATTCACAAGTTTAAATACCGGTTTTTCGGTATTTACTAGAAATTTCTAAAATTGTCTCCACTATAATTTCAGGTATCGCGAACATAGCAATATAGTATACGTTTTTGTTTTTATGTCTCCCTAACGTGCGAAATTAATTAGCTAATTAATGGCTTAATTAATTTCTTAAATCTAAATTAGCGAAACATGGATTATCCCTGAAAGAAAATATTGTATCCATAACGACTGATGGAGCAACAATTATGAAAAAAGTTGGAAAGTTGATTGGTGCAAATCAGCAGTTGTGCTATGCACATGGAATTCAATTAGGAGTAATAGATGTATTATACCAAAAATATAAAGAACAGAAAAATCCAAATACTGTGGATATAGAAACTTCAGATTCCAACTATATTACATTGAAAAATCGCACAGAAGAAAGGCATACCGAAATAGAAAATGTCTTATGATATTTATATAATTCTAATGATTTTAAAAATGAAAATGGAAAGAAGAAAAGAAAATAATCAATCCAAATCTGATTAAGTTAGAGTAAAGTTTCTAAAAAATTTTTCCCACAAACCTATCCATATTCAGAATTCGGTTCAATTATCGAAGATTATGATGTCACTACTGTCGATAGTGAAAAGGAATTGTCTCTTGAACAAAAATTAGAATTAGCAATAAATAAAAAAAATTTCAACGAACCAAAATACAATACAGAAATCAGCTATATCTAAAACCATCCGACGAGAAATCGATTTATTTGAAGATGAGGGATTTAGAGGTAAATACTTGGAAAAAGTATATCGCGCATTGCTAACAGTACCACCAACTAGCGTAGATGATAAAAAAGAGCGTTTTTGACAGCTGGTAATTTTTATACAAAATTACTTTTCAGGCTTAATGACAGTACAATTGATGCATTATGTTTTTTTAGATCACATTTCAAAAATTTGTAATAGTACCACAAACTTAATAGTGATATTTACACTTTTTTTTGTGATTTAATAAATAAGAGGTTTCTTTACTTTTTTATGATTATATACTGTTATAATTTATAAGTTACAAATTATTTTTTGTGATATTTACACTCTCTAACAAAACTGGCAAATAAAACAAAGAAACACTTGTGTTTCCTTTCTTTTTCAAAAATTTGTAATACCGGTATTAAAACCGGTATCCCGGTATTAAGATTTAAAAAATACCGAATACCGGTATTGAAATTTCGGTCAGGTATTGCAATCCCTAATCCTAACGATAAAAAAATACCAACTATAAAAAAAAGTGTATAAACATACGTAAACACAAAATATATATTCTTATAGACTATTTAAAACTCCAAAAATCTGTAAGATGGAGCAAAATTGTTGTATACGTCTTTGGATATGTGTACAATTAAGATGTAATTTTGTAACCGTGCCTACATGAAAATAAACAAAGTCCCTGATGAGTCGATGAGGGGGGGGGAGGAATTGGTTCATACACAAATTGCAATCATCTTTGATGAACAAAACATTTCATAAACAGTTCAAAATACGAGATCAAGTACAATTCAAGTAGCATTAATAAATAAACATAAAAATTGGGACAAAATCAAAAATACTGGTAATGGATGACTTAAGGTCACAGACTGCAGTCTTGTTTCTATAACATAAAGAACTAAAATAAGATAAACGACGGAAATAAGCAAAAAATCAAATTACATATTCGCATTAAAAACATACCATACTTAATGAAAAATAAATAAATAAAAAGATTTCTGAACAGGAACGCGTGTATAAAGATAATGACCTTATAAAATTCTTAACTTTATATTGCCCTTTGTTTATTGTATATCCTGCCATCAATTTTAAGTCTCACAAAATTAATTTGTAAATTACATTATTATTAGTTAAGTTTCTTAGCTAATCATTTTTTAACTATGTTCCGACTTGCTTAAATGAAACTTTTTGATACGAGTGCAATCATAGACTTCATGAAAGAAGTTAATTGTTAAAAACTACATGAAAAAAATTATAAGCGATTAAAAAATTAAAATCGCCAACAAGTCACCTTATTTCCATTCATTTTGTTTGTGTATGTGTGCGCGCTCTTGTGTTTAGTGATATAAATTTTTTCTTGTCTTCATCTGGAAACAGGGGATAACAGCCATTGATAATATAAATCCCAATATCCTACCTCTTTCAAGTCACCTATTAATCTGTTCTTCCGTGCTTGAATTATTTCAATATTTTTAACTGGTTTGTAAGGAATAATTTTTTTGTTTTCAATTTATATTTAAAAAAATAAAAGTGGAATGTTGATAATTTCACTTGTTAATTTTGCAATTTTAATTAGTGGTTGGTATTATATTATCAATGTTACATTTAATATTATATCCAAAATTTATGCAAAAATACTGAAAGAGAAAGAAAAATTGTCTCAAATCTTTTCCTATAACAAAATTTGTTAAACAGAACTTCGACTGCATGCAGAATTTCCATATGCCACTAACGACATAGTCTTTCGCTCGAATATTAGAAAACATTACATAAAGAATATATACATCAAGCTCCAAACGATAGAGTGCGTGGAACAAAACCCTTGAGAGTCTAGGTATAACACCAAAATTCAAAGAAAATGTCCTGCTAACATCATTTTAGTGGGGTCTTTCGGGAATACGATCTCGCTAAATGTCAGGTGCTGGATATATTCCAGAATGCCCGCCCAATCCCTAAAGTACCAAAATCAAAACCTGAGAAGTGACATCTGTTCAGTAGTCAAACCTTGTCTTAAACCACTAGGAGCGTGATGTTTCAATGCATAAAAAATATATCGGTGAACAATGTGTTCTGTGACCGTGGAAGATTGAAGAGAGCGGTTTTTGCATAAAAATTTTATGCATTATCTGAGTGTGTATTTTCATTCGCATTCTCAAGCTTACATGCGTTTTGAAAATAGTGTGCTTGTTTTTCCTCAACATTTTCTCGTATATTCCCTAATAAAGGTATTATTTCCCTCCCAATCCCTGCAAAAAATTGTTGACCTTGGCGAGGGCTGTGAATGTAACGAGAGTTTAGACATATATTTAGTCTTGCACATGATAGATGTGTGCTTCATAACTTAGAAAATGAAACCGGTACTAGTGTATTAAATGCACAGCATTGGCGAACAATAGTTAGAAAATATTAAGCCTTGGCGTGATTCGAACAATTTTTCTGAATTCACCGTGCGCTCTTTGGCGATAAATTCCGGACTTGCTGTTAATACACAAGTACCAGAAAGTCGAATATGTATTTTGGATGCTTTCCATTTGATTGGAACCAATATTTGACATTAAATTTAAATTGTAATTACAAGATCACATACCAAATTTTATTTATCTATATCATTGCATTTTTGAATCACTGTGTTTATATATATACGGAAGTACAGACTGACAGTTGACCTCCTGACGGATTAGTTCCAAATATGATATACATCTAAATTTTAGATCCTTAATATTTGTACCAATTTTTTTTTCTATCGAACTCTTTTCATTTTTTCAATTACAGTACTCACTTGTACTCGTACAGCCAGGCAGACAGATTTTTTACAGAACGGATTTGGTTCAATATATGAAATTAATCAATAAATTTCAAGTAGAGACCATGTACCAAATTTTATCCGCCAAACTCAAAACATTTGTCGCAGACAGACAGACATTTTTCCAAACATGCATTTTACCAGTTCAGGAAGTTGGAAATATGAAGATACGTTAAAATTCAACACTTTCTTTTTGTATAAATTCATATATAAGGAAATAATAAAGAATTACGGTTATTTGGTCTAATGTGCAGTTAATAGGATGAAAATATTCTTTTATGTACGCCATTCAATTTATAATATTGTTTAATTTAAAATGAAGTAACTACTTAAAAAATAATTTTTGATAATTTAAATATTAGAAATCTTGTCCTCAAATGCTTTTAAATTTGTATTTTTAACGGGTAAATAATAAATTAAATGGAACTTCAAAAATTCCTCAAATGAAATCTTCACAAAAGCTTTAGATGAATCTGTCCACCAACAAATTAAGTTAAATGCTAGTTTGAATAAAATGAAGAAACTACTTAAAAAATAATTTTTGATAAATTTAAGTATTAGAAATCTTGTCCTCAAATGCTTTTAAATTTGTATTTTTAACCGGTAAATAATAAATTAAATGGAACTTCAAAAATTCCTCAAATGAAATCTTCACAAAAGCTTTAGATGAATCTGTCCACCAACAAATTAAGTTAAATGCTAGTTTGAATAAAATGAAGTAACTACTTAAAAAATAATTTTTGATAATTTAAATATTAGAAATCTTGTCCTCAAATGCTTTTAAATTTGTATTTTTAACCGGTAAATAATAAATTAAATGGAACTTCAAAAATTCCTCAAATGAAATCTTCACAAAAGCTTTAGATGAATCTGTCCACCAACAAATTAAGTTAAATGCTAGTTTGAATAAAATGAAGTAACTACTTAAAAAATAATTTTTGATAATTTAAATATTAGAAATCTTGTCCTCAAATGCTTTTAAATTTGTATTTTTAACCGGTAAATAATAAATTAAATGGAACTTCAAAAATTCCTCAAATGAAATCTTTACAAAAGCTTTAGATGAATCTGTCCACCAACAAATTAAGTTAAATGCTAGTTTGAATAAAATGAAGAAACTACTTAAAAAATAATTTTTGATATATTTAAGTATTAGAAATCTTGTCCTCAAATGCTATTAAATTTGCATTTTTAACTGGTAAATAATAAATTAAGTGGAACTTCAAAAATTCCTCAAATGAAATCTTCACAAGAGCTTTAGATGAATCTGTTCACCAACAAATTAATTTAAATGCTAGTTTGAATACTTGAAAAAATATCCTTAGTTTCTCAAATTTTAATTTTAATTTGTACTTAAGCTGAAGTTTAAGTAATAGTACTTACATTGCCTTAAACTGGAGTAATTTCACTGTATTAAAAAAAGTAAATTATCACTAAATTTGCAAATTTACACCACTTAAAATTTTCAAAAGTTTTCCTTTAACGATATAAATTCCTTACCGTTCAAATTTTCCTGAATTTTGACAATTTTATAAAAAAAATTTTTGCTTAAGTTCCAACAATATATTGCATTGTATCCGTAACATTCAAACTGTTTTCAACGTTTTGTAAAATTTTAATCACATGATTTTCTTCTGTTATGGACAGCCGAAAAAAATGATTCTGTTATATAGTTTACAAGACGAGGAGAAAAAAAAGTATCCAAATTTAGAGGATAGACGAATCTCACGTTTACTTTCTTTAATAGCGTTGTGAAATGACATTCTTCATCCGTTGAAATTGTAGAGGGCGAATGTAAGACAATTAAAAAAATGCGGTTTAAATGCCTCAAAATTTGGCGGAAACATGGACATGGAAGGGTTTAAAGGGAATACAATATAACCAATATCTCTGGTGAACCAACTAGTCGTCATAGGCGACAAATCATTAATGAAACAAATTATATTTACAATGAAAATTAGCTATGGTGCCGAGAACACTGAAATTTAATTGTTGACAATAGCTTATTATAAAGAACAATATCGTTATCGAACCTTTCTGTAAGTATTCTGTCAAAGTTATATTAAATGAAATTAAACAGGAGCAACACCAAAAACCAGAATAAATAGGAAAACCAAAATAAAAACAGAATAAAGCAACTCTTACAGAAAAAAATATATTTAATTTGACAAGATAACATTTTATCCATCTAGACATACCTACAAATAACGTTTTAAACGTTTACGATACCTGCCTATGAAGTTTCATATATTGATACAGTAGTTGGAATTAAAATTTCGGAATTTATAAATGAAAACTTTGCTTTCCATAAAAGACATAGAAGAACCTTTTTGTCAAATATCTATAAATTATTATTCTTTTAACCCTTTCTAGGGCCGTGGTAAGTATGCTTCCCACCAAATTTATCAATCTTTGTATGAAATTATGTAGGTTGGCATAAGTTCTGACATATTTTTTTAGTAAGTCAGAAACTTAAATGCTTCAGTTCTTTATCTCAGACAAAATGATGTGTCTTGATTTGTTACTTAATTATTAATTAACCAAATTAATTAATTAATCAAATTAAATTTATCTAATAAGTTAAATGAATCCCTTTTCTTATTCTAATTTCAAGCCTAAAAATATTTTAACAAAGTATGACTAGAAAAAAATGGCCCTTTAAAGGGTTAATGTGACTACAAGAATTTCATTTTTAAAAAAGTTCTTTTAGTCTTGATAAATAAAACTTACTGTTTATCTTGAATTATTTCAACAACAAAAAATCCAGAATTTCAAAAATGGATTCAGATTTACAGCAAATACAAGAATTCTTTCAAGTAGGTGAAAAACTCTTCAAGTTTGTAAATATTTCTTGGAAAATCCTTCAAAGCAATCACACTAGAAACTCTGTCAAATGCATCAGCAAGCACATCTTTTATCTTTTTAAGGCTTCTTAAAAGTAAGGAACATCACTACAAAATAACCTTAAATAACTTCATCTTCTCATGACAAATATTTTCCTCGCGAAAGAAATAACATCTCTTTTTTCACAAGTATTCCTTTTGAAGCGACTTCAACAGCGATCTGAAAAAGTTATGATGATAATAAAAGACTTATGACAAGCGAACTGAATACTGAACAATCAATAGATATTTCTTCCATCATATCCACATCCACTATTTTCAATTTTTGCGTGAATACTTGAAGATCTTCCATATTTTTCAAGATTGATCACATTTATCTATTATCTCAGACAACCAAGAATATTCTTTTGTTAAAAAAGAAGACTAAAAAATTAAACTTTTTCTCGGTGTTATTTCTTTGAATCTACATCTGTTTAATGTTAGTCTTACACAATTTTACTTCTGTTCATGTATGTATATATGTATATACAGGGTGATTATAAAAAACTATACCAATATATGAAGCCTTAACTATCGTACCGTTTACAAAAATGGAATAAAATTGTGGTTTAAGATATTTTGAGGTATGCGCTCAAGAATCATATAAAAAACAATAGTTAAGCTCTAATTGTTATGATTATGGTGACAAAATTTCAAAATTTTTTCGAATGACAACACCAACATTTTTTTGGAATGTATTCTCCACAGCAAAAAAAAACCGATTAATAGCAGTGGAACGGTATCTGTAACACGAAAATCATCATGGCTGCAAATTTAATGCCTCAATTGTAAATTTACTTTTAAAAAATTTTAATTAATTTTTTTAGTACTTATATGTTACTTTATAGTACTGAAAACAATACATTTTAAAATTAAATATTTATCTTAAAAGAGAAAAATACCTCTATTTTACATATTTTGAGTGCTTAGGATATGTTCCTTATTTTATACAATTTATGTGCATTTTTAATTGACATTCAATGAAGAAAAAACCCTTTAATCATCAGTTGGCATGGGCAATGATTTTTTAGTATTTTTAGTTAATTGGATTTTTTATCTCTGGTGCTTCAACAAATAAAATTAATTCATAGTTTTTTTTCCAATTGAGTCCGTAGCATTTTTAAAGAAAAATGAAATAATTTCATCTAAATTGCATTTTTAATTAATTAAACGTAGGAGAAAAAAAGAATGCTACTACGTTACTATATTTTAGTTTCGAGCATCTTTCACACAATAATAATAATTTTCCTAGAGGATTTAGTTTTGCTTTCACAAAATAAAATCCTTAAAATCAATTATAAAAACCAGTTTTGGAAATCATTATTCTGAACTTTCCGTGCGAGGACAGACAAACCCGAGACAGCTGTTGCGCATTGAACGTTCCTGTTCATTCTCAATTTAATCGTCCTCTGATGTAAAATCGATCCCATATCCCCCCCTCAAACAAGTGTGTTGCACGTGCTTTCGACCATTCCTAGTGACGTCATCCAATGAGATGAGTCTCAATGCAAGAAAAGCGTTTCCAGGTATAGGTTCAAATGTTTCGATTAATTATCCTGCCTTTAACGCATTACCCAATAGAAATTTTTCCAACACGCGGTTATTCCGCTTTGAAAAGGGACGTCTCGAATTTCCACTGACGGAAATGCCATGCCTTCTTTCTTATCGGTGTTAATTTCATTATTAATATGAAATCAAGAGAGAAATATTCTAAATATGATTTATAGATGTAGATAGGATGAATAAAGTTCACATTAAAATGTTCTTGAATTACAATCTTACACCTTACATGCTATTTAAGGAGACGTGAATTTAAGGAGACACCTTACATCCATTAACCCCTTTCGTGAATTATTTTCTGAGGGTTATGGAATTTTTATGCTTATGTATTAAAACATAAATAAGTCAAATTTCTTTAAAAAAAACTTTTTAAAACAAAATGTATTATTATTTTTTTTTAAATTAAAAGTTATACATTTTTTTTAAATTTCAAAATATTCCAAGCGACTTCATTTTTAATTTTTTATATTATTTTTTTTCCTTATTACCCAATATAAATTTATTAGAAACAAAAATGTGTGTGATTTTTTAATTCTAAATAATTTTTTATTTTGTAGAAATATTATAAATATTTCTTCGCATACACATTTATGAATTCATGCACATTATGAATTAAAAATGCACATTTACTGAATTTTCATAAGAAATTTTTTCCGAACTAAAATTGACGTTTAACTATCTAAAAAAAACCCTTTGAAATATTAAATACATACCGTATTTCCTTTTAATATTTGACATAATTCTTTGTAATTAAATCTACTTAATTTCCTCAAACTTTAAGACACTTGAAACATTTCAAAGATACTTAAATCTAATTACAATATCATTTTGAGAAAATTCCTTCAAATGAACTTTTTTTCTTTAGGCTCTTCAAATATTCATTTTATTCAACAATACACTTTATGACGCTATTTCAGTTGAATATAAACATGTATTTTGGTGATGAAACGATAAAAATAAAATTGCATGTTTTCATTCATTTTTGCTTATTTCAATGTTTTCTGTCCCTATTAAGTAATTAATGTTATATATGCCGTTTATAAGTTAAGAGAAATATCTGTAGTTGACACATCAGAATTAAAGTTGGAATAGAGATAAGAGAGAACTGAAAGAAAGTTTTATTGAAATTTCTGAATTTTGGCAATAAATCATTCAAAATATTTTTTATTTAATTGGATTGGCAAGTCACATTTATAATAATATTAAGAAATTGTTTTTCATAAAATAAAGAGAAATAATTCATGATAATTGCATTACCATGATAAGAATTTTCATTTCAGACATAGCGTATCAGCCACAGTACCCATTGTCATAATAACTTATCGAAATAGCTCGCATATTGCGAAACCTTTCCAGCGAACATAGTAATGAAACTGGGTCGACTGAAATGACATCATAGTCGTTTATTAAATCTGACATCTAATTGCTTTTTGGCTTACGTTACATTGCGATCAGAATACGTCTCTTGTTCTTCTTGCAACAGTTCAAAATGAAATTCAAAACTGGTGGAGCTTACTCGGGAGAACGTTCAGAATGAAGATATTCCATATCGCAAGAGAAGGTGAATTCTCTTGCGATATAATTCTGATTTGGGTGTCAAAAAATCAAATCATTTTTCTGTGACATTGCACAAAGGTAAAATGCATCGGAGTTTGTTGTAAAAACGTTCACCTAAATCGTTAATGTATAGGCCCCTTTACAATTCATTTTCTATGAACACAATTACATAATTGCATTTTCCAATATTTTTATAACTAAAAATATTAATGATTTATAATAATAAGTAGGAAATAATTATTATTTCTATAAAAAGAAGTTAATGTTCAAAATTCGAAAATAATTATAAATTTACCATCCATACATTCATTCCGTTTTTAGACACTATAAAATGAAAATATCATAATTTTTATCTTTTTGTAAGGCTAGCTATAATAAAAGCAGCAATGTATTGAGCAGAAGACATTTAACAATAAACGAAATATACAAATTAATCTTAAATAATTTTATATATCATTTTGAATCTAAATTTATAAAATACTTAAATGCATGGCACAGAAATCTCTCTTATTATTTACTTATCGAATGACAACATTAAAATATAAATAAGTCGCCGATTCAGCATTTCAATTTCAAATTACTTCACTGAATCTTTATCATAACTAAACTTAATACAAAGCTTCACTTAATTAATTATTGGAGCTGCAAAATATTTCTAGAAACCAGCTGATCGTCTGCAAAGCAGATTGCAAATAATTAATAGAGAATTAGTTGTTCCTTAAGCGTTTATATTCTCTGTAGAAAGTTCATACTGAAGTGTAAAGTGAAATTCCTGACTAAATAAAGATTTTAATAGCTTGCATGTATTTATCTTTTTTTTCTTTTTATATACATTTTATTAAATATACATTTATATGATAAGAATTTAAAGAATTAGTATCTGATGCAGACAAAATCAAGCTAACATTCCAATATTCTTACCAATTGCATGTCATCTTGAATCTTTAAAAATTATGGTAACAAATCGCTTTTAGTGTTACAATAAAAAAATTTATCAGGATTACATTTGGCTAAAAATCATCCCAAATAATATACAACTTAGACGAACGGGCATAAATCTTAATTCTGGCTCTTTATTTTAGGATTTTGTAGTATAATATACGTAACGTAAATTAGTCGTTTACATAATATCTCATTAAATTAATATGACAGCCAAATGGTCGCCAAATGTCTTAGTTATTTGATGCCTAAACAGATGTTGAGATTTGTGAATCCCATAATAGTGCAAACCGTGGGGGCGGGATATTTTTAACTTCGCCAAACGTAGCAGATTTTGTTGGGTTTTTTTCATTGCAATAATAAAAAATACAAATTTCTTCCTTTTGTTTCTTAGTTTGTTTGAAACTTACACAATTCCACATCACCACCGACCCTGAAGGAATAAAATTTTTCCCATATTTTTCTTACATTTAGAATAGTTACCAGCTCTTTAAAAAATTACTATGCCTCCCAAATCGAGGATTTTTCGTTTTCATACATATTCATGCATTTCATATATATTTATTTACATTTCAGAACAAGTTTTTAAGCTTCCTTTGGACATTTTCACTTTTGCTTTAATTTTACAGCACTTTAAATATTCAAATATATAATTTTAAATACTTTATACTTTCATTTAAAACTGGTCCAATTTGGTTCAATTTTGTTTTCCGTTTCAGCACTTTCAAATTTTAGGTGTCTCATTCGACACATCATACGCCTTTTTCGTGGCTGTTCTTTAGCTTAAATTGAAAAAAAATATATGATGTAAGCTCATTTGATAATTCTGTCATTTTTTACTGAATTATTATATATTCTATCGCGTCAACTTCAAAATCATATTTTTTTTAAAACGAGTCAATGGATACTTTTTACTAGTTCGAAAGAATAGATTTTTTTTACCTCATTTAAATTTCATATTATCTACAAGGCAGGCATTTTTTTCTGTTAACCATTACTATCATATCACAAGGATTCAAAATTCAAATACTGAGTTATAAGCATTTTGTGAAACATTAAAGACAATTTGAATATCACGTCTCCCAAAACAAACAGTACGAGAGTGAATGTAGGTTGCAAAATTGTACTAAAAGAAAAATGTTTTCTCAGTAAATAAATAAATAAAAACAGCGAAAATAATTTCGAAAATATATTTATGTTCGCTCTCGTTGACATACCATTGAGTATACGTTGTATCTTGCATTATAAAAAATATCTACTTGAACTTACCTGAATTTTGTAATTATGGATTTCTGTTTTAATTAGATGTCAAATTTTTTTAAAAAAAGTATTTTTTTTAATTAATTAAAGTGTTTTTACATCTAGTATTAAATCAAAGAAGTATTAAGTATTTAAAATAAAATAACTTTTCTTAAATGGTTCTCTTTTGAAACAGATATTCCCTTAATTTAATCTCTGACGTACCTACATCCAACTATACGTTGCCACATTCTAGAACGGAAACTCCAAGCAAGCTTTATATATATGGGCTAAACGGCAATACAAGATTGTCACTTATCCGATATTTTTCTAATTATTGTCGAAGGTTCTAAAACAAGGGGCTAAATAAAAAAATTCGAAAACTATACCAAGTAAAATTGCATGTATTTTTTTTCTTACATACTTCTGCAACAAATAAACGATGGCACAATCATGGGTACAACGGCAATTCGGTGAAATGATTTCTGTAAATTGTATGATGATTCAACGAGAAAAAACGAATTCGCGTGGATTTCTTTTAAATATTTATTTTTTATTCAATTTTGATTCCATAGAATTGTCTAAACTAATTTTAATTTTTAATTTAAATTCGAAAATGTTAAAAATGTTTCATTACAGGAAAAAAATCACATTTAAAATTATTATATCTTCTCTGCTGAACAAGAATAAATCGAATTAAAAATCAGATTTAAATTTTTTAAAATTAAATAATATAATTGATAAATATTCAATTAAAAAATATTTTTACTTTACCCTAGTTTCACTACAACAGCATGTAGTTTAATCTCCAATAATTTCAGACTCCTTTCTCAGACTATCTCTATTACTTATTCGCACTATTATAGAAGTTTTTTCTAATAGCGTAAAATACGAAAATTCTTTCTGATAGTAAAATTTGCCACTTTAGAATTTATTCACAAGTATGGAATTTATAATAAACGATATTTTTCTCCCTGTATTTGAAAACGAATTCGTGCTCCATCTTCCTGAAAGAGTCAAAGGAGTTTGTTCTTTTATACATAAACATCTCAACCCGGAAGGCAGGAGAGAAAAACTTTTTAAACCAACACCTTCGTTCATGCTGTCAACTATTACGTAAATCTAAAATGCTCCAAATGCGTAAAAAGAAAAAAAATTATTCAAAATCTTGCCAAAATGATGGTGGTGTTGACCTTAGGTAGAGCGCTAGGAAGAAGATTTTCTTAGAAGAAAAAGTAAGTACCTTCGAGAATGTGTCACAAATAACTTTACATTTTACTTTGCGCTTTTATCCAGGAAAACAGCTAGAGAGGTTTAATTCAAAAAACTAAGATCAAACTAAAACTAAGAACTAAATTTTTCCTTGCATTTTCAATTTTACTTTTAAACAAATTATTTTGCCATAAACAGTTTTGAATTATCGATTATTTCTGGTAATCTAAGATTTTTTAAGATGTCTTACTATTTCAGATTTCGAATTATTTCTTTATAAACAAAATTTAACCTACAAACGTGTGTGTAAATATTGCTTTATATTTCATCTCTAACATTTTAAAAGTCAACTGAATCGAAATACTTTATTATTATTACATATTTAATAAAATTTACTGGATTCTTTTAGAGAAAAGAAAAAAATGTTTTAGCACACAAATTTTTTAAATGCAGATATTAATTAATGTTTTAACTCATTAATTAAATTAACAAATTTGAATATATTTTACCGTCTTTACTCTCGTTTATATAGATGTGAGCATTTTTTTCTCGAGAATAAAAATCATGGCATATATAGCTTAATACAAATGATGTTTCGTACGCAATCAATAATAATCAAATCCGTTGCATTCCAATGGCATTTATATTACGAAAAATATACACAATTGTCTATTTCTTCCTTTTTTTAAATTTAAATCAGTGTTTCCTCTTTGAATTATCCATAAAAAAATATGTACAATAGTAAAAATTCACTTCTCCCAATAAATAGCATCGCCGATTGTATCGACAAACTTTAATCACCTGCCAAATATTTCGCTATTTCGAAACAGAACTTATTTTAATATATCATTGCATTTTTCTAATTGGGCCCTATGCAGTCATACTACAAATAACGAACTTAAATAAATCATGACTTCATTATAATGTGTAGAAGCAATCATTCTTTTTTTTATTATTATTATATACCAACAATGTGCTATTTTCGATAAAAGCTTTTAGCGTCTATAAAACTGTGTCATTGATAGAGTAAGATTGATTATTCCTCTAGTTTAGCGATGCAATCGGATATTTAGTAGAAACCTTTTTTGTTTGTTTGTTCCTGCCAGGTTTAATTGGTATTTTATTTCAATAAACCTTGCAGAAAAGCATAAATTGGAAACTTTTATATATTGTATGAAAATGAAATCATTATTGCGTAACTTCCTTGAAAATGAAATCATTATTCCTTTTATAATTGCATAACTCACTGCTACCCATACTGTGTTTGATTGGTTTAATGGCATTTAATTGTACATAATTATTATTAAAAAGTGAAACAAGAAGTTCAAAAGGATTGTTTTACCTGTGTTCTTTTCGGAGTCCATTGAAAAACAATAATGAAAAAAATTAACTGATTCACACTATTTATGATATTTCGCATTATATTTGTTATTAACATTTTAAAAATTATCCGATGCATTTTCTCCAAATGTTTACAAGTTTTATAGTGCATATAAATATTCAGTAAATTTTTTTTAATATTTACTGATAAGCTTAGCATTGCTCGGAATTTTTTGTTCTATATTTTCGTTACTGAAGAATTGGCGACTTAATAACTAACTACTTAATTTTTAATGCCATTAAAACATTTCTTACACTTTAATATTTGAAAGTAAAAGCACTTATAATGTAACAAATGTTTATAGCAGAAAAAAAAATTACCTCAGATCAAGTTATTTGCTAAAACTATCTGGTATTGATACACATTTTTTTTTACTGTCTACAACATTATTTTGAGGCAATATATTTCTTCATTTTTAATTAAAAATGGGGAAATTTATTGCCTCAAAGAATTATGATAGCTCATAAATTTCTCGAAAAATTATAGAATTTTTCAGGGTGATTTTTAAAAAACCGCGATAAACAAATTTTTCCATAAGTCTTAAGTTTTATACTAACTTTTCAATGGTATAAAATTCAGATACATGAAGTGAATGGCAACTTAAATTTGAATTTACAACAATGAAAGTAAAAGAAACCATTTTTAATAATGTATTTCAATCTGCTTTGAACACTAAAACGCGGCTTCATTTAAGTGTGTTTATTTTAGTTAAATTTTGAGTGAGTTTTAAGTATCAAAAAATCTCAGAACAATTTTCAAGTTCAAGAAAAAAGATTTCCGTACTGATAAAGTAAAAAAATATATCTTTTTTTTTAAAATATACATATTTTGGCTATTATAAATTCTATTTAGTTAACAAAGCTTGGATACCGCTGCATTTTTTGTTTTTTTTTTCCCCTCACCTAAAATTGAATCTGAGCTTTGGTAATGCAGTTTTTCAATCAATAATAAAATTAACTGTTTGATTAAATTTTAGCATCTCTGTTTGATTGTATGCGTGAAAGGAAGACCTTCCTACTAGTTATACATTATGAAATTACATGTTTATGTAAGTGTATGTATAAAATCTCAACTGAAAATGCGATCCTCAGATCCTACAATTGAAACTCTACAAACAGGTCAATGTGGTCTTGCTTCTGATCTGGTAGCAAATGCATAGACCAAATTCATAGACTACCTCTGATACCAAAACATTCCTGATCTTAAATTTTTTTATTGTTGAAATTATACCACGATTAGAACATTAGCACTGAATTAAAAGTCAATGTCTGTTGATAATAAAAGAGAGCATATATATCTGCGTTGGAGCTCACTAGGACAGATCGTTTGACCAATAGCAACTAAAATTGGCACAGATATACTTTGGAGGATCGGAATGTACACTCCGGAGGGGCATTTCTTGGGGGGGGGGAGATTTCAAAAAGAGAATTAATTTATTAAAAACTAGACGAGATTTTTACTTTATTCTACGAAAACTCTCTAAAATATTACCGCACAAAACTAATTTACATACCGTTTTAAAATTTAAAAAATTGATATTTTGATTATGCCAGTTTTATCGGCAAACAAATTTTTTTTCTAAATTTCGAAATTTTTTTAAAAAACATTATTTTTTCATAGTTTTTAAAGGTATATTTCATTGTTGCACCAAAATTTAAATCATTTTCATTGTTTAATCAAGTATTGAATAATGTTTTTTTCTTCTGCTGCTGAAAGCCAAGGAAGAAAGATTTTGTTTAATGTCTGTGTAGTTTGTGTAAGTCGAAGAAAATGAGGTTAAATTTTGAGAAAATTCAAAAGCGGATGAAACAAATAATTACATTTTTAATAGCGCATTAACAGCGAAGGGCTTGAACTTCATTAGGATGATTCATGTATACAATGAATAGAATAGGTGTAATGCTATTAAAATAACTCAGCTTCAATGTTTCATACAAAAGATTTTTCTTGGTGGAATCGTGAACATCAAATTCTACCATAAGAGATTTAATTAAAAATAAATTCAAACAATATTTCTGGTGAAGTAACTGGTTGTCAAAGACCGCTAGTTTTTAACAAAAGACGATAAATGGATGAGAATTTGCTATACATACTATCGAGAACATAAGTAATTAATAGGTGATACTGGGGACATTCCAAGAAGAAAACGCCTATGATGAATGATACAAATGTGGACCTATTGTCTTCATTTCTTTTTCACTCCTGCACATCTATATAGAAAATATTTAACACGCATTAGTTTGTGCAGAATTGGTTTGTGCTTCAAAATAGTAGACTGAGCAGATGGACTGAATTTCGAATGAATATTCTCAGTAGCAAAAGAAAAGACTTGTTTGTTTTAGGATAAAACTGAGGTAAATTGATCTTATCTCAAAGACGGTTATTGGTATTTTTGATTTTTGAAAATTATACATATCAGAAATACACACAGTATAAAATATAATTGCTTTTCACATAGAAATTTTTGCAATCATAAAGCATTTTGAACTCACTTTGAGTAATAAATACTTTATTAAAGAAATTGCTATTCAATTTTGGTTATATCAAGTTTCAAGTCAATGTCTTTTATTTTCTTTATTTCAGTATTATTGGTTATGTGGAATTAATTGGATGAAATAGATTTTTCACATCATTTGTTTTTGAATTCGTTTTCAATTTATTGTTTCAGCTCTCAAACTGATTATACTCGGTTCCGAAATATCATCTTCTTTATTTTTAATAGTTTTCTTTATAAGAATCTTTTCTCAGTTCTATGCTATTTCTTATTATATTCTTTTACGAAATTATGAAAATTCCAGAAAATCTGTTTCCAGCGAAATAATCATCAAATTCAAAAATGGATTGTCTTTCACTGCTATTTAATTAGAATTTCATTTATACTCCATCGAAAATAAAAAATAACTATTAAAGAACTACTTAAAGCAAGGGAGATTTTCATGTTTTTGAAAATGAAACGTAATTAAGTTCTTTTTGAAAAATCTGTATTGTGTATTCAGTTATGTGTTTATGTAAATAAAATCAAAGTTATTTTCAAGAAAATAACTATATATTTGATATATTGAAATATTTCAAAATAACAGTTGGTTATATATATATATATATATATATATATATATATATATATATATATATATATATATATATATATTCTCTCATTTTTTTCCAGTATTTAATTTTAATTTTTAACTTATTTACTTTTCCTTCTGTGAAAGTAATTTATTGAGAATTTTTGCAAACTTTCGATCAAAGAGACAAAAAAAAAAGAATACAAACATTCAAACATTTTATCGTTTGTTCAAACAAACGATAAAATGTTTGAAAAAATAGTTGAAAACAAATGTAAAAATTGGATAGTAAAATTAATATTTGAATTTTTTTTTTCATACATCCCCCTGGAAAGGTTTTTTTTTTTCAGACAGAATTTGTCATTGGAAAGTACTTATCATATTTTGAAAAGCGGAATTCTATTTGCCATTCCTTTCATTACACAAAATTCAAAAAAAGAGATATTTTAAAAATTTTAAAGGAATAATTTAATATGGCAAATTTGTGCTAAACTAAATTGTATATAGCAAAAAAATTCCATAATGTAAGTTTAAAAATTATTAAAAAAAATATTTAAAAAAATATTTAAAACAAATAAAATATTCAATTAATTATCTGATGTCCGAAAATTTATAGAAGATGTAAATTATCAATATATATATATATATATATCTACTTAATAATCATTTTATATATTTTGTTTTAAATAACAAAAAAAAATAATAAAATACACTTTAATGCACCTACTTGAGATTCCAAACATAGATTTTTTTTTTGGCAAATTATTAATTTTTTAATGGATATTTTTTGTTTATAAAAATTAATAATTTCCAAAGATATTTGTGATACGAATGCATATATGGTAATTATAAGACGGCCGGACTTTGAGACTTCTTTGGTTTATGATTGTGTGTAACAAGAGAAATCTGACACAAAGAAAGTTTGCGTCTTTGTGAAAATGTAAGTGATAAGAAAAATTATTTTAATAATAACTGACATGCCACGATCTGATCACATTCATTAGTTAATGTCAATAAAATTATTAATCACCGGAGAATTGCAATACATGTTTTCCACTAACACTTTTTACTGACAAAACTTTTGATTGTTGTATGCTTCATCTGCTTTTAGAAATCTGTGACACGATATTACCTGTTTTGGTGTTTCAGTTTCACGCCATCAAGAGATTTTGTAATAGATATCTACTGACATACCATCAGCCAGATAAACTTGAGGTTCTATAAAGTGTAAAAACATAACTAGAAAAAGGTTTCTAGCTGTTATTTATACATATTTTAATACGTTGTATAACATAATAGTTAATTTCTAAGCTGTTAGAGATAAACATACATTGTCATTTGGAAAAATACTGTAACGGGTGAAAAGAATTATACTTTAAATTGTTTTTATGGATATTTGTAATGGAATTCGCATGGAATTGTTTTCATGGATATTGTATTGCTGAAAACATTAAGGTGTCTAAATTTTTATTTAGCCCCTTCTGGTCACATCAGTGATATTTAATAAAATAATCTTGACATATTGACATTATAAATAAAACAAAAAGTTCAACTCTTCTATTTTAAAAAAAGTATAATTATTATGCTTTACATTTCTTTATCTTAAACCAATCAAGGGTGACTCCGAGAAAGTAGAATGCATTAATTGCGAGATCTTCTTTCATGCAATTAATCCTAGTAAACAAACACAATATGAATATTATAAATGTTTGTAATTTTCAGTTCAACTCAAATTTGCTGTACTGCTGTTAAATATTTTGGTAATTGCAGTATTGCAAAATATACTGCTACTATTTAACATATACTATTTACAACCACTTGATATATACAATCCCTTTCAAGAGGGGTTGTGGCATGACATCACGCGTGCTTTGCATATCCAGATACATAATATAGAATATTTTTCAGGTATATTATTGGGTGTATATTCATTATTTTTCAATAATTTTAATGTATATCTAAAGTAGAATTAATTTACTTAAAATATTTCTCATCTTTTTAAAAGAACTTTGATCAAAGAAGCTAAAACATATTTTATAAGTTTTAAAATTTATGCACAGATATAGAATAAATAAGAAAGAATTATTTTGTTTTTGCTATTCAAAAATAATTTTGGATCGTCTTTCCATCCAATTTTATTTCATTTAATAAAAGCATAAAAAAAATTCATTCCCAAAAAATTATTTTCCCTTTTTCGTAAACTATAATAACTTGTATAAAAAAACATTCTATCATGAATATAATAATTTTTCAACTTTTAAAAAATGGTTTTTCAATACAGCTTGGATTTATAGTAATCACCAGCAACAATTTTATATAAGCATTGTCAATATTAACTTCAATGTACATAATATTTTCAAACTTACACAATTAGAAAATGATATACCAACATCAAGTTGAAATTAATTTCAAGGAATGAAATTTAGATAAAGCACTTTTCTAGGCATCATATTTATTTGATTAAAATTTCACGATCATTTGATAAAGAATGGGTGAGAAAAATCATTTCAAATGTGAAAAGGAGTTGCATTATCAATCACTATGATCAAACACGATTCTGAATGCCAGCTCGCAAACGCTCATGCATTGTAGAGGTACTGTATGCATGCTCATGCATCGTGGAGGTACTGTATGTTATTTTGTGGGTTAGATTTCCATGCCTATTACACTTGATCAATTAAATCAGCAACCTCACTTACAACAGCATGGTTGGATTTGCCGTTTAGTAATGTCCCATACATATTAAACGGGGAAAGGATCTGGTGATCTCAAAAGTGAAGTCACCATATCGTTGGTATAGTTGAGCACGTTAATTGACAGTAGTTGTAGAGGAACGAACATTATACTATTCGAAAATGCCTTCTAGAATTAAAAATGTCATCACAACCGGTTTAGTCATCAATCTGACGCAAATTTTTTGTCAAGGTGCAGGGAATAACCTCGAGAATGTTCGTGATATCATGAATTTTAATAGACATTGTCTTTTAGGCGAGCATATATACCATGAAAATCTCGTTCCCTTAGTGCATCACTTTCTTGATGTTGAAAATTTAATTTCCGCGCTTGTATTTTCAAGCTATGTTTTCATTTTCATAAATATAAATGAATTTACAGTAGCAAAAACGCATTAAAAATTTCATTGTACCAGCCACGTATTTTATGAACATGAGAACTTATTTTTAAACAGGAAATATATAAATAGACGATATCTAGTTTTATCTACTGAATATCAATTCATGATTTAGTAGCATGAAACTAGTAACTCAGAGACTTATAAAGATAATTAATGATAAGGATAATAACTCAGATAATAATCTATCAACATATTATAAAATAGAAGTTCCATATTTCAACTTTAATAATATCCTTTCTATCATAGGTGTATTGGTAATTAGAGATGTCAATAAAATCTCCATGGGTGATCTGAAAAGTTACAGGGTTTGTTTATTATAAAACGGGTTAAATGCTTACACGTCTAAAAATCTCGTCACATTAAAAGATCTTGAATACAACTTAGAAGTGTTAAGCTAAGTGTATTAATTTCTAAGAGCTGATGTTATCAGATATTTTTGAAGGAAAACATTAAGAGGAAATCGTAAATTAAATTCAAATCCATTGCGATTTCAGTCGCCATTTCGGAATCTAAAAAATAAGACATATCATGTTTTAGTTTTGAAAAGATTCAAATTAAATCGAAACCTAATTACTGAAACGTCATAAAACTTTTTATTTACTTTATTTTTTTTACGTTGATATCGTCTGAATGAGGATTGAAATATCTAATTTTCTGATACTTTATTTATGCTTATAAATCTTCATATTTCATTCAATTTGCTTTTTAGTTTCCTTAATGCTATCAGGAGCTAAATTAATACCATTCATATCAGCAAACAAATTCTGAAAGAGAAATATTGCTATCCATGATAAACCTTAGTAAGGATGAATACATTTCTTGCTTGATGATTTTATTAGATAAAAGCAATGTCAAAGTTTGAATAACTTTGACTATTGAAATATTTTTTTAATTTCTTTCAATAGAAATAATTTATAATTTTAAATTCAAAATGATATCCAATTAAACATTTTCCGAGAGAAAAAAATTATTATGAATGACAAAAAGTTTCAATAAAAGCTTACTAATGATTAAATTGGTTTTATTTTTCTATTTCTTAATTTGATATTAATAAACCATCAGTATTCCTGAAACGATCTATTGTTTTTATACAAATTCTTTTATAAAATTAATGAATAAAAAATGACTTATTTATTATATTTCTTGTTATGGTTTGTCAACATCATATTTAGATAGATGATTAGTGATGTTTACAAAATTGCAATATAAAATTTTTTAAATCCCTTTTTAGTCATTGCACCTAACAGAGAAAAGATTAGTATTTATAATTTATTATAAATTAATTATTTTAATTTATAATAAATTAGTTTTAGTTAATCAGTTTTAATTTATAATAAATTGGTTGTAAAAATTATTATAAATTGTTTAATTTAAATTTTTTTATTATTTATTTATAATAATTTTTTATTATATTTAAACATTATTTTTGTAATTATTATTTATTATTATTTACTATAATAAATTTAAATATGAATGCAAATGCTTTGCAAACTACTTTCAATACTAAGTATTAACATCAATTACATTTCTGAAACTATATTTTGCCAATCCTGCTTCTAACGAATTCAGTGAAACATTACAATGTAGGGTATTTCTATTAAGAAATATAATATGCAACTTTGAAAAATTTCCTTAAACAAGTATAAACATTTAAGAATAAAATTACTCTTGAAATGCAAATTTATATCAGCAAACCGGTTCCATAGCTTGGATGGTCATTATTTGATCAGAGATTTCATTTTACCAAACATATTTCTAAATTATCCGCCGCATTAGTAATAAACTTTGTATTCTAAGTACGTATCCATCGACATATCATGTTCTCACATGACAGTCATAAATTAGATCCAGTTTATATGTATTTATTGTGCCATTCCTTTAATTCGAATACTAATAAGTAAACAACCATAAAAAATTATCTAACATTCTTCACTTCTATCATATGCTGGGGGCGTGATGGCCTATAGTAAATACTCGGTTTCAAGACTCGAAAATTTCAAGCTTCGAATCCTATTACAATAATGATCTATCATATGCGCATCTGGTGTATGCTAAATCTGACGCCAGTAACCAGTCGTCCGGTTACAGATGTGGTGCGGAATTTTGAGGAGCACGAGCTAACCCAGAAACCGACACTCTCATCTATCTAAAAGGAATTCAGAATTGCAAAATTTGTCTTAAAATGGTCTTCATATTCCTTCTAAATGGGACGTTAATATAACTGAACTAAAAATCCACATTTGACAACGATGCAAGAAAAAAAGATTGATTTCAAATTTTGTGTCTCCAGTATTCCACTCTACGTTCCAAGAGATCTTCTATGCTTCGAAGAAATTGGTTATCTGAATTTTAATTAAAACTTTTGTAACTATAACCTAAGAAAGGATTTTCCAACTTGAATTTCTCATATACTTTCACAATTTGGCATACCTTGCGTTTAGTTTTCTCATATAACCAAAAAAAAAAAAAAATCTCCATTTTAGATCTTTTTCCTGTATTCTGCTGTATCTAAAATTCAATGCATATCCAAAGTTTTTGTATCGAGATCAAATTACAAATTTAATTTCTCTAGTATTTTTGGATTCCCGTGCGTACATGCATTCAGATAGATAATCACTCAACTGTTGACTAATATCTTATTTTTTTATATATAACATTTCCTAAAATGCTTGTCATGCTTTTGAGTTAATGCTTACACATGAATAAAGAGAAGGACAGACTTTCAACTTCTTGATGGCTTCGGCATCAAATTATTTAGTGCGTTGTAACTACACCAAATTTCGGAATTCGGTGCTGCATTAGTTTGAACCACAAAAAAAATTTAGTTGTACTGACTAAATTTTGACTTATCGTATTCATGTACTACAAACAGACGGGCATAGTTCTTCTTTTTTAATTCGGGGAGACTAAAAAGGTAACGATTCATCAAAATCTCAAGGCCAAATTTTTGAAAGAATAAAAAAAAATTTCGCATAGTTTACTTCGAGTAAATGTCGAGTAAAACCAAAAAAGTTAAAATAGAAAAAGTAATATTTAAGGAAATGAAATCTTTCCAAACTTTTGAATTGCCTCAGTGTACTGGATATCATAAAAAAAAATTTCTGGATATAATGAATAACATTGAAAGAATTTAATCAATTGCATTTTCTTCATTAATTAGTGAAATGATGAATAGCATTCATATAAAGTAAATAAAAGATTCACATATAATAAGTAGCATTATACTTTTTGGAAATTCATTTCTTTCTAAAAATATTCAGTGGTGAAAAAATTAAAAAATTATAATCAAAAATAAAATTAGAGAGACGAATTAAACGAGATTAACACGAAGAAAGGGTGTTCATTTAAAAAAAATTATTACTAGACTAAAAAATAATCCCACAGTAATGCGGCAGAAAACACCACGTGAAATCCACAATGGTAGCAGTTTGAAATGCAATTAGCCTCAACCATAGAAAAAAATGTTGTGTCAATGTACTTTAATGAACGTCAATGGCACCAAGTTTCTTAATTGGATTAGCACTGCAAAGATATTTCTTATAATCTTCTTCGGAAAAAAAACTGAGAATAAGACATAATTAAGAAATAAATGTATGTATGTTGCTATTTCAAGTAATGCTAATTTAACTTTACAAATCAAATTTTTTAACAATGAGAAGTTTAATAAAAAAAAAATCATTTACGTTGCTTTTGTTTCTCTTAATTAATAATTTATTTCATTATTAAATGTCAGCGTTATGTTGTTTTAATTAGATAATCACTGATATCGACTAGAACAAGGAAGATTAAAAGAACTACCATTGTTTTAGCTTGGAGGTATCATGAGTAATTTGTTTAAATTATCGCCTGAATTTATTAAACATGCTTATGATATGCGTATGAAATTTTAGTATTCAAAAAACTCATAATGCCTCATGAATCTATCTCTGCCAATTTCAGATTATTTACTCATTATATACTTTTATTCACTTAATTTGTTTGTAAAGGTAAAATTTTGTAATCAATTTTGTTTCCTGATGTGCTAGACTTTTCAAATTTTGTGCACTTACTTATATACATATGTTATGCTATATATGTATGTACTATATGCTGCAATATAGCATTTTAATAATGTGAAAATTTAATTACTTGTAAATAAAATTTAATTACTTACTAGTAATTAAATTAACTAATAACTAAAAAATTAACTAATTAGTAAATAGATTCATTTAATTAAAATATTACTCAATACCAATGGAGGAGTTCATACAGAATTTGAGTAAAAAAATCATTTTAAAATTTCAGAACACTTACAATAGTGAATTACAAATTAAAGTAGAAAAAGTAGAAAATTGTTAAAATAAGATATCAATATTTTAACGCAATTATGAAAGCTCATTATTTTTTTTTTCAATGAAATTGTGCTGGCATATAGAAATTAAATACAAAAGCCTGTATATTTTAATTATTTGCGAAATTTAATATGTTTTTGGCAACAATAATATTTAAAACTGGTGCAGACACTTTTTTCAGGTAGTAAATGGGGGCCAGTAAATTCATGCGGAACTTTTGCACGTTCAACCTTTCCGTCCTCTACCACCCAAATAAATTTAATTTTCTGTCGAATTGCTCAAACTAAAAACCTAATGAAATGTATATATTATCCGTAAAGTAGTAATTCCTTTGTTTTATAAAATATAATTTTGTGTCATGAAATAACTGTAAATTCCCTGAAATGATGGAATTGCAGACATTATTTTCATATAGGAAAAATAACAAAGATAGTTCAATAATGAGAACATATTCACAATAATGCTTTATATAAGATGACGAATGTTAAAATGCAATCTCCTTGATTATTTTTTGGGCAATTTCTTTCATTGATGCCGCGGTGACCTGGTGGTAAGGTCTCGACTTCGGAACCGGAGGGTTTCAGGTTCGAGACCCGATTCCACCGAAGAACCGTCATGCAACGGGGGTCTGTCGCATGTTAAATCCGTCATGACCAAACGTCCTCCCGCTGGTGTGGTGTGCTGTGGAGAGGTGTGTGCCATCTCAGGTGTCGTCCTCGTCATCTGACCGTGGTTCAAAATTACGAGGTCCGTCCCTAAATAGCCCTAGTGTTGCTTCAAAACGGGACGTTAATATAACTAAACCAAATCTATCATTGATGCAAAAATATTGTTAGATTCTTAACGGTATAAATTATTTATTTCTATAAAAATAGTTTGAATGAAGAAAAATAAAGACGCGACGGAGTTGCACATACATGCTATCAATGGCATTTATAAAAATGACGTTTAAAGATATATTCACGGAATAATATATATCTTTGTTATATTCCTGTTCAAATACATAAAAGAGGCAGCAAAAACTGCTTAGATACAACGTTCAGGTCACGCAGATTAAAGCTATAGTTAGTGTGAAGAATAGCATTATAAAAGTGTGTTTTGGCATTACGTGCTCACATTATTACTTAGGCGCGCTTATCTTTAAATCATCATTTCGCAACGCTGTCTCTAATGTTTTAATCTTTTTTTTTTCTTAAATTTTTAACACACAGCCAATATGTTTATCATAAACTGAGAATTCTAAATAAGATGTCTGCAAGAATTCTATTTCACTAATGCCTTATTCATTATTATAGCCTTTATATTAATTGCGTAAACAGTATTATTGACAAGAAAAATAAAGAATAGTTGTGTTACTAAAGTCGTTAATACTTCTGATATAATAAAGGTGAGATTCTTTTCATTTTACTTTTAACTTAAATTTTTCAACGATGTTCATAGTCAATTGAGTGCGAATACATTTAAATCTGTAAAAAAAAATCCTATTCATCGGTATCTTATTAATTCTTATAAGTAATGTATTATTTGGACAAAAAAGGTGTTGATGGCGAAAATAAAAAATAGTCTACATTTTGAAATTTCAACTACAAAGAATCATTAATTTGTATTAAATATAAAAAAATCACCAATTGTTAACAATAAAATCATCATTAATTAACCTTACATTAAAATTATCATTGCAGAAATCTTTATTTAGCTAAATTGAAATCATTTATTTGCATCACTCTAAATTAAAATAGTATATATATATATATAATTTTTAAGTTGTAATATTAGATGGCTTCATTCTCTAAAAAAAAAGTTATGTTCATTTTCGAACGCAATTTATTTGACAGAATACGCTTCAATAACATCAAAGTTATTTCGAATTTTTTTTCTTTATGTCATTCTTTTTTTTTTTTTTTTTTTTTGGCACCATGAATTTTTTTTTTTTTTTTTTTTTTTTTTTTACATCATTATCTAGCTCAAACACAAAATTGAAGCTTTCCGTGAAAGTTTAATGATGGAATTTTTTGGCTGTTGCTTCTTTTTACAGTTTTGTCCGGATTTTTTTACGATTCTTGTAAATTCTATTCCTTTTTTTTCCGAGGGGGCGGGGCTTTTTTTTTCAATTTGTTTTTAAGCAGAGGTTTTTTTTAATTAGATTTTTGTGTCAAACCCATGTGTACAAAAAATAAACATTATAGCAATTCAAACAATACTTTTACTATACTGTTATTTCATTTACCTCTTTGAACTGTTGCTATCTCGCACAAAACAAGACGAGATTTTTTTCAACTAGCCGCCTTTGGTGACCACCTAGTTCATTGGGATTATTGCTTGTGTTTTATTTTAATTAAATCTTTTATGCATAACTTGATGTTCATGATTCCCTCAAAAATATTGTGAAGACTTCTACGCCGTGTATTTTAAATACTTACACATGTTCTGTTTAATGTATTCATGAATTATCTTAATGTAATCACGTTTTATGACATCATTGTGCCCTTAGAAACCTAATGCTCTTAGTAATCTATCTTCTAATTGCACATTGTATTTCGTGGTATTGTAACTTCACTTTCTCATCTCTCAGTAAGCTGGGCAGATAACAAAATAGAATGTTTTTTAACTTTCAACAGTGAAAGAAAAACAGGCGATCAGATACTTTATGAAAGAAGAAAACAGTTTGAATTTCAGCGCAGCAAAGAAAATTGTTGTGAAACATTATGACATAAAAATCGTTAGAAAATGCCAGAATTTAGAGAAAAAGTTACACGGCAGCTAAATTAATATAATTAAAAAGATAATTATATGAATTTCTCAATGTTTTTAAAATAATTTTTATGCAAAAATATTACTGGATGTTATCATGAAAAAAATAAAAAAATATTTTTTTAATTCATTCATTAAAATTCCTTTGATATAAAAATTATTTTTATACCAATAGTTTGCAAAAAAATGTAAATTTAATGTACTAATCTAGTTCTCTTGAACCATTTTCTGGATTTTGAAAAAAAAAATATTTTTTGCATTATGCTTTTAATTGCTGCCCAGAAATTCAAACCATTTCATTGTTTCATCAAAAAATTAATCGCAGGGTTTTTTCCATTTTTGAAAGTTAAGAATGAACGCTTTTGCTGGATTTAAATGAAAAATAAGAAAGTAAAATGACAGCATCACGAATAGCGCTATGATATCATCTAGCTTGTCTCCGCTAGAAAAGTTCATATATACAATAAACATTACTTATGTAAGACTATTAAAATAACATGCTTTAATACCTAACAATTTTCAACTCATGGCCATGAAATTTTATTGCAACAATATCAATGAAATTAAATATAACCAATTTACCTCCAGCCAACCAACTAGTCGCCAAGGCCGAGTAGTAATAAATAAAGAAGGGGAGTTACAATACTGTAAAAGGTAAAAGACAATTTATCTTGAAAGTTAAGTTTTGAATAGCTATGGGGTATGAGACTTAATTCTATTAGGATGGTTCATAACTACAAGGAATGAAACATGTATAAGACTATTAAAGTAACACGCTTTGATGCCTGTCACAATATGATGTTTAAAAACATTTTCTTGGGAAAATAATGAACATTCAGTTATTCATGAGATTTAATTAAAAATATAACAAACAGTATTACCGGCTATACTCTGTAACTCTATTAGGATGCTTCATATGTACAAGGAATGAAACATGTTTAAGTCAATTAAGGTAACACAGCTTTGATGCCTGTCACAATATGATGTTTAAAAACCTTTTCTTGGGAGAATAATGAACATTCAGTTATCCATGAGATTTAATTAAAAATATAACAAACAGTATTACCGGCTATACTCTGTAACTCTATTAGGATGCTTCATATGTAAAGGAATGAAACATGTATAAGTCAATTAAAGTAACACAGCTTTGATGCCTGTCACAATATGATGTTTAAAAACCTTTTCTTGGGAGAATAATAAACATTCAGTTATCCATGAGATTTAATTAAAAATATCACAAACAGTATTACCGGCCATCCAGTTGGTCGCCAAAAGCCGCTATTGACTAATAAAAAATGAAGTTATATTACTGTGAAAGATGAATAGGACAATTATAGTTTTAAAATCTCTTTGATGTCATGGTACTGATTTCCATTAGAAAGGTTCATGGGCACAATAGATAGAACATGTGTAATTCTACTGAAATAATATGAGTTTAACTTCCATATTAATTTTCTGCTTAAAAATGATTTGTTGATGGAATCACAGATATGAAGTTACGGCTAAGAGATTTAACTGAAATTAAAAACAAACAATATCCCCGGTGGACCAGCTGCTTGTCGAAGACGATTAGTAAATTATTAAAATTATTCCATACAGTTCCTTTTTGCTCAGCCATTGAATAAATTCGCTTTTATTTCAAAATAAGCGCTTTTAATCTGCGATTACTACATGAAGAAATTATTCATCATTTATAAGCAGTATGAATTTATAAAATATATAAATCTTTATTAAATAACAGGCTGTTGTTTTTGTTTACGAAATAAGTATTTTGGTTGTAACTGAAAAATGTGGACTTAATAACTTTGAAAAGCAAAAACAAAGTAATTCGTGCTATTTTCTTCATGAAAACCTTAAACGCATATTATTTAAAATATTCAGTGAAGAATTCTCTTTCATATATAGAAAAAAAATAACATAAAATACTATTTACTTTATAGAAATCCAAACTACTGATTGGATTTCTACAGATTTTATTCACAAATACCTTTGAAGCAAAGAAATATTTTGAAGAAAGTTTTACGGCACAATTAAATAATTGTTTTTCTATTAATTAAAAGCAATTTTTCATCTATAGAAAAGTTTATTTTAATTTTAGTAATATAATTACTATTAAGAAAAGATATTAAATCCACTTAAAATATTTTATTTATTTGCATTCCAATTGTCGTCGACTAATTTTGAATAAATTTTATATTACCCTTCTTTAAAAATTATTAATAACGAATAGGAGAAGATAACTTCCTTGGTTTTAAAAAATCGTTTATTACAGTCTAAATTTTTCCAGAAACTATTCGATATGAAAAAGAACTGTTTTATACAGCTAATATTTGTTCTAGTTAAATATAAATTTGCAAAATATAAACCTTCGTATATAACAAGGGTATATGTGTGTGTGTGTGTGTGTGTGTGTGTGTGTGTGTGTGTGTGTGTGTGTGTGTGTGTGTGTGTGTGTGTGTGTGTGTGTGTGTGTGTGTGTGTGTGTGTGTGTGTGTGTGTGTGTGTACATACATACAGAATGATGGTAAAATTCTTTTAAGCCCTTTTAAATTCAAGGCGTTGTCTCATATAACCTAAGAAGTAACGTGTAACTATAGTATATTGATGAACTAAATTTATTGAATCAAATTACAACGCCGTCAGTGGCAAAATAAGGAATTTGGAACAAAAAAAAGTTACTCAAAAAAAAGAAGATCGGCCACCAAAATGACTAATTAATATATGACTAATAAATGACTAATTAATTAATATATATATATATAATATTTCTATTATCCATCAAAATATTTACTTGTATAAACTAATTAAAAAAATCATATGACTGAAAAAGTTTACTACTTTAGTTACTATTATATATCTCTTATAATAAGAACTTTTTTAATGAATTTTCGAACATAAAAAAACATAAAAATGAATGAATTAAACTTTGTCCTTGTCTGAGCTAAATCCTGTTCGAAAAACTTTATAAAATGCTATTTTGTATTCTCATGTCAGCTCTAAATGCTGCTAGACAGAATTCCGCATCATAAATTGCCAATTTTTATTTCACATTTTTTTTTCTTGTGCTTCTATAGAACCACGTCATCAATTTGCTCTTGGCATTTCAAGATTTCCGGAACAATCGCGTGAATGCTTTGATGCCCTATCTTTCATACGAAATGTGAAATGTTTAGAATTCTTTTGCAGCTTTTTGCAGAAGCTGTCGAGAATCTGGCAACTCTAGAAACACATAAAATATCAGTTTTCGCATGAACCACTGTATTTTTCAATGCATTGCTAAGTGAATATAAAACTGGGTGTATGTAACTGATAAATATCTTTAAAAAGTAATTCTTTTTGTTGCATACATATCTTATCAATAGGTTGCATGACCGCTTTCTCTCATAAATATGCATACAGTCTTTAAACTTCGCAGAGTACTCAATCATTACATTATTCAGCATTCAGGATTTGAATTTTGTTCGGACGTGATATATAAACTTCTCTTTACATATACATATAGTGAATTTCATAATGTTTTCTTAAAAAATAAAACTGCTAAAAATGCAAATATTTCAGAAAAGCTTCAGAGCTGTTCACTGATGTTTAATATATAGGATTGAAACTGAAAGGAATTTTCTCCTCTCGACTTTCTTATAGACATAAACGCTATGTCAACGTCTTTTCAATTCTCCTTATGAAAGTCTACATCCCATGAACATACTACTTGGGGGGGGGGGGTAGGCTGCAAACAATGAAGGTCAAGGTAAAATTTGTAGGCGGGAGGGTTTCACTCCCCTCATTTAATCTTGCGCGAATTCTGAATGTCTTCTTTTGCTCAACTGGAGCAAATTTTGCAACATATTTACAACCGGTATATGATATTTGCAACATATGTAACAGATTTTGGAACCGGTATATGATATTTGGTATATGGCCAATTGACCAATTAGTATTTGGCCACAAGAATGGTATTTGGTATATGGACAATTTTGGCCATATACAAAATTTCATATATCTGAGTCGTTGGGTTTTTGAGCTGTCGCGATTACATAATTACAAATATTGAGATCGACAGACGGATATGGTCAGAATTTATTACACATCTATATTTCTGCTGATGAAATTATGTATTAAATATCATTTACTTAGCTTTTTGCGTTTCCCTGTTGTTGAATTCACAGGCCCTTAGACATAGAGAGACATCTTAAACGAATTCCGTACAAATTATGATAGAAATCCATTAATTTAATGTTAGAAGCACATACCGAATTTCAGCTTTTTCATATAAAACAGAAAAATTGATCCACAGACTCAGGAATATTTAAAACATTGAGATTCGTCAATTTTTTTGTGATTAAAATGCTTTTTTTATATATGTTTTTATATAAAAGAATGGAGAAATAACTTCGAACTTTCACAGAAGCAAATGGCAATGCTGTTGTGTTGACATTACAATATGTTTCCACCGCAGTAAGAATATTCTGATAGAAAATAATTCGTTGTTGTTAATTTTCTTCTTGTAAATAAACCAATGACTTTTTCTTCCGCTGGTTTCATTGTATATTTTGAGTCACAAAGGGACATAAGCACGTTTGGTACTCAGCAACAAGAAAATAAAGATGCATTAAGATTATTTGGAAGTAAATAAAAGAACCTTTCCACAAGAAAAGAAAGATTGTTTAAAAATGGAATAATTTTTTCAATTGAATTGAAATCTATATTACAATCGTGGCAACTCTTCCCTTTTAGAGAAAAACTTTATTCTAATAGATAGCTTCCTAAATATTTTTCAATCGTGATCTCTCTCTTTGGTAAAGAAACTTCAACCATACTTTGCAAGGGAAAATAAAATATCAGCCTGAGAATGAATGCTTTGTGAAAATTAGCGGTTAGATTCTTCATCATACTTGATGCAGATCTATAATTTTAGAGCCACAGAACATACGACATTTCATTTATATGTAATAGAATTAGGGTTAAGTGATGAATACTGTTGTAGTAAAATAACAATTCCATCTACCATAAAAGCAGTTTTTTCTAACTTCAAATAAGCAAGAAATAAGAGAAGATATTAGATAATAGAAAAGTATAACTCGTTCTATTCATTCTTCCTAAATAAAAAAATCTAACACATTGTTTATATGCTTATAAGATAGTGTTGCTAAACCTGATTAGTCGTAATATAATAGACACACCTGATTGGTCATGACACCATGGCAGTAACATTTGCATAATCAGAACATCAAAAGTAAACGAAAACAACTCAACTTAACAATTAAATTTAACGTTTACAGTTGGAAACAAACAACGTATTTTACAAGATTTGTTATGTTGAAACTTATAAATGATTTTAAGACATGAAAAAAAAGGAACTTAAAGATAACAATATACCATCTTACATTTTTGCGTTATCGTTTTCACAAGCATACGTCCATCCATTGTGAGTCTATATCTAAAAAGATTTGTTTTGGAGGATTTCTTTTCGACCTAATGTTTTCCAAAATCGATAAAATCTCTAAGCTGAATATATTTCACAATACTGTTACTTTGGATACAATGCTGGACCAAATCTAAAATTTAAAAAAAAAATTCTATATAAAATGTTATTCGCCAAATTTTGATCAGTATATCTTCTTTTAATATCAATATGCTGGGAATTTTTTTAATTCATGTATAATAAAGAAAGCGAATGTGGATGAAATGCTGAAAATTTCTATTCTTTCTTCATCGATTTAAAAAAGCTTTTCCCCATGCATTTCTCTGAGTATTTTATACAGGTAGAAGTTCTAAAGTGTTAATTCTGGACAATAGGAAATAAATCAGGGTCAGGGAAAACATCTAATAAAATTTCGCTTGTATGGTTTTGCACCCTCCTTCACTTTTCGAGAACGAGAATATCGCACATTAGAATGAAGAATTTTGAAACCATATATTACTTTAAACATCTTCTTGAAAAATTTGCAATGCTTTCCTTTATTAAATATTTGCCGCCCCCCAAAAAAGTTGATGAACACTACTATTTGAATCCCTATTCTAAATCTTATTCCTACCTTATGAACTCTATGAACAGTAAAGACCCCTTAAAAGAGTAATTCCGGTCGAAAATCGAGTTTTTAATCTTACCAGAGCATTTCTTTTTGAGCATTATTACTTTCTCGTATACGTAGTATAGAGAAAAAAATTTAAACTCGAGATTATGACGAATCTCCACATTTTACACTTCCCTGAGTTCGAGAAACACATTCTTGGAAGATATCAGTCTGTCTGTATCAAAGATAACTGGAAACTGCTTTGATCTAGATGGGTGAAATTTGGTACACGGTATTAATATCAAATCTGTAGATTTCTATCAAATTTCGAGAAAATTCCGCTCTGAGGAACTCTGTCTGTCCGGCTATTCGAATATAATTCAATACGATAACTATAAAAATAAAGCGAGCTACATACATAAAATTCGATGCGCAAAATCAACATACATAGTCTAGGCATCTTACAAATTTTGATCTAAATCCAACAAGCGGGTTGATCGTCTGTCGGTCTGTACTTTCTGAAACATGATAACTAAAAGGCGCAATGACTTAAATATACGAAATTTGGTATGGGATTTTGTGACTGCAAGCGTAGTTCTGTGTCAAATTTTCATTTCAACAGGTTGGGGAAAGTGCGTCTGAAATGCATTAGATTTTCAGTTATTATAAACCTTATGCAAGGATTAATCGCCAAATAACTCGCCAAGGATCCCAAGATAAATTCAATAAAAATGCTAATTTCATTCCAAACCTTAATATTTCGTAACTATTGTACCCAAAAACCATGCAATGCATTATCTGGGAAGACACCTTTATTAGAGAGAATGCAAGCACGTTTGGGGGGGGGGGGTACTATTCCCGCTGTGTGTTCATATAGGACTGTTTCATCTCATAATAATGCACCCAAATTTATCTCAGGTATAGGTTCTTACCAAAAATGCATCTTTTTTTGCTTCGTATCAATTCAAGTGTCTTTGTCAAATTCGGTTCTTTCAACCTTTAGGTTTGCTTTCAAAATTCGGGACACCCACCTTGCGATGATTATTCGAAATGACAACATATTCCGAAAGGTTAATTGCACATTATCATAACTTCTATTCCCATTTTGCCTCTTATTTTGTGAGCCGCTAATCGTCGGTGAGCAAGAATTAAATCACGAATGTGTCGAATTCACAATTACGCTAGTTCTCGAGAAGCGATTATGAACTAAATTTTCAACTCCCTCACGGTCATTTCAATCTTGTGTTATTTGCATATTTGAAAACCACTAAAGGATGTCATTACCGAACTGGGCATTCAATCTGGGCCAAATTTAATGAGCTGTTACTTTTCCATGCTTTAAAAAATCAATGCTTATTCTCTGTCCACTTTGACTTCACTCTTCATTTTAGAGAATAAATAAATACGAGGAAAATGAAACGATGGTAAATGATTTAGCCCAATCTAATTGTTACGAAAAGTATTAAAATGTAGGGAAAATTGCGCATGAGCATTTTTATTAATTAAAGCTGTTGAATTGACTATCCAAAAGAGGCATTTAAATTTGCATCCTGCATAAGTTAGTGGATAAGAAAAATACTGTAAAAGTTAGGAGAATAGTTTTTTTCACTTTTTAAATAAAGAGCTATTAATCTGAGGAAAAATAAATGAATTAGAAGGTTGCAAGGATTTAAAAAAATGCGTTGTCAAATGTTATATACATTAGAAAGGTCAGGAGTAAACTTTAAAAAGTGATAGTTTGGATAAATATTTCTCATTATTTTTAAATTTGAGAACATTTGGAATTCCTCTTAAGTATATGTTACATAGATAGAAATAACTAATAAAAATTTCAGATCGATATTTACATTTTTTTTTCAAAGAAATTTGACTTCATCTGTGAAAGACAGGATCGCCGGAAAAATGCCTGTAAGTACTTTTCTTTCAGCCGAAAAAAAATTCTATTCTGTGGGGATTATTCTACGATTTCAGATAGTATCAAAATAATCGGGTTTTTTTCTTTTTTCAAAAAAAAGGATAAATATTTAATTTGAAATAAAGAATTACCTCAATTATTAAATCGTCTGCATTCATTTTCACTATAACCGTGACTCTCAGAAGCACTACTATTTCATATGTTTCAAAAGTCAAAGGCCACAAAAAAAATTTTCTTTTTTAAAATTTAATTCATGGTTCTTTTTGAAACCGACCGTTCTGATTATATTTTTTCTATGTCAAATTTTAATTCAAATGAATTAATTATTGAAATTCTAAATTTATCGTACTCGGTACAACAGTATACAATAAAACTGTCTCCAGCTATTAAAAATGTTCTGATATTATCCTCATATTTGTATATTAAATCAACAAGAGTGGTCTTTCCAAAACTTTCTCGCATACTCACTAATAAATATGTTATCCCAAAAAACGCCTTACAGGGTATTGACGCCCAGTTTTTAAGAAATATTAACCTTTAGCATACATTTAGCATTTTTACTGAATCCAACATACCATCCTTGGCGAGTTTTTTGGCAATTATCCCTGACATGCTCTTAATAGTATCAGAAAATAGAATTTGTATTTTATAGGCATTTATTCAACCGATTGAAACAAAAATTTTGGCACAAAATTACACGTGTAGTCACAAAATTCCATACCAAATTTGATATATGTAACTCGTTACGTTTTTGAGTTATTGCATTTGCATGTTTCTAAAAGTATAGACCGACAGATGGTCAACTCCTTGTTAGATTTGGCTCAAAATTTGAAAAGTATCAGCACTATAGATGTTAAATATGTGTACCGAATCTTATTTATCTCGCTCTCTTCGGTTTGTGGTTATCTTACTAAATTATATTCGAACAACCAGACAGATGAATTTCCACTGAGCGGATTTTTCTCTAATTTTGATAGAAATCGGTAAATTTGGTGTTAAGACCGTATGCCAAATTTCAAGCTCCTAGCTCCCAGCGGTTTTTCAATTATCTTTGTCACAGACGGACATTTTCCAAAAAATGTGTTTTCCTAACTCAAGGAAATGTAAAACGTAGAAATGCGTCAAAATCTCGAGTTCGAATTTTTTGACGATTACTATACTTTCTTTATATTACGTTCATGAGAAAGTAAAAAGTAAAACTTCATTCTGTATAGCTGTTATGTGATACAGAATGCAGTATTTGCTGGAGAGATTCTATTATTCTGTAACGTTTTTGAATTAAATACTTGCTAGTGATAAGTATCTTCTAGATATTACATTAAAAAAGATTAGATCGTTTCTGAATCTATTCATTCCTTTCTAAAGTGTTCGCCATTTCTATTACTTAAGTCTGAAAGGATCAGTTCAAGTACAAAGACATCCGTAGAACAAGCCATTTATCCACAGGCTACTCATTTATTTCATAGCTTTAGCAAAGCATTACGCCTTCCTTTCTTCTTAGAAAAAGATTTATTTCCGAAGAAAATATTTTTGGAAGTGGTTATGCTGAAAATCGATACATAAGCCTTTCTGCTATAAAAAGGATTTGCTTTTGATTTTAGTGTTTTATGTCTTTCGGAATCTGAATTGGCTCAAAATTGGACCAATAAACCTAAACGAATAGGATCAATATGTAGATGTAGAGTAGTTGCACATACTATCTACTAGGTTAAAGTTTTGCATCATTTACTGCATTCTGTTATTTATATTTTCTTAATGAATTTATAAATGCAATGTTATGAACTGTCCAATGAGAAATTGGAAATGGTTATGGCTATGATTCCTATATGCAGAACTTAAAGATGATGACTTCATACAAAATGGTACAAACATGTTTAACTAATAAACTGAAATTTGAATAAAACAAATAAGAAACATATTTCAATATAAATAATTAAAAAAACTTACGAATCTTAACTTTTAAGCTTGACACTAATAACATTGTGAATGTAGTTTTCCATACTAAAATTTTAAACAATAATGACAACAATTGATGAATTTTTGAATGACAGATTTTATTTTCTTCACGGTTATCGAAGAAAGGTTTACCGTTATTAAGATTTCATTAGTAGAACCATGACCAAGCAGTGACACAATGCAAACAGGAATGCAGAAAGCAAAAAAAAAAAAAAAGGTGCGTGTACGAATGCATAACTTCAAAAGAAAATTTTACTTGAATTTGGCTGAGTAAGCATTTATTTTTCATGCACATAAACTGTAATGGATACGAACCAAAAACGTGCACATGTAAGAAGTTAAACTGATGTTTGAATTCACGTGATTAGAAAATAATTAAATTAGGAATGCGAATAAATTGAATGTGTGTGTGTGTGTGTGTGTGTGTGTGTGTGTGTGTGTGTGTGTGTGTGTGTGTGTGTGTGTGTGTGTGTGTGTGTGAGTATGTGTGTGTGTGTGTGTGTGTGTGTGTGTGTGTGTGTGTGTGTGTGTGTGTGTGTGTGTGTGTGTGTGTGTGTGTGTGTGTGTGTGTGTGCGTGCGTTTGGGTCCACCTGTAAAGCATTATTTAAAGAATAAAAGAGTTGTTAAGTTCTTTATTACTTTTTACTCTTCATATTTTCAAAGAAATAATATAGTTTTTAGTTTTTGTTTAAATGTCTTTGTCTAAGCCATGATCTGAATATGGTGAAGCGTACCAAACAGGAAGATACAAAGAGAGACCGTGTGAAAGTTGGCTTTTATAGTTTATATAGTTAGAAAGAATAAGCTTATATATTTTCAGAAAATAAAATCTCAATTTTGAGTTTTAAATTCACGGGAAAATTAATAGTCTGTGCTATTTAGCAAACGCGCACATCCCATAAATTAAGGTGATGTTTGAATTCATGCGATTAAAAGATAATTATTTTAGGAATATATGTATATATTCTTGCAATAACTTGTAGTATATTTTGAAAATGTGTCATAGCCCAGTCTTATACTCCTAGTAAATAATTAATAGAAAAAAATCCAGTATCCACTACAGACTTATTCTCGCAAATTGACTGACTTCAAATTTTATAAAGATTTCAAGGCAACATACCAAATTTTATTTTTCTAGTTCGTTTGGAAAGATCGCATGGATATACACATGAATAGACAATTACAAAGACAGACAATCAGATTTTGTACAAAATTTCGTACTGACTTACAATGTTAGCCACAGCAATTTGATAAATTCCATCTATATAGTTTGTTGCCTTTTTAGCCACCGTGTTTATGTACATGTTAATGGGCATACAGGTGTATGAAAGGTGACGAAGATTTGCGATTTCGATGCTAAGATTGCATACCAAATACTTTTTCAAGTTCTTTTCGTTTCATAGTTGGCAAACACACATATCGTCAAATAACAGGTTTAAAATCAAAGAAAAAAAATTATTTAGTTGACTAAATAAAATAAGCAAAACCGAAAAAATAAATATCATCAACGAAGAAGAAATCAAATTCTTAAAAAAATTATTAATATTCTTTCAAAATATTGATTTCTCATATCTTAGGTATTCAAAAAAAATAATTTCTGCATTTTCTAATGAGTAATGAAATGAAAATCCATTTACATCGAAGATTTAATCAAGTTTTAGTCATTTTTCATCGCATCCCATTCTTAAACGTTCTCGTTAAATTGGAATCGACGTCCCATCAATTCTAGTCCATCAGAGGAATTCCTTGAGATCGCGTGCGCCCTTCCAGTCGTCTCAAACATTGACACAAGAAAAGGAAAGAAAATTGACTGAAAATAGTCGGACTATTAAAAGTCGGTCTGTCCTAACATCTGCATGGTGAGACTTATTTAAGGGCAAAATTTAAGAGAATCATAACAAAAAAAATCTGTTTCATTACCAAAACATGGCTTTTTTTTAAACTTTTTTACATACGAAGTATAGAGAAAGTATTGTAATCATCAGCAAATTCGAAGGCGTCATTTTGACAAATATTCATATTTCAGACTTCCTTGGCCTCAAAAAACATATTTTTGGCATCACGTGGGTCTGTGAAAACAATAACTCAAAAATGCTTTGTTCCAGACGAATGAAATCTGATATGTAGGTTTAAACCCAAATTTTTAGATTCCTATTAAATTTTGACCAAATTCCGTTCAGAAGAAGTCTGTCTGTCCGGCTGTTCGATTATAAGTGAGCGCGATAACTTCGAAATGTAGAACGATAAGATAGACAAAGTTCAGTTTCAAAAATTTAACATCTTTAGTATAGACGTCAATCAATTTTGAGAGAAATCTAATTAAGGTTTGTTGGTTCGTAATTTCAAAAACATAGGCCGGCGTCCTGGCATAGGGGTAGCGCGTCTTCCCCATGATCTGGGAGTCCTGGATTCGAGTCCCGGTTTGGGCATCGTTGTTCTATCTGTGAGATGTGTGAATGTGCCCTCCTGTAAAAAGGGGTTGTGCAAGCGAATGAGTGGTGCGTGAGTAGCAAATTCGTACTCTTGGCTCTAGTTGGCGCTACTAAAAACACAAGAGACGCTCCCCCACCGGCATAAAATAACTGTCTTCGTAACAGCGGGCTTGTCCATGGCAAGTGTCATAAGAAACAACAACAGAAACATGTGAACGCCATAACACGAAAACGCAATTACTTAAGTACATCATATTTGATACTTAATTTTGCGACTTTCATTATTAATTTAAATATATCATATTTGGCATGTGACAACATGTGTAGTTTCGGGTCAAATTTTGGTTTTAGTCGGTTTAGAAGAACGCATCTGAAACCGAAATTCGATTTTTGGATAATTTTGACCGTATGTCAGGGATTAATCGCCAAAGATCGCAGGATAGATTTACCAAAAATCCTAAATTCAAGCCAAAGGTCAATATTTCATGATTATTGTTTGCCAGTGTCCCGCAAGAAGTTCAATTGGATAACATCTTAATTTGAAAATATGTGAGAAAGTTTTAGAAAGCCCACTCCCAATGGTTTTGTTATTTTTATTTTCTAGTAGATGAAGTATGCAAAAAGAAGTTATTGTAATTATCGAAAAAAAACGGAACTCGAGATTTTGACAATCACCACATTTCAAACCACGTTGACTCATAAAACCATAATTTTTGGATAAACTCAACAAATGTGTCTTTGGACATCACGCAAAACACATTATACTAGAAGGGCGGAACAAGGTATGCTTCATTTACACCAAATTTGCAGATTTTTATCAAATCTTGAACGTAACATATTCACAGTGACGTCTGTCTGGTTAGTTGTTCAATTCCAAGGAAACACAATTACTAAAAAGCGCAAAAAATTGGAAAGGTCAAATTTAGAGCATAGATTTAGTAGTTAAATCATATTAAATTTTGGACCCGATTCGTCAAAATTTTGATCGTCTGTCGGTCTGCATTTTCGCATGATCGTAAATGCGATAACTCAATCTTGGAAAAATGTAAATTAATAAAAACTGGTATGCGATTTTTTTTTCTTAACTTCTAGCTCTGTACTACATTTTAGTTTCTATCGGTCAATAATTAGGCTCCCAAAATGCACATTCGGTTGTCTTTACTATATTACTAAGTACAAAATATTAATGTGGGAAATTTTGAAGATTAAAATCTGGACACCTACACCAGTCACGGCCTTGCCTAAAGTCCACAATTTCATTCAAGGAAAAGGGCATAACACCTTTATAAGATATACGAGAAAGTTTCGAGGAGACAACTTCCGCTGGTTAAATCTAAATGTTTCATTAAGGAGTTTTATTAAAATCGGAAGTATAAATTTATAATAAATCATAATAAGCTGAAATCATTTTTTGATATGTGTAACATTTTCTTCATCATTATCAAAATTTTGCATTCATTTCATCAAACAAAGATGTTAATTTATGTTCTTATGACACGCCTCCTAAGCACCAGAAAAATTGTTGAATCTATTTCGCGTACTGCTGTTAAAATGAGACGTGACTAGTTTATTATTTATGGTGACTCTAGGCTTGTGGTGACGCTTTATAAGCCAGATAACAGCTACGAGACATGAGAAATTTCTTTTGTCTAGTGGTCTTGTTACTCGGCTACGAACCCAAAGGTTGCGAGTTCGATCCTCGCCTATCGCTAATAGCAACATTGGTGACCCGATGACGTGATACGCAAAAAACCTTCATACAACTGTTGTAGCGCCCTCTACCAGAAATAAATAAAATCAAAGCTGATAAATAATCAGCCAATAAAAAAATGAAAAAAAAATGAAGCTGATAAACAATCGGCCAATAAATAAAATGAAGCTGATAAATAATCAGCCAATAAATAAATGAAGCTGATAAATAATCAGCCAATTAAAAAAAATGGATAAGGGGCAACAGCCAATATATCACCACTAATAACAGCAAAAACAGGGCAAAATTTCGTTCGTCTCACCTCCGACGCACTGAAGGGGGAGTAATGTGGTGACGCTTTATAAGCCAGATAACAGCTACGAGACATGAGAAATTTCTTTTGTCTAGTGTCTTACTCGGCTACGAACCCAAAGGTTGCGAGTTCGATCCTCGCTTATCGCCAGTAGCAACAGGCTCAATAGTATCCGCTGTAGAGCGTTTTGTACAATCTCTACATTATGCATACCGCATTACACATATTGCAATTTATAGATAGTGTGCCAAATTATCAAGTTAGCATTCTAATATTTACAGAATTAGCATTCGTTAGCGTGCCAATTCTGAAAAATAAAAATTAATTTTACAGAAAAAAATGTTATGTTTTTACAGATTTTTTTTTTTTTAATTATAAGCAACATCTGAAATTTAAGTACAAAATCAGCTCATAGTCTTGTACGAAAAACTATGTTCCTAATTTGACTGTGCTTTCCCAATTTTCATATGTACATACAATATACAATGACTGTGTGAACCTTATAGATATTTATGTTTAGTTTAAAAGTGTTGCTTCATTTCAACGACAAGATGTTTTCTGAAGTTTTTTGATTTTCAAAAAAAACTTTTTACTATCAAAGTTTATTTATTATTTTTTAGAAAAATAATCAGCCAAAAAATATCGTATATTATATTGTATATTTTAAAAGGAAATACTACAGGTTAAAAAATAAATAAAAATAAAAAAAAACGTTTATGACTCTTCAATCCTTTTATTCAAGTGAAATTTCGACAATATTAGACTATATTTTTGAAAAAAATGCTGCAAAAAAAAAGAGTTAAATGCTTAATATTATTATTCGGAATGCAGAATATACAGTAATCGGAATTATTAATCAACCGGAAAAAGAATTTCTTTGTACATAAATGTAAAAATATAACATAGGCTTTTATCATGTAACTATCAATACTCAAACAGAAATATATTTTAATACTTATTAACAGTTGCTAATTTATATTCAGAATTACTGTTTTATCTTAGAATCAGTTCCCAGAAAAAAATATTTAATATTCGTACCTAAAGCTAATATTTTCTAATTTGAAAATTAGAAAAATCAATTACTCTTTCATTATCTCATTTCCAATACAATTTACAACAAAACATAAACATCAAACATTGCACAGCAACTCAATATATTATCAACTTTATAGAATGGCGATTGTTTACCGGATTCGACCTTTCAGAAATGATGGTTAGATGCAATGATCAATCATTAGCGATTATAACACCATTTATCACATATTAATTTTAAAAAGAATTCGTTCATATATTGGAATACATATAAGTAGAGAAGAATAAATCACAAAATAGGCGTAATTTATGTTTCAAACTGATTTTTTGAAAGAGTAATGTTAGATATCGAACAAAAATTTTCTTATAGTATTTACTATAAAATGTCTGAATTGTGTAACATTTTATGTTCCTTCATTTTTCTAATAGCGTATAAAAAAAGGCCCAGATTTGGATCGATTTTTCCGTAACAATATTTTTTCAATATTTTGGCATCAATAACAAATAAATATATTTGAAATGTCTACATGATTAGTTATTTTTAAAGAATGACAATCATTAAGCGCACTTGAGCTTGAAAAACAAACCCGCAATCTGAAATTTCAAGGTAGTTTGACTGAACTTGAAGGAATAAGTTTGGGATGTGCTGAAACAATATATATTACCTCCCATTTTCAGATGTAAACAGAGATAAATTCGTTTTTAAAAAAATCACAACATACAAAATTAAAAACAATCACAATTTTAAAAAATTCCAGTCGAATTATTGTTGCAAAACAGTTTCATTGATGCGTTTCAAACCCTCTAAAAGATTTCAAATAAATTGAAAATAGATCAGGAAAATCTTCATCGGTTCGCATAGATCAATCATAGTTGCCTATGATTTCTAAAATTTATTTTGCATTAAAGTATGCAAAAACTTCTTTCAAAGTTTAATGATAAACAGCGAAATAAATGAAAAAAAAAAAAACATGAAAACTATTTGCGCTTTTTTTACAATAAAATTTCCTGTGCAAGTTCACACAATATTGACACCATGCAAATAAATAATTTTAAAATATATGGCAGGAGACTATCCGATAAAAGATCAGTGCATCAGTAATTGCACACTAGCGATTAATTACCAAAAAAAATCGCCAAATATTTCATAGTTTAGGGCAAACAATCACGTAACAGCGATGAATCGCCAAATCAGTTCCCAATGATTTCATGCCAAATAGGTTCTTTCTAAGTTAAAAGTTTTACCATGCCTGCCATCAGCATGCGGTTAATACTAAAAGTACACCAATAGCACTAAGTTAATACGTAATATGTATGTCCAAAAGATCTTATATTAAAACAATGAAAAAACAGTCCAAATAAAGCAGTTATTTATGTTTCCCGGATTTTGCAATTAAATACGATTTTAATTGCAAATTTATCATTTATTTTTTTGTTGTAATTAATCCAATTTAATTTAGCTCAACTAGCCATGATCGAAGAATAAAGGAGTTTCTATTTATTAGAGCGATTAGAAACTCTTATGGAATGCCTAGTAGAAGTCTGACTTAGATCGTATTTCATTAGAATATATATATATATATATATATATATATATATATATATATATATATATATATATATATATATATATATATATATATATATATATATATATATATATATATATATATATATATATATATATATATATATATATATATATTTTACTGGAGGACTTTTAGGGGAAATTTGACCCTAGCAGCCAATCTGATCGCAGAGTGATTTATTCTCAAATTGTACATCAATCTACTATCTCTTGAATAATGCAAATTTATAGCATAGCCCGAATAAAAAATTCTCAGCTTTCTTCTTCGATTGACGCTCCGGGGATTTCAAATTCTTTAACCTTCTAAACAAACGATAGATAATATTGAATTAGTTAGAGATAATGAAAGTATTTATAAACTTAAGCATGTAGCAAATTAGAACGTTTTCAATATATCAAAAACTGAATACCAAAATAATTGAAGCTAATTATTCAAAACTTTTATCATAATTATGTTTTCCGATTATAAAATTGTAATGGCTTTTAATAAAAATATGAAGGCCAGTTTTCCAAAATAGAAAAGAGATTAATTTAAAAAGTAAAAACTTTAAAAAAATTAAGCATGAAAAATTGCTTTTAATATGAAAAATATTTTATTAGCGTTAAATCACTCTAGCTGATTAGTAAATAATTAATTTTCTTTTTCCTAAATGTAGACATATAGATTTTGTAACTGTATTTAAAACTACTTTATAAACTTCATAAATTTATTTGGCAATCAAGCAGCTTTTTGTATTTGTTTTCGTAGTATAATTAGTTTTCATTCTTCGTTTTCAATTCAAATTCGCAAATTTAATTTTTTTCAGTAAGAAGATTCGTGTATTATCACGCAAATTCTTAGTTCATTAAAAAAATTCCTTAACAGAGAAAAAGATGAAAAACCCCATTTCAACATTTCAAATAACTCCAGCAAAACAAACAAATCATCACATAGTAAAACTTCTCCATGAAAAGAAGATTGTCAATGCATCACTGTTATCCAAAATTCAACAAAATCGCTCACAACAATTGGAAGGAAAAATCAAGTACTTTTTGAAATCTATGCTGTTCTGTTCTTCATTTGAAGGGAAAATAAAACAGAGTAAACCAGTGAAGAATGGTAGAAGACGTGAATGCCGAAAAGGAGGTAGAATGAAACCTGCAAAAGATTGCTCATTCCGAGTGCTACCTAGAAGAAATGGTCAACGCAAAAAGTCAGCACCTCCGAGAAGATCAAGTGACCGAAGAAGCAGTACCAGACCTCCAATAAAAACGAGAAGAATTAAGAAACGACGTCGTAATTCAAAGGTTAGAGAACGCAGACGATCACTGCAACCATAAAATGGAAATTGTCACAGATTTCGGAAATGTGGTTGAAACTTAGAATCGAGTGCAATCAATTAGCCAATAAATAGCATGTCACGTCATCATCAACAGAACTGCATCAACAAACATCTTCTTTCTTTCTTTTTGTTGGCGATATTCTTTGGCAAAATCATTTTTCACGATTCTACATTTCAGCTAAAAACGTTTTGGTCTTTTTTTTTCTGTTGTCATTGGAATCGAGCTCTTATTTATATCAGAACTATTAATAAAGGAATTTGATAGATTTTGAATGCTTTCTATTAAAATATAAATTTACAATGAATGTTACTAAATTCAAAAGTGAAATTCTTCTATGAATTGATTTGAATCTCGTTTTTCTTGGCTTGCATCTTAGCTTTTCATATTTCTTTAAGCACAATCATTCATGCGCTTTTGATAAGGTCTTGGTGACTTTTTTATTATCAGTCAGCATAAATTGATTGAAATTAATTTATTGTCGCATATATGGGCGACGATTTCCATGGCGAGTTTGTCTGTCTCAAATCAAAATGAGCTGTCTGTCCATTAAGTAGTATTTATCCATAAACTTTCGATGCTGACAAATAATTTTGTAATTTCAGTTATAATTAAAAATTATAGTGTCTATACTACAGAAATCATACAAAATTAAATTTTGCAGTAAGAATTATTTTTCTTGAATTTCTTGAGAAAGTATTGTGAATTATTTCTTGAATTATTAAGAAAGTATCTTGAATTATTTCTTGAGAAAGTATCCAAACTCAGAGAGTTTGGATACTTTCTCTTTAGAACATAAAGAGAACGATTGTATAGAATCTCTGAATTAAGATTATAAGAATCTCTCTCTGTATTTTTTTGTATACATAATATAGAAAAAGTATAATAATCGCCACAAAAAATTCGAAATCGAGATTTTGACGAATCTCCAAGTTTTAGACCTCCTGCGTTCGAAAAACACTTTTTTGAAAAATGTCCGTCCATCTATCCGTCTATGACTAATCGTATCTGTCAGTGACTTCGATCGCATACCAAATTTCAGCTATCTAGTTCAAAAGCGATTCGAACTAGAAAGCTGAAATTTGGTATGCGATCTTTACAACAAATTTGTAGATTTCTATCAAATTTTGAGCAAAATTAGTTCAGATGAAGTTTGTCTGTCCGGTTGCCCGAATGTAATTTAATAAGATAACTACAAAACAGAGAGAACTAGGTAGATAAAATTCGGTATACAGATTTAACATCTATAGTATAGACCCAACAAACTTTGAACCAAATCCAATGAGGAGTTCTCCATTTGTAGGTTTGTACTTCTAGAATCATATAAACGTGCTAACTCAAAAACACAATGAATTAAATATATTAAATTTTGTATGGCACTTTGTAACTACAAGTGTAGTTTTTTCGTCAAATGTTTGTTTCAATCGGTTGGAAAAAAAATGCATCTAAAACACAAATTCGATTTTCGGTTGCTATTAATCGGAGGCCAGATATTAATCGCCAAATAACTCGCCAAGGATGACACGATATCTTCAGTAAAAATGCTAAATTCTTTCCGAATGTCGCTATTGTACGCCAATGCTATATAAAGAGTTCTTTGGCATAACAAGTTTATTAGAGAGTATGCCGGAAATTTTTGGCGAGACCGCTTCCGCTGGTTATGCCTAAATATGAAGAAGATAAATTATCTAAAATCGAATTTGCTTTAAAACAATATGTGAACCTCATACTATTAATTCGAAAATATATAATGCATTCAATGATCTGCTATAAAAACAAATTAGATAGAAGAAATCTGTAGAAAATTATTGTAAGCATAACTTTACATGAACATTTACGAGTACTTCACATATACCAGTGCAACAATACTTTACATAACTTAATTACATTTGGAAAATTTTCGACATATACTTTGCTTTTATTAGAAAATTTAGAAAGTGACTAGTGGACATGAATTAACTGTAGAATTTCGTAGTTGATTTAAGTGCAAAATATTCATTGAAAAATATCCTTCCAATAGTAGATTATTAATATTATTTTCAAAGCCTGTCGATAGGCAATCCTAAGTATCATGTCCTATGTGATGTAGTTCGTTACCTTTCCTATATTCTTTAACAAATGATAAATATAATCTATATCATTTGAAGACTAAAGATATGGTACCTGTTGTTTCATGGAACTCAATCCACAGTGAAAATGCAATGAAATTTCTGTCGAGAATACCAGGCAGGCACTTTGAAAATAATACGCTTGAACTGCGCACATGTGATCGTCGAGAACTTGCTTATAAACCAACGGGGAGAGCTATTTTACCAGTGGAACATTTTCATATAAAAAAGAGCAGCTATATTTTCATTTATGAATATGCTTACTTCGCGTGTTTAATTAAATTTTATCAATGTGTATGCATCACAGCATTATTACCCCTACTTTTGGTTTTATAATAATACATGACAATCCGTTCTTTTTGCCTGTATAATTTGTTCCCACTTTATCAAAAAATTCGTAACAGCCTAAATGAAAAGATTCGTTAAAATTCCAGCAAATTTGATTTTAAATATTAAGTTAACAAATAAATAATAAGCTTAGCATGTATATATAATTTTCTTTGTTTAATATGATTCGATTTATGTTTCTTTTCAAAACTATATTGATTTTGGAGGGAACAGTTTCACGGTTATCGACCATAATTAAGTGAAGAGTATGACACCTATAAATTCATTCGTGTAGTAAAGTGTTGGCAACCCTATTTAAAAAGACCGTTTGGCATCTGATAGTTTTGAGTTTGTAAAAATGGATACACGATAGAACAATGTGTTAACGCAAGATTAAATTAAATAAAACACACAGTTTTTTTTATTTTTTATATTTTTATTGAATCGTAAAATACACAGGATAGGGTTATGGATGGAATAACACAAAGGGCAAATGGCCTCCACGGCTTTGCTGGCACATGTGCCATCTTTTGTCGAAATTTTCCATGGCCATTTTGCATAAATGTGGCTGAAATTCGTTGATGCAGCGTCGAAGTTCCTTATTCAGTGCACGCGTGCTTGTGGGCTTGTTGATATATATCTTTGACTTCAAATAACCCCATTAGAACATGTCCAATGGTGTTAAATCACGTGATCTTGGGGGCCAATTCTCAAATTTTTGTACTATGGCCGCCAGACTTCCATTATTTTTGAAATATTGTTCAACAATGAAAACACATTATTCTATGGTGTTACACTCTATTTTTACTAACCCTGAACTTTCAGCTATTAAATGTTTTTAATAGGGTTGCCAACACTTTAATGCACGAAAGGTGGCAAATTCGAATTTTGCTTTAATTTTAGGACACCCGTTATGAATAAATTAATGGATAGTCAAGTTCAATTAATGGATTTAAATGAAAACATCAAAAAAAATCTTTATCGAAAAAAATTATTTATGATTTATTTATCGTCAGTTTATTACAGCATCATTTGGGATGGAAGATGTAAGAATGTAGTTCCAATACAGCTCTTGCTCACTTTTCAAATATGATGACTATTTAATACCAAGTATATGCAAATGAATACTTTCTAAAAAGAATATTTCTAAAGCTCCTTTCTTTGATCAAATATTAAATTCATAAAGTTTTATTTTTAGCACAGGACTATTATTTTTTTTTCATAATATGACATTATTTTTAATAACTAAAAACGCATTGCTTTGCACAAACAAGAAAGCCAGGAAGACAAAGCTCTTTAAGAGGAGAACTAGAATATTTTCTTCATTTACAAGACTTTAGGAGCTAACAGAGCTTTTAAGTGACCCTTTAATGGTCTCCCTTTTCATTTATCACTCGTAATAGGAAAATAGTTTTGCGAGTTTAAAATCCTCGGACGCAAAAGAGAGAGTTTTCTTCTTCTAGAACTCATAAATTTTCTGAGAAACAAAATGAATATTAATAGCAAAGCCAGATTAACTTTGTGTCCCTAATTTTACGCCTCTGAATAGTTTTTTTCACCGACTGCAATTATTTAGAAATGGAAGTCATCTTTTTTTTAACGATGTTAATTTTAAAGCTGGCATTCTCTCCGTAAATTGCGTATTGTGAAAATCATTATTAACAGAATACAACGCTCATAAGTACAGAATGTTAAACATCGAATTATCACATTTGGAACGAAATACTTTTCAAAGTCAAAATGAATACCTCAGATCAATGTTTTTGTTGGAAATTTAATTTAAAATTTTAATTAGTTAAAAAATAAATGAAAATATTAACATTTTTCTTTAATGCCTTAAAATTTAAAAAATTATTTTTTCACTGACTGACTATAGATGTTAAATCTCTGTACCGAATTTCATTTACCTAGCTTTCTTCATTTTGTAGTTATCGTTTTAATTCGAACAGCCGGACAGACGAACTTCCTCTGAACAGATTTTGCTCAAAATTTGATAGAAATCAGCAAATTTGGTGTAAAGACCGTATTCCAATTTTCATCTGTCTAACTCAAAGCGTTTTTGAGTTAGCTTTGTCACAGACAGATGGACGAACATTCTTCAAAAATGCGTTTTTCAAACTCAGTGAGGCCTCAAACGTGAAGATTCGTCAAAATCTCGAGTTCGATTATTTTAACGATTACTATACTATTTATAGTAAAAATCAGTATTTTTCAGAAAGTTTAAATATTTTGTATCTATACACCATTTACTATCTTGAATTTTTAATTTCCGTTACTTTTATTTTCTACTGCTTTTTACATTCTCTATTGTTGTATTAAATATCTTGCTAACTTTTTCGATATATCTAATACCAACTTTCTTTTTCCGCCAGTTATCCATGGTAAGTACTAGTCCTGCTATTTTCAATTAAATCTCTTATACATCACTTGATGTTTATGACTGCCTCAACAAAGTATTTTTGAACATCAAATTGTGATGGACATTAAAGTCGTTCTATCTTAATGGCCATACACCTTTCCTGTTTATAGTGTAATTCGATCTTCTTAATGGAGGCAAGTTCCATGACATCATAGCGACATTAAAATCTTAAGTGTTCGAGTTATCTATCCTCTAATAACATTTAGCCTTTCATGATACTTTATACTTGTTTATTCCTCGTGTAAAACGTGCAGAAAATTAGCAAAATCGCCTTTCTTCAACTTTCATCTACGGAAGAAAATCCCTCTCTAAAATATTCCATGGAACAATGAAAACAGTTTGAATTTCAGTTCAACAAATTTGCAATAATGTCAATTTTTTGCTATTAATGAAAATATGGTGACTAGTCGATTCATCAAGAATAATGATTGTGTTTAATTTCATTTAAATACCTTATGCTTAACCTGTTATTAATGACTTCCTTAACGAACTCTTTTTAAGCATTCAAGCCATGCTATTTTAATAAAGCTTAACTGTATATGTTTAATGTGTACATGAACTTTCTTAACTGAGTGGAGTTCCATGACATCATGAATTACGTCTCATCCATCAAAAGTATTCTGGTCAATCTACCTTCAAACTGCATGTTATCTTTTTTCAGAAGGTAATATATCTTTTTTATTCCTCGTGTAAATTGTAGTGAACATAAACAAACTTTCTTATTTATTTTTCAGTAATGGAAAAAATTCGCGAGATTAAATATTTGATGGAACAATGAAAAATTTGTGCAGAGTTTGGAATCTCTAATGAGTTTTTGTTCAAGATTGTTACCATTTAAACTGTTGAATTTGACAAACTAGCTCTTTTGTACAAAATGAAATGATAAAAGAAGTTTTTGTCATTTAATCATCGGCCTTCACAAACATCAATTATAAAACAACATAAAAATTTACCTATAATTGATCTACGTTTTTCTAAATAAAGGCTTAGCAACAAAACACGAAAAGCAATTTTTTTCTTTCAGCAAACATTAACAATTCATTGAACTCCTTTAAGATTTTTTCCCCTGGAAACCACTTCATTATTTAGAAGCATTAAAAGTACTGCCTTCTTGCTATTTTCTTTCTCGAATGAATGTCGACGATAATTTCTGCTACGTTGAAACATACAATTTTAAGAGCATTCTTTTCAGTCGATTAATCGATAGTGGTTTTGTTCACTTATTCAGAACTTTTGTGATTGTTTAAATTTAATAAATGAATGGGAAGTGCAAGAACAACACAGAAAATTGTATGGATTTTTAGTTTTCATAAACCTAAATGTTGATTTAAATAGTTGTTTAATGGCTAAATTGGACAATAAGTACTCATTTGTTCAAAATCCAAACATTTTGCACATAAACTAACGGGTGTGACCTTCCCACAATATTCTCGCATTCTTTCTAATAAAAATGTTGTTCCAGAGAACTCCTTTCATGGCATTGCGTTCATAAGTTCCGTACAAAAGTTTCGAAATATTAAATTTTGCTGTGAATATAGTATTTTTTACTGAAATCTATCCTGTAATCTTTGGCGAATTAGCTGACTGTTAAACCCTAGCATGCGATTAATAGTATCTTAAAATCAAATTTTTGTTTTAGAGGCGTTTTTCTCAACCGATTGAAACAAAAATTATATACAGAACTATAATTGTAGTCACAAAATCCCATACCATATTTCATATATTTAAGTCATTGTGTCTTTGAGTTATCGCGTTTTCTGAAAGTACAGACCGAAAAGCGATCAATTCCTTGTTGGATTTGGCGCAAAATATGAAGGTTGTCTACAGTATAGACGATAATTCTGTTTATCGCATTTTATCTATCTACCTCGCTTCATTGTGTAGTCATCATATTAACCCTTAACTGGGGAGGTGAAATTTTAGGGCTTAACTGGGGAGGTGCGGTCTACGAGACCGCATTTCATTTACACTCAAATTAATTTTTTTAATGAATGTATTAGTATGAAAAACTGCCAATGTAATTTGCAGATATTTTCCTTGATATATAGATATGTTTTAGAAATTTTTCAAAATATATTATCATTGAAAAAAGTAAATGAGTTGGAACATACATTTTCTCCTCAAATTACATGTTACAATAAATATTATCTTTGGAAAATTATTTACTTTTTACTTTTTAAATCATATTTATTTTTACAGTATATGAAGGTATATAGAAAACAATATAATGTAAAAATCGGCAATTATATGAAAAATAAAAAAATTGACAATAGGTAAAATTGGCCTTTTTTTTATCGGCTGGTGTGACTTTCATAGCGTGGTTTTCTAGGGCATTTTAAACTATATAAGTTAAGAAAAATCAACCTATAAATTCTGTATATATATCTCTTGGTATATTAATATATTTTATAAATTTTTCAAAATACATTATCACTAGAAAAATTAATTATGTTTGAACATACATATCAGAATCAGTTGAATGCGATCTTTCATCGAGAAGCTCTTCTGTACAATTATCCTTACCACTGCAATCACTTTCTGCTTCATTTAAAAGTGTCTGGAACACTGCTTCATAATAGGATCAGTAAATAAAATATTTCGGGGCCCAAGTTTTAGCGCCTGCTAAGCCTTGTTTATCACTGGGACACTAACAGGGAGATGCGGTCTTAGAGACCGCACTCGAAGAAATAACTGAATTATTTTAAAAAGCATCTGCTGAAATCGGTTGAAAAAGTGCAGGTGTATTGAAGGTCACAAAACAGGAAGCTACAGGGTCAATCCATTCAATTGACCTAAAAATAGAATACGGGTGACAGAAAATCCATCGCTAGCGGTCTCACAGACCGCACGTCCCCAGTTAAGGGTTAAATTATATTCGAACAACTGAGCAGATAGACTTCTTCTAAACAGATTCTGCTCAAAATTTGGTGGAAATTTGCAAATTTGTTATAAAGACCGCATACCAAATTTCATTCGTCTAGATCAAAACTTTTTTGAGTTATCTCTGTCACAGATAGACAGAAGGAAAGACATTTTCCAAAAATATGTTTTTCCAACTCAGGGAGTTCTAAAACCAAGAGATTAGTCAAACTCTCGAGTTTGGATTTTTTGACGATTACTATACTTTCTCTATACCACGCATACGAGAAAGTAAAAGTGCATTTAATGTGCAGTCGTCTGACTAATTAAAAATACGAAATGGAAAACTGTTTTGAAATTTTACATAACAGGTATCATATTAACAATTCAATAACAGTGAATGTGAGAGATCTCCCCTCGACTTTCTCGCATATTTAAACTGTATATGCGTTTTTTGCTTAGCTTCGAATAACCGTATTATGAATAGGGTTGTGTACTACACATTTTACATGCCATTCCTTTAACTGATGAGATCCAAAATTCGATATAGCACTACATACCAAATATCATTATTCTAATTTATTCCTTTTTAATTCTCTATTTCAAGTATAAAAAATTTTTAAAAAACAGAAAATATATTTTTATAAAATTTGTTTCAAATTTAGAAATAGATCTAATTTTTGGTTAAAAAACTCCTCTTCCAAAACTCATCGATCTAACTTTTAACATTTTTATCAAAAATGCATGATCGTTGAAACATGCACATTGAATATACAATCAAGGTCAAGTCTTTGAAAGCTGTTTTTCTTTTTTTCAAATCTTGATACAAGTTCCAAGTTCTCAATGAAGCTTTATACCAGATTTTCAATTCGTTTCTGAATTGTTGTTATTATAGAGATATTTGCTTAAAACACCAGTAGCTTAAGCTTTGAAATCGAATGTTTTAGATTAAAAATTAATGAAAGCCTTATGAAAGTTAATTTTATAGAATACAAAAAAAAAATTAAATTTAGATTCAGATTTCATCTGCCCTGCTCACCTTGGAAGAGATAATGAAAAATATCTTTTTATTTAAAAAAAATTTCAAATATAAGTAGACAATATCTTTGGCACTTTAGATTAAAATCCAATAACAAAATATCTCAATAAGATTTGCCATAAACAGTGATTTATATTAACAAAGTAAAGAATGTAAAGTATATATTTGCCCTCATTTATTAGATTATTAGATATGAAATAAAGCATATCAAGAACTTTGTGAAGATTTATTATCGAGTTGATTGCAAAGGCAAACTAAGCATTTGTTGCTCAAGAGAAATGAATCACTGAATGGTCGCAAACAGCTTAATTAATGAAGCATTGAGGAAAGAGTTACGTCTTCTAAATCATCTTTTAAGTCGTAATCATTTCTGTCTAAAAGTACAGGTGAATTATTCTACACATTCACGATGTATTTTCATTCTATTAACTCAATCACAGAATAATAAAATGGAATTGAGAAATAATAAGAGAGAGAGAAAACAAACATTTTGCGAAAACAGCAGTTTTATTTAATAACGTTTCCCAGCTGTAACGTTTCCCGTAACAGCAGCATGTAATGTTGATTTTACTGTTGCGCATATCCTAGCTGAGTGCCCCAATTTTAATTCTCATCGCATTAAATATTTTAACTCAACTTCACTTAACATACGAGAATTAGTGGGAGAACCTCCCCATCTGTATATTTTTAACTTTTTAAAAACTATTGGATTTTATCATTTTATATAGATTAAAACTTGTTTTGCTTAACTTGTCTCTCATGTTTTGATTGTTGCTGTTTTACTGACCTGATCTTTAATGTAATTATAAATTTCTCACGTGATATCATCTCAAACCATACGATTGGCGCAGTATAGCCTACCTTTGGCTCTTGCGCCATTAAACCCGAATAAACCAACCAACCCAGCTGTCATTATTCTAAATAGAATCCGCAGTCAGGATCCTTTATGTATAATTCATTGTAAATTTTTTCTAAAATAATTTCTCCTAAATAATTATAACTATATTATTATATCATACATTTAAATAAGAGAGAAAGTATTATTCAACTCAAAGCTTTACTAATTTTATTTTGAAAGAGAATTCTAGAAAAAAAAAAGCTCAACATGTTGCCAGTCGTAAAGAGAGACAAACAATAATCATTTACAAAATTAAATTAAGAAAATATGCAGAAAACTAAGATCAAATTAAAATTTCAGCAAATATTAATTTAATGTCTAATATCACTAATAGAATCACTTTCTCCGACTTTGGAAGCCAAACCGCTCTTATGATTTCCCTTTAAATCTTTTAAAATTGCCGAATGTATCAGGATTCTTTCTTTAAATGAAGTAATCATTGGGAAAAACATAGTCCCTTATTCCGTCATATATATGAAATTTAATTTAAAACAGCTTACATAAAAAAGAGCAAAAATAAGATATTTACTATATGGAAACAAGCAAATATTTATCACAAACTATATTATTTTATAAAAGCTTATAATAAGTGAAGATTAGAAAGAGTTACGGTGAAAGCCATATTTAAATTATTTTAATACAAATATTTTATGAAATCCTCAATAGTTTTCAGAAATATTCCATTATAATCAACAAAGAAAAATATATGAGAAACATAATATGATGACGCAAGCTCAGAGAATATTTATTGGTGAAAAGGGATATAAATTTTTTAGCTCTTGCTTGATGAGTTAAAACTGCTGAATAGATATATAAAATGCGCTCTTTGTATTCTCACTTTCATACAGTGTCTGGAATTGGTAATATAGAATATTCTAACACTGGTTACCATTCTGTTTTGCATTCACTTTTTGACTATTCATTTCAAAAGTACTAGTTATTTGCACTTTATAATGTTTGATATGTGTTTCAATGAAATTTTACAGCTTGCGGTAAGGGATAAATCTTAATAGTGAAATGTTTCTGATAATTAGATTGCATTCTCAAAACATAAATGGAAATTTTGTTATTAAAATGCATTTTTAAAACTCAAACATTAATTGAAGACAGCTTATCTTTAAAGTACTCATTTTGAAATATGGCTGATTTTGTAAATCATTACTACAGGATAAAAATCCAAATAAGAACATCGAAGTCCGATACATTATATTGTTTCTTACATGATTACATCAGCCGTTGCATTTTGAGTGTAACAATCTTTAAGAGAAAGAATGCCAGCCTAAAAACATTACGCTGTTAATTAAACTAAAGCAAAAATTTTATTTTAGAATTAATATTTGACGCAAGCATCTTTTACCGTATTGCTAATATGGGCGAAAGAATGCAAGTAAGAGTTAAATTAAATAAATAAAATTTTTAATGTAGCTTTCGTTCGAATTTGTATTAATTTTATCTGGTTTCTTTCATACACCTTATATTTAATAAAAAATTGCTACTGCCATTTTTATTATTTATATGCATATTAATAATATTAATAATGTATAAAAATAAGTACGAAAATTCCTTTTTCATAGGGATTTATTTTATATTTTAATTACTTTTTATCAAATCAAACTTTCGCCCTTAGTTCTTTATAAAAAAGAAAAAAAAAGGATTTTTTTCACAAAATCTTTTTATATCGTATTTCATTTCTTTGTAGAAACTCTTTCAAAAGTTTAAAAATTCTTAATTTTTAAAAAATATTTTTTGTTCCCCTTGTCATTTTATGATAAAAAGAAAACATTCATGAATATTATCAATAAAATGCTAAAAGTTAATAAAATAATCTGATAAAATTACATTGTTTAAAAAATGAATTTTCAATTATTAATTGCGTTATCCGTTTGTTATAAGATCCCAGATACTTTTGTGAGTATAATGCCACATTAATCAAAGAAGTTAATTTTATTTAATTATATTATCTAATATCTTATTTCCCTAACCAAATTTCTATTCATATTATTGTAGAAGAAAACAAATGGAATACTTTGCATGAACAATTCGATGAAATATTTTTTCCAAGCACAATTATCGCAAAATTTCTAAAAGCATTTTCAAGTATCCAATCTCTTCTAAAATCACCGAATTTTGTAATATTTGTTATAGTTCTGAATCTATTCTGTCAAGAAATTAATAAAAAGCAAGTCTTTATTTTCATTTAATAGTTCAAGCATAATAAGATGTTCTTTACCCTAAACAAGAAGTCTTCCTGTTACTTAAGTGTCTTCACTTGTGCGATGTAAAACAAGATTAAAACTATTGAAATAAGACAACTATCTGGAGATTTATTGATTAAATATTCGAAATTCAATGCTCCAGATAATTTTGATATTAATAATTTCATGATTTAACTATGCATTTTTAATAATGAGGTTTGCAACATCACAAAATGTTATTTTCTCTTTACTGGTCGAGGCTGCAATTTTCATATTTCACGAGTTCTTTTAACTAGCTAGAGAAATATCCTAGAAAATATTTTTGCTTATAATTTAACAATGAATTTTCAATTATTACCTTTATGAAAGCAATAATTCCCCAGCTATGTTTTGCCTAAGGCAGCAATTCTCACTATTTTATGAGTGCTTCTTCCTGCATAACAGTGTTACTGAAGCATAAAAATCCTTGGAATGAAAATCTGCTCAGACTGTTTTATTAATAATAAAACAGTCTGGGAGAAACAAACCTAACAGTCAGACATGAATATTGATTTTCATGTTATTTATAAACACTAGCAAAATATTTCAAATTTCATAATCTAGTAATATACATAAATGTACACGATTTTAATTAATTTAATCTCTTTATAATAAAATCAACTCAATAAGCTTCATATTTATATGAAAATGTGACCGCATTTGGCATCTAATCACATATCTTCAATTACTTCTCAAGTCTTTTTGTAAATTGCACAATTGGTTTTAAAATAAAATAGAATAGTGTGTTTGATATATATCACTTGGACATGTATCCTTCACCTTATTTGTATTGTACTAAGTTTAAACGATTCGCGCATCACGATTGACAAACATATACCCTTGGAAAACGGAAAAACTAATTGCGTAATTAATTCAAAAAAAATCATCAAAATTATTATTTGCTTAAATCCCAATCAAATCGTAATTTTTGGAGATAAAAAAATATTGGGCCTTTATTCATTTCTTATCCAGCTAAAAATAAAATTGGATTTGTTCTTCTAATTTTTATTTAAAAGATTTTTCTTACTTAGATTATTTTAGTTACAGCTCTCAAAATAAACTTAATATTCGAATATATGTCCATGTCCTTAATAAAATTAACAACGGTTAAATATTCATATTGAAAATTTTTAAATAGAAAAAGTACCAATATAAATTATTCTGTTATATTTTTATAACTCGTATTTGAATGAATTAATTAAAGAGCAATTTTCTTAGGAAATTTCCCTATTTTATAATAAATAATAGAGTTAATAATACATTATTAACTCTTAAAATACTTCGAGAAATTAATGAATTTCCTAACTTTTTTCTTTAATCGCCAGAATGATTATTATTATTTTTATATTTTTTCTTCTTTTTTCTGGTAATTTACAAAAAGAAAAAGAAACTATAGTCTTATATGATGTATAAAAAAGAAAAGTTTTAGCGACTTTTAAAGTTTTTATATCTCGTCTAAGTTGTACTGTCCCACTCCGATGAATCAAACAATCATTTTATAGTATCATTCACTTACGGAAATTTAAAAATGATTTCATATGCTCATCTTTAAAAAAATGTATTTCTGTTTAGGTACTTATTATTAATTTTCAGATAAATTTCAAAAACATCATTATAAAAAATATTTATCAAAATTAATAATTCAACCATTGGATTTATTATCAAAAGTATATTTTGTTTAGTAAAGATATAATTTACTTTATGATTAATATTTTTAAAAAGAATTTCAAAATGTCAGTAATATTTAGAAACCTAAGACGCTAAAAATTTATCACTTAAGATTTTAATCGAAATTTTTAAGATCAATAAATGAATCATCTAAATTTCTTCAAACAATTGTTTTATTTAAAGTATCATATTATTAATTTTATGTTTAATAAATTAAAAAATGTTCTAAATTTTAATATTATGCCATAATTTTTCTTTCGTATTCACCAGAATTTTTGCATTCTGGTTTTTTCAATCAAGTCTGCTTCATGACTCAGTTAAGGTTTTAAGAGTAGATCCTTTTTCCAGACGTCCTCTCTGCCAACCTATTTGTCATGGGATTTATTCTGTGGACGAATCTTTTTATTTTTTGTCCAGAACTAAAGCCCTGCCGTGAATACTGATGTAACTTATTAATACTACAACCTAGAAATAGAAGAAAAAAAGAATTTCAAGCTGTAAAGGATTGTTTGTGATTTATAAACGGCTTGCAGTTTTAGAATTTTTAAGTAAAAGGATTGTGGAAAAATGTTTGCTTTTAATTTTTGACGTGTAATGCAGAGCCCTTTGTTTTCTAAACTAGTATGCAAATATCCAATAAATAAATAGTCTTCTTTTGTCCTATTTGCTGTCTAAAATTGAAAATATTTCTTCTGGAGTGGTTATATAGTAATTCTGAAAATAGGTAACTACATAAAAAGGATGCAAATTATTATACTAATAATGATAGCAATAACTATGTTAGATTTGAATACCTAAAGAAACCAAAGCAATCATTTTTTTCACATTGAAAATTTTTAAACTGTGTTATTTAAAGAAAGTTTAATTGATTTAGAAAGTATATTAAAGAAACTTCAACAATATTTAGCAGAATACGAAAGGTACTAGAATTTTAAGATATTACAGACAATATGTTTCAATCTTTATAAAAGTGTGAAAAATTTCCTGAAAAGTATGATATTTATATTAATTCTATGCAAAGAAATATTATAGATTCTTTCAAAATTTAAGATACTCATTAGAGTCAATAAGAAAGATTCAATTTTAATTGTTTTCTTTTTTTTCTATGACTTAATGTATGATTTCCTATTTAACCATTTGTATTTATAACAAAGAACATTACATTAAATAAAAACTTGAATATATTTAATCAAATTTAAAAATGTTTAAAGTTTTCAGAGTCAGGCAAAATCATAAACATTAAATAATGCGATTATTTTTTATCTTCTACAACAACAATGGGGAAGCATACATGGAGAAATAATTGTATTTAGTATTTTAAAACAAAAAAATTAGGCATCAAGGTGAAATTTAGTTTCACTTTTAGATCTTCCTCAGATGAATAAAAAATGCATTTCTGTATTTATATCTGTCTCCATTTATATTAGAACATAATTCAAAAATGTAGCAAGTTAAACAAACGGCATTTGATATATGATGTTAAGAGAAAAAGATACTGTATTAAGTTCATATTAAATCCGTCCGCTGGAAAAGTTTTAAGCACATTTTCAATTTTATTCACTAAAGTTAAACACACGGCATTTGAAATATGATGTTAAGACAAAAAGATATTGTATCAAGTTCATATTAAATCCGTCCGCTGGAAAAGTTTTAAGCACATTTTCAATTTTATTCACTAAAGTTAAACACACGGCATTTGAAATATGATGTTAAGACAAAAAGATATTGTATCAAGTTCATATTAAATCCGTCAGCTGGAAAAGTTTTAAGCACATTTTCAATTTTATTCACTAAAGTTAAACACACGGCATTTGAAATATGATGTTAAGACAAAAAGATATTGTATCAAGTTCATATTAAATCCGTCAGCTGGAAAAGTTTTAAGCACATTTTCAATTTTATTCACTAAAGTTAAACACACGGCATTTGAAATATGATGTTAAGACAAAAAGATATTGTATCAAGTTCATATTAAATCCGTCAGCTGGAAAAGTTTTAAGCACATTTTCAATTTTATTCACTAAAGTTAAACACACGGCATTTGAAATATGATGTTAAGACAAAAAGATATTGTATCAAGTTCATATTAAATCCGTCCGCTGGAAAAGTTTTAAGCACATTTTCAATTTTATTCACTAAAGTTAAACACACGGCATTTGAAATATGATGTTAAGAGAAAAAGATATTGTATCAAGTTCATATTAAATCCGTCCGCTGGAAAAGTTTTAAGCACATTTTCAATTTTATTCACTAAAGTTAAACACACGGCATTTGAAATATGATGTTAAGACAAAAAGATATTGTATCAAGTTCATATTAAATCCGTCAGCTGGAAAAGTTTTAAGCACATTTTCAATTTTATTCACTAAAGTTAAACACACGGCATTTGAAATATGATGTTAAGACAAAAAGATATTGTATCAAGTTCATATTAAATCCGTCAGCTGGAAAAGTTTTAAGCACATTTTCAATTTTATTCACTAAAGTTAAACACACGGCATTTGAAATATGATGTTAAGACAAAAAGATATTGTATCAAGTTCATATTAAATCCGTCAGCTGGAAAAGTTTTAAGCACATTTTCAATTTTATTCACTAAAGTTAAACACACGGCATTTGAAATATGATGTTAAGACAAAAAGATATTGTATCAAGTTCATATTAAATCCGTCCGCTGGAAAAGTTTTAAGCACATTTTCAATTTTATTCACTAAAGTTAAACACACGGCATTTGAAATATGATGTTAAGAGAAAAAGATACTGTATTAAGTTCATATTAAATCCGTCCGCTGGAAAATTTTTAAGCACATTTTCAATTTTATTCACTAAAGTTAAACACACGGCATTTGAAATATGATGTTAAGACAAAAAGATATTGTATCAAGTTCATATTAAATCCGTCCGCTGGAAAAGTTTTAAGCACATTTTCAATTTTATTCACTAAAGTTAAACACACGGCATTTGAAATATGATGTTAAGACAAAAAGATATTGTATCAAGTTCATATTAAATCCGTCCGCTGGAAAAGTTTTAAGCACATTTTCAATTTTATTCCCTAAAGAAAGTATCGCATTGAAAGATTTTTATTTTTCTAGGTTATTAAACCAAGGGATTATCATTTATGATGAATGAAAATATTGTAAAAGATTACAATTTCGCTTTATTTATGTTGCCGCTTCGTGTTGTAAAAATAGCATAATTAATCAAGTTTCAAAAAAGAATTATATCGCATTAATGCACTCAGCATTATCGCACTCAGCATTCAAATTTATATAACTTAAAATATTATGCTTTGTAACTATAGGTGTTTTTTATTCAGTTTTGCTGCTGTTACAATTCAGTCGGCACTACCAATGTGAACATTTCAAAATTACTATGTAGATCAATAAGTCAATCCAAAGCTAAATATGATTAGGTCTTATTTTTTGAGGCTATGGGTAGTTGTAGATAATTAGATGGGCATCTAAAACATTTAACATCATTATAAGAAAATACATTTAAAAAAACCGATTTGCCTTTTTTTTTTCAGCAGTTATCTATAAGTATTCTTTCCCAATCTCACTCAACAGAAAAGAAATTTATTGCAGGATTTTATTATTTAAATTCCCATAGTAGATTTCATATTATTATATTTTAAAATCTAAATGCCGCCATCTACTCCTAAAGTATCCAATTACTTTTGAATAAAAAATTCTAGAAAAATTAGAAATTGTTGATTTTTATGCTATTAAAAATTAAAAATTTATTTTTAAAAACTTTTTCCACTATATTAAAATCGATTCATTTCGATCATTTCACGCCAAGATAGGGTCAACTTCATTATAGGAAAAAATTATTTTCAATCGCAAAATGTTCAAAAGAATTCTTTTAATATTCTTAATTTCTTTTCCATTCCAAAATTAAGTGATGCAATGGAGTGCTTATCAAGCTGTGTACAGATCAGATGATTGTTACATTTGACTTTTGATCTGTAATGAAACGTATAAATGTTTTCAATAATCTCGCATGACTGTTTTTACCACCAAACTCATTGCACGTGTCTTTTATTGTTATTATTCATCAGGTAAAAACTTAAATACTTATTTTAATAGTATCGAGTATCTTTTTAATGAAGGGGACAAATAATTTTGTATTTGAAATGCATTATATATTTCAATTCAATATTTAAAAGTAGAATCATAAAATTTATTTAATAAAATTATTATAATTTAATAATTTTATATGAAAATTTATACTGTAAACATTTTACGGTTTTTTTTAATACAAAATATACAAAAAGTGTTGTAATACAGAAACCTTCGAACACGAGATTTTGGCAAATCACTTCATTTCAGACCTCCTTGATTCCGAAAAAAATAATTTTTAAATTATGTCTATCGTCTATTCATGAATGAGATAACAAAAATAGAACTTGAAGGATCAAATTTGGTATGCGGTTGTTACATGGAATTGTAATTAGATAAAAAAAAAATGACGTTATTCCTTACAAATCACCCACTATTAATATTTTATTTTAATTAAGGATTTCCTATCTTCAATTGCATTTTTCATTCCTTAAATTTAAGAAGATATTTTCTTTTCTATGTGTATTTCTCCCGTTGACGTCAGAAATATCATTACACCAAATTAGCTAAACCTTGAATCTCTGGATGACTTCGAAACTCACTGCATAATTTATGTAAGAGCAGACGGAGAGAATCGTTTACTGATGCAACGATCAAATGTTCTATTGATTTTTTTTTCCTTCTCAAGAACAGACCTACCTAAACAGTTTTCGATGTTGTTGTTATTGTTGGCTGGCACCCACTGCACAAATATCACTCTTTCTCTCGGCATAAAAATAGCTCCAGATACGCTTTTATCTATCGATGCACTTTCGAAATACAATACTTTTTTTTTATTACAATGCACTAAAAATACCTTTTCTGGTAAGAAAAATTTCTTTGTTTTTACGTTAGAATCAGTTCCAATTTTCAAAAGAGATTTAAAGATGAATATTTTCGATTTATGCAAATCATTTTTTTTTCTTATTTTAAAAAGTTCTGGTAATATAAGGAAAATCGTTCTTGATCTCATTTATTACTATATACAAAGAAATTCTATATTTTCTCTCTCTCTCTCTCTCTCTCTCTCTCTCTATATATATATATATATATATATATATATAAGTTTAGAAAATATAAACACATGTAGCAACTATAAATCAAGCTTCTAATAGCTATGGCAGCTTCTTTTATCAAATATAAAAGAAGTAGAAACTTCTCGACGAAAGGTGTTTTTAGTATTACGTTCTGAGAACCCAGCATTCAACAATTAATAATAAAAAATAATCAATGCATTATCTTATCTATCATCTCTTTACAATTTAAACCATTTAACTTTTAAATTACAAGCAGGCGAGCTCTCAAAATATCCTATTAGGACAAGATTACCAGAGGCAATGTTGTTATTTCTTTTTACCAACTAGGATTGTGATCTATTCTTGTTTTCTCTCATTAATAATAAATTTTGTCGTTACACGTGGGATGATAAAATAGGATGCAAAAGTAAAGCAATTCTAAGAGTATAATAAAAGGATAAATTAATTATCTTGATGAAAGAAATTAAAATTCTATTGCCTTAAAATCATAGTATTTATACCAGCTTGTGGACAGGAAGAAAAACAATATTTGTAAACCTTTTCTAGTGAAAAGATTAAAAATTATTCTAAATAGAAGAAACTCATTGTATGTAAATGTAAAAAAAAAATTATTTTACTCTGAAAGAATTATATATTCTTATCAGTTCTCTACATATTAATCATAACTTTAATTGTGTTTTTTTTTATTTATTTTTACAGATCTATAAAATTGAACTATTCAATATAACGGAGCATACTTATTGAGAAAACTATATAAACTATTCTAAAAATCTGAAAATATAACTATGGGATAAATTTATATTCTAATTTTACTTTCTATAAAGCACTATCAAAAACTACCCCCATAAAATTTTCTATTCATCACTCTACATTATTTGTATTCTTCTGTAAAGTAAAAGCAATTCAGCTTTTATTTTTACGCTTATGACTCTAATAAAATCTCCATTATCATCCATTATCCGGTAATGTCGATTTTCGTCACCATGCTGAATTGCGTGAAATAAACAGACCCTTTTTCTTACATTTATTTCTGGATAGATGTTTATGTTAAAAACGTTTTCCAATTTCTCAGCCAGAGATAAAAAATTAATTTTCCTACGTAGCTATCTATTGTTCAAATATTATTAGAAACTTATGGATATGGTATTAACAGAATATGGTATAACAGGATATGGTATTGACAGAAAGGAAAGGTTTGTAGAAGGGAAGGGCATTATTGTAAATTAACGAAATTCACATCGTTAAATCGGGTGAGTTAAAAAAAAATTTGTATTGTTATTTTTGTGCATTTTTTTAAATTTAACATTGTTCAAATTGTGCTATTTTTAATTATTTCTAATTCTTATTTTTGGTCTTTTTGTATACTTCATGCCAAATTTTTCTCCTGCCATAGCCCCATGGACGCTGTAATCCTCAGAAAAAAAAAATCTCTTGAAAATAGTCATAATATTGAGAAATACAATTCTGAAGATTTCAGCGTCAACGTGGCTCGGCGAGAAAAATAAGGAGTGAAATCGCCAAATGATACCCGTCTCTAGAACTGTATCATGTATTTTAATAATATATTGGATTTTTATCGGAGATATGACATCAAATATATCCACACAAACAGTTTTAATTGCATACCTATTATCATACCTATAATCTTCCATATCGCTATACCTAATAGATATACTGAATGTGGATATAGCCTAGGAAAGTTCTCTAAAGTAAAGAAAATCAAGAGATTCAATATAACTTTGTCTTAAAATGCTCGCTTGAAAATAGGACTTTTCCATGACTGTTCCTAAAAGCATTTAAAATAAAGAGTACGTTTACCAAGAGCAAAATAATAATAGCCAATGGATTTCATTGCTTTTGAAAAGAGTCCAAAATAAAATGTGTATTTCCCAAGAGCAAGAAAAAAAATTCATTTTGTGTTGACTGTTTAAGGCCAAAGTTTTCTGGAAAGTATATAAAATATTGAGTACACTTACCAAGATAAATAATAATTACAATATTTTATGTGGTTGGATATTCATATTCATGAAACATTTCTTACTTTTAAATAATATTATCTCCTATGGTTAAATTTATTGAAGATAATTTCTTGTACAGTGGTAAAGTTGCATTAAAAATCAATTGCATCAGAATACTAACTTCATTGTATTAAATTTTGCATTGCATGATTTTTCTATTATGTTAACTCAGGAAAAAACCTCAAAAATAATGTTGATGTACAACCTCTCACATTATCAATACATAACATCTTGCATTAATATCTTTTAATTTTAATTCCTGAAAATGAAACGCAACATATATACTTAAGTTCATTATTAATTGCTAATAATTTAAGACAAGTCTTTTAAAATCTTTTAACTTTATTTATATAAGAGTCAGATAATTATAAATTTAAATAATTAAAACTCTCTAAAATAATGAGAGGATATTAGGTTTAATATCATCAAGAATGATTCTAACATCGATATTTTATGACAATAAAAAATATCAAACGAACAATAAATGGCTCTAAGAAAAGTTTGTAATTAAGTCAAAGATTTTTATCTGTAATAAGGGAATTATTTCTGTTATACAGTAATTCTGTATTCTTTAAATGCATCTTATGCACATAGGTATCAATAGTGGTGGATTTCCCTAAAAATAATCAATTGAAGTTCCAAAACGTAAACAAATTTATGATTAAAAAAAATGGAATTTAGGTTTATAAATGGTAAAGTTTATTGTCATTCTTCTATTGGAATATAGTAAATCAAAGCACAAAACATGTAATAATTGTTTAAAAATTAGGAAAGAATGCATAATAAAACAGTCGAAAGCATACGAAACAATGTATCACGATTGTATGAGAATCGTAGATTTATTAGATCGTAGATTAATCGTAGATTTTATTAGCAAAGTAAATTTAATGACGCAATTCTAGTTTTCTTTCAAACAATCGCATACATTTTCAAGTTTTTTTTTTTACTTTTTGAAAAGAAATTTTTTTACAACTTTCATTCCATTTAAATTGTCTTATTTATTCCGAGTTTTGAAAGAAAAATCGGAATATATAGATATCCTAGGGATAATGCATAAAAGTATTGAATATCCTGTCATTGAAAAGAATTTAATGAAAATAGTTTGGAACAGTTTTAAATGAAATTTTGTCTTGCCATACTATCCAAATATTAGAACTTTGTAAATCTAAAGGGAATTTTTTTTTTTTTTCATATTATCCTAACTTGATTTTTATTTATTACAACAATTATCAATTACATGAAATTAATTTGCTGCAAATAAACGTTAATAGCCTTTTATAATATTTATCATAATCATCAATGATAAATCACAGGAAAATAATTAACTTATTTTTTTGCATATATGCTCTTTTCATCCGCTGGTTTCCATTTTCAGCAATAAAAAATGTCTATATTAATTTTATGCAACTATAAAAATAAGAAATAAAAAATTAATGAATTATTTAATCAATTTAAATGCAAACTGAGCTGTTTCTGCAGTCTATTTATAGAAGCATCGAAACCCCAAAATTCTAATATCATCACATTAGCATTTTAACTTAATTTTTTCACGATATGCGTACTTTTCGCATGAATTCAAGCATTTCTTTGAAACATTAACATTATTATGATCTTATAGAGCACTTTCATAATAAAGTTATAATTATTATTTTTATTCAAATTTTTATTATTAAATATATTCTTGTAAGAATCATCGTTCAAAATAATAAACACCTATTTCATACCGAACATTTTGGAATTATTTCTTTCAAAATTGCTTCTTAGCTTCTCATGAACGTTACGAATAAATTAAAATAGAAACTTTATGACTTCCATTAAAATCCTCAAGCACTTAATTTTGAAACCAGAATGAAAAAAATCACTCAAAATAAAAAAATGGTAATATTTTGTTTCATTTTTATAATCCTTTCAGTTCACACTTATTTTTTCTTTTTAATAAATGAAATTAAAAAAAATTAATGAAAATGAACGCATTTTTATATTTTCATCAAATGCTTTAATCACGCAATTTGGAAATTAGATATCTTTTTCATATAATCTTAAACAGAATTAATGATTATGTAAAATGCGTACTTTGAAATCAGAAAGAGATATCTTTCTAAACAACAAATATGAACATTCTATTAATATTTCAGAATACTTTTCAAACAAACTTATTTCTTCGTTTTCAGCAAATCTAAGAAATTGATCAAAATCAACGTATTTTTACTATTCTATAATATACTTCAATCTCTACTTTTATAATAAGGTTTTCTTTTTTAAATTATTTTAAATAAATGCTTTTTTTTTAAATAAACAACTTTAGAAATTACAAAAATAATTATTTTCATCGGGAATAATTCCTTTCTCGAACAAATGCGATAAAAAAAAGTGATTAAAATAAATGTACTTACTCAGATTATCGAATTTCCGAATGATACTGTCAATAAAGATGTTCGGTGGAGCCACATGTCCCCTTTTCACTGGCATTTTAAAGAGTCAAATCACGTATGTCAGGAAGTCAAATAGTTTCATTCAAGTGTATTTATAACAGGCAATCAAGTGAAGAAATACTTCTAAAGACCGTATTTTTTAAAAGGCAAAGTTGGTGCTTTAATTCACAAATCTCATTGACTAAATATTCCATTTCTTAAAGTAAATAGAAAAATTAGTGGTTTCAAAATCTTTCCAAAAGATCTAAAATGCAATTTACCTTACTCCCATAAGCTACCTCACTAAAATGCACAATTTTATGAATATTATATCCAATCTATGAACTTTTATCCAAATATGTGTTAGAAAGTTAGCTGTGATGTGCACCAAAATATAATTTCTTCAAAATTCTGTTGATAACTAATTTTGCGCAATTTCTAATTTTTTGTATGCTTAACACGAGAAATTTATTTATTTACTCCAAAATCTTAAACGCTACTTTTCAGTTTCTAATTGCGTAGAAGTGTTTAATCTTCCCTAAGTTTTTTCTTATATAAATGTCTTTTTTAATTGTAACAGGGAAACAGTCACACCTGATTTTCCAAAATAGAATGCAAGCTCTGAGAGAATTCATCTCGTTTCATCTGTATTTTTCTAATCATAAAAAAAATCCATTTTTATTTTTTTACTTGAAAATTTAGATCAAATAAAAGAACCATATCTTCAAATGCAGCACAATTTTAATATTAATTTCAGAAGCAACAGCGGAAAAAAAATCGTTCACAAGTGTCACCGGCAAATCATTTTCGCAGACGATTTCTCCAACGATAAATATCACATGGCTATAAGATATTTAAGACCAAATATTTGCGCTAGGCAAACGCTTAGATGCACTCAGTAAACATATGCGAAAATTTTCGTTACCGGAAAGGCATAAGCTCGAACTTTTAAGACATCAGACTCTCTCGGTGTCTGAAGAGTATTTGTCAACCAACACGAACGAAAGGCGTTCACTCAAATCACATCTGCGCTCTAAGTCGGCGCAGTTATCGATTTAGTTCGTAGACTATTCCACGCGGTCTTTTCATGGCAACATTAATAATTCCTCTTCGCAAGACACGTGTTTTTGAGCAAGTTTCAATGCAAGAAAAAGGAACGAAAAAAGCATTGGAATGATAAAAATTTCAGTCAAGAAAATAGATTGATTTTTCTTGGTTGGCAACACGATGAGTTCGACAAGATAGGCGAACACGAGTGACTGGAGAATACTCCTTCATTCAACTTCGTTTCGGTAAAGATTTTCCGCGGAGGCCCAAGAGTGCAAAATAATTATCCGATTCTAAAAAGCGCCATCTATTGTCAACTTATTAAAACACCAACTTCGTTTTTTTTTTTTATTACTAATTTTTATAAAAGAACAAAAGCCAAAATTTATTCACCGAAATTAATCTTGTAAAAATAAAAATAAAAGTTGAAAACTATTGTCGTTTTGTTATAGTTTGCTGAAATAAAATTTGTGTTTTAAATTGCACTTTGAAAAAGTTTATTTTCTTTTTAAAAATTATTTCTTTATTGGATAAATGAAATAATTTGAAAAACTGAACGAAAATTTTTAAGGCAGCAGTTTTTAAGAATTTTTTTTATTTGCTGTCTTAAATCAAATATCTTCAAATTATAAATGAAAAACAGATGATGAAACAAAATATATTGAAATAATGGAATTTGAAAATATCAAACAATATTTTCGAATACCATCAACATACTTAACATTTATTAATTCATAAAAATGACACTTCATTTTAATTCCATTTTAGTATATTATCAAATTCCATATGAAAAATTATTTTCAAATGCAAATATTTGTTTTGAATTAAAAATAAATATTTAATGTATTCTTATTGAAATATTTCATCATTACTATCAAAGTAAGAAAGTTAGATTATTTGCTATCGAAATCTGTCTAGTCTATGCAATCCGTGTAATTTAACTAACATATTTTCATCAACTTCTATTATATAATGAAACAAAAAAATATCGTCTGAAATTTTGTTACCATGATATATATTCTGACTTTATATAATTAAGCTTATATTTTAATTCAGTGAATCAGTATTTGCAAATTTTAATCATTTATCAATCTTAATTATGTTTCCTCTTACTTTATTTATACATTTATCTAATGAAATTTCTTACCTTTCTGTAAAAAAGCTTGGTTTCGCTTCTTCCGAGTCAATTTCGAACTCATCTGCATCCGCATTAAAATATATTTACACATAAAACTGCGAAATTCTTCCGATAATAAACAGCATAACATAAAAAATATCTTAAAAGGAAAAGTAAATGTTTGGTTCGCTGTCTTTAGCAATAAAATAAAATTTTTAACATGAAAAAACATGATGATCTTCCACCTAAAGCTAAATGAAATCCATAGTAAAACATGGTTGGAACCTCGAAAAACCCCTCAAAATTTGCATGCACAAACTACTCACTTCCACTACTACCAGACTACTGAAAGAACGACCTGAAAAAGATAACATGAGTTTTTAAAGCGTGTTTACATATCTGTGCCAAGAATGCTTATAGTGATAAATTCAGAATTAACTGCTGCCAAACATGAAAAAATAAACTTTTAATGAAAATAAACATAAATTGTTAGTGATAACTTACGACGGAGGAAAGGGGACGCCTTGGTTCTTCACTGACGTGGTCAGATAACATCGAATCTGGGTAACAAACTTACAGTTTTCGACAAAATTGCGGCGAATAATTGTTTTCTTTCATGTTTTATTCGCTATTGATAAACACTAAAAAATGTATTTAGGAATTAAAATGCAAAAGAAGTAAAAAAATATTTTCCTAATAACATTACAATGTTCGAAATCAATATCCATATTTTAAAAGAACTTTAAATTCGATAGGAAGATTAAGAAGCCGAATCGATTACTATTCGATTTAACAATATCGAATAACAGCCGATATTATTGCATAATCAATACAAAAAATAACGAAAAAAACATAGTTGCATAGAACATTTCTGCATAACGAATTTCATTTTATTGAAATAAGAATTATATTCCAATTTTTTCGAAGTAAAGAAAGAAAAATTCGAAAAGTTTAAAATTAAGAATTTAAAAGGAAAAAAATGATAAGACAATATTGTTTTTTAATTGTATAAACAACACGATAAATAGTTTTTTTAATTTAGAACGAAATAAAATTATTTCAGAATCATTCTTACTTGTGTATTATTAGTTACTTTTGACAACCAAGCAAATGATTCACTGGTGATAGTGGCTATGTTTAATTTCAAGTGCAGCGTTTAGATAAAAACTTCATGTCCATGATTATGTAAAATTGTCGGACATTTAAGCCGTATTATTTCAAAAGTCGTATTTATGTTCTATTCATTGTATAAATGAAGGTTTCTGTTGGACCTCGGGACTATAATGTCACAGCGCTATTTTTTCCGGTTTATCGATCTTTTATATTTATCGGTATTTTGACTGTTTATGTTTAAACTACAAGGATATTAAACAGAATCCTTCTTTAACAATCCTTTTTTCAACAAGGGAAGAAAATTTAATTGATGAAACAATGCTTCTGTTTCATTCACAACAACGAAAATATTATGAAAGGTACTTGAAAACATGTTTAAAAAATTAATTAAATCTGTACTAAGAATTAATCTGTACAGCATTTAATTAACATCATTCAAAATATAATTTTTTAAGACTTTAAAACGGTGTGAAAATTATTTATATTCAGGAATATTTTAGGAAATAATAGCGAAAAAAAAAACTTTTAAGTCTAGATTATTTTAATTAATTAAAATTATAATTCAAATTTCAAAAAAAATTGCTCCCAGGTACACATTCTTACCCTCTAAAGTAATATCTGAACCAAATCTAGGTTAAAGGTCTGGTCTGTAAAGCACCAACATACACAGGTACACAGGTCAGAAATGTGCATCTTGGCGCGGTATTTTTTTTTTTTCAAAATTTTAATTACAGTTTCAAGTAATTAAAAATTAAGTGAACTTTTATCGTTTCCCCGTGACAGCTTATTAATATTATACAAAAATATATTTCACAAAAAAAAAAGCCATCACCTTAAAATTCAAAATATCTTTTCAATAATACCAACTTAATTCTCGTACGAATACGTCCAGAATTTTAACATTTTTTTTAAAAAATATTTCTGCTTAATTTTCAACAATAGATTACATTGTTAATCTCAAATTCATCAAATTTTCATTATTTTATTCAATACTAGCCGCCTTTGGCGACCAGCCGGTTCGCCAATCTTAATGTTCGTTAAAATTTTAATAATTAAATATTTTATGCAATTCCAACCTTAATAGATTCTTCAGCAAAATATTTTAAAACTTCAAATTTTGATAGTCATATAATTCACTCATAATATTATAAAGGCCTTCAGTCATAACATGATATGTATCTCTCTAATTTTCTGTTACCTCTCGTAGAAATTATGCTTTAAATTAAAGTGTAAATGATTCATCTGCAATTAATATAATAATATTTTTTACTGAAACAAAGCATTTTTTTTTAATAATATGATTAATGATAATAGAGTCACTGAGCGTTTAAACTTTATGGGCACTAAAGAATAACTTTCTTAATTTATGTAATATCTCAAGAATTTGTCAACAAAATTTTCGCAGATTCATCATGAACAGATCGATTAATGAACAATGTTTCATTTTAAATGCATTAAAAACTAAGAAAATAAAATGAATCGTTTAAAATAATCGGTCTAAAACATGTTTAAAAAAACTACTTAAAAAACGATGTACTTAAAAATATAAGCATATACAAAAAAATATATAACTAACATAAATACAATTTAATTACAAAAGCATGCAACTAACCTAAAAATAATTTAAATCATTGAAAACAGGTTTAAAAAAAACTACTTAAAAAACGATGTACTTAAAACTATAAGCATATACAAAAAATATATAACTAACATAAATACAATTTACTTACAAAAGCATGTAACTCACCTAAAAATAATTTAAATCGTCTGTTGAAAGTGGTTGTCATGACAACAATCAGAACAATGCGCATGCGTGAATTTTCTTCGGAAACTTCTTTTCCCTTTCCAGCTGTGTTGCCATAGAAACCGGCGCACAGCTGTTTACACGTTTATGTTTATCTATTCAGATTTTATAACATCTAATCAGAGTAACGGTGAATATCAGTGTGTTCGTGTTCGTCAATAAATGTTAATTTTTTTAATAACATGATTAACGAAAACAGAGTCACTGAGCATTTAAACCTTATGGGAACTAAAAAATATCTTTCTTAATTTATGTAATATCTCAAGAATTTGTCGACCAACCGGTTCGCCAATCTTAATGCTCGTTAAAATTTTTATATTTACATATTTTATGCAATTCCTTCTTTAATAGCTTCTTCATCAAAATATTTTAAAACTTAAAATTTTGATAGTCATATAATTCACTCATAATATTATAAAGGCCTTCAGTCATAACGTAATATGTATCTCTCTCATTTTCTGTTAGCACGCGTAGAATTTATGTTTTAAATTAAAGTGGAAAGAATTAATCTGCAATTAATATAATATTTTTTACTGAAACAAAGCATTTTTTTATAATCTGATTAATGAAAATAGAGTCACTCAGCGTTTAAACTTTATGGGCACTAAAGAATATCCTTTTCAATTTACGTATTATCTCAAGAATTTGTCAACAAAATTTTCTTAGATTCATCATGAGCAGATCGATTCATTAACAATGTTTACTTTTAAATGCATCAAACACTAAGAAAATGAAACGAATCGTTTAAAATAGACAGTTTAAAACAGGTTTTAAAAAAACTACTTAAAAAACGATGCACTTAAAACTATAAGCATATACAAAAAATATATAACTAACATAAATACATTTTAATTACAAAAACATGCAACGAACCTAAAAAAAATTTAAATCCAGTCCGCATCGGTTGATAATAATTCGTCAACACAATGCGGAATTCAGAACACAAAGCGCATGCGTGAATTTTCAACGCCAGTTACGTAACGCAAATAAGTGATTTTTTTTCTACGCCAGTTGGGGTAACGCTATGCGGATTAGAAATTTTTAATTTCCTTTATTCTGTTTTATTTTTATTCAAAAGTTCTTCAGAATGAATCTGAAGGATCGATTAATTAACAATGTTTAATTTTAAATGCATCGAACATTAAGAAAATAAACAGAATCGTTTGAAATAATCCGCCGAAAAATACTAACCCTAGCCTCATTACTGTTGGGAGAAAAAAAACCCGGAACCCTTACTCATTTGGCGCTGGGCATAATGGAAGATTTTTTTGGCGGAAAAGTTGGCGGTGGGGAAAATGGAAGATTTTTTTGGCGGGAAAGTTAGTTTTTAATTAATAATTAAAATTCTAATTAAAATTTCAAAAAAAGGACCCCAGGTGCACATTCCCGACCTCTAAGGTATACATGTACCAAATTTGATAGCTGTATGTCAAATGACCTGGCCTGTAGAGCGCCAACACACACACACACACACACACACATTGAGCTTTATTATAAGTATAGATTTTATCACGTAATTTCCTTCCACTGTTGAGAGCAAAAGAAGGATGATTTTTTTTAAATATTTGTATACAAGACGAATAAAAGGTGAAGTTATAACATAGCGAAAATTAAATGAAAGATGATACATATTTTTAATAGCGCTATGATGCTATGGGACTAGTATCCATTGGAAACGTTCGTATACATACATACTAAACAGAATTTATGCTATGTATTAAAATAACATGGTTTAAAATCTGGCAATTTGGAGGAATCATGACTATGAAGTTTTATCTAAATGTTTTATCTGAAATTAAATATAATCAATTTTCCCTGAGAGTCATATGGTCTTCAGAGACGATCTCTACTAATAATAAAGATAAAAGTGTGCTTGTGTGTATATGCCTATATGATGACACTCTACAAGCCAGATCGTTTGACTTAGAGTTGCCAAAATGCACATATATTCTTTTGAAGGGTGAAATGGGCACTTCAGAGCGATATTTTAAAATTTTAATTAGAATTTTAATTCATTAAAAATCAAGCAAATTTCTGAAGTTTTTCCGGTTCCTAAAATATTGTTACGGAATTACTCTTCCGTCGGGATTCCTTTTTATTTGTTGGTCGATGAAATGAACAGTCCTTTAGTGACAGACGATAACGACTTTTATTGACACGAAGACACTAACACAAAGAAGACAAATATATACTGTCGGGGCGAATGCAGGATAGCACACAGCAGCACACGACAACAGACAGTAGTCCACAAGTAGTAATTCGGTAGTAACAACGACCGCAGCATACAAAGCGTCCAGAAAGAATTCAGCAGAAGAGGGAATCCTCGGAGCTTCGCTCTGCGGTCTCTCCAAACGGCTGAAATTCTCCACTGTCTCCTCGCTTTAGCTGAATCCAATTGCCGACTCACTACTACACGGCTGTCTACTTCACACACGACACGATGCTGCTTCTACAATAAACGCCAGGACTCGACACACAGCTCAGTTCAGCAATAGCTTGGGTTAAACACAACGCTGATTTTTCGCCGAACTATTCCGCCGTTGCTTCGTTATCCTCTCGACTCGTTTCATGACACGAACTCTTATTCCAATTCATTGCAGCTTGGGACTGCCGACCTTTTATAGTTCCCGGGAGGCGGTCCGAGAACCTTCTGGGGCAATCAGGCGTATCTCAGTTCCTATTAGATGGATCGTTAAAATTCTCGAAGTTTCCAGCATTATCTATTTTGTCGGCAAAGTCGCCAAGTTTGTCGCCAAGCTCTGAGATCACTGACGCGGCACCCGATCAGCAACCCACAGGGCTGATCGTAAAACGGTCTTTCCAGTGATTCAACTAACCATGCTGGGAAGCAGCTTTACAGGTTTGTAACAATATTATAGACCAAAAATGATTTCTACATTATATGCAAAAAATTCCCTCTTCAATAATAGCATTTTCTGCCGTATAAACATTTTTATATATTTAATCAATTTTTTAAAGATATTTTTAGCACATTTTTCAACAAAAATTAAAGGAATTCAATGTGAATATTAAACTCATCAAGAAAAAATACAAAATCATAATAATTCAAGAAGAACATCAAAGTTATTGATAAAAGTTACTATTAAATTTGTAGATATTCCTTCATTTTTGTTTTAAGATGCGAATTACTTTCCTGCCCGTAACGTAAATCCTTATTGTCAAAATTTATATTTATATTTAAAACTTATTTTTATGCTTAAAATACTATAAACATGAAGAAAAATGCTAAATTTTATATCGTTTTAGGAATTAGGTTAAAGAAGTATTTAATTGTTTTAGAAATTAGGTTATATTGCTAAAAGGCTAGAAATAACAAAATGTATAACAAAAATTGTTTACTAATTTTAGTAGAGCTGATAGAAAATAAGGGAAAAAGCATAGCAAAATGGACGGCTGAAGTCTTACAAAATAGCATAAACATGTATACATATACATGCATATCAATATTGAAAATCATTATATGTAAAAAAATGCTTATTATTTATACACCTTCACTGGAGATATTTATATAAATAAAGTTGGAAAAAATTAAGATAAACTAAAGACAAGAAATTAAAGAAAATATTTTTTTTATTTAAAATCGAACATGTAATTATTCAACATATAACAGTCGAACATATAAGGGAACGCTGTAACCATAGAAATAGCATGTATCATATTAAACTAATAATTCCGATTTTTATTTCCATAAGTAGTGAGGTTACTTCGGATTGATTTAAATTCGTTACAAAATGCTTAAAAAATAAAAACTGCTTTAACTTTTTAAGCGATATGATTTTACATTTTTTATAACTTAATCGTAATATTTTTTCCCTTATTATTGTTTTTTGAGCTGACAACATCTTTCATCCAACTATTCTCTATTGAGAGACTGTGCGATTTTGAAGTCATCGTGGCTCTTTTTATTCAAATAAGAAAATTTGAACTTCTCTTCCGAAATGCGAAAATTGATAATCAGTTAAGGCTGGTACGTCTATCTTCATTTTATTTTGCAAAAGTATTCGGAACAGCTTCTTTCTTGCCTATATTCTACAATCTGGAATACTGTGACTGTGAAAATAGATAGAAATGGGTTGCTTCGTCTATCCCCCAAATGTTTTATAATAGTGCCTTATTCACTTTCATTTGAGCAATAAATTGAAGAGTGGAAATTTCTCGTTTTGGCAGATCAGCAAGAAGCAACTCCAGTTTTGAATGGATAGTATTGCAAGATGTTTCGTAAAATTTTACGAACCATTCTAACAGGCATGTCTAAAATCCATTAAATTTTTCTTGCACTGAATTTTTCCAAAACACTACTTGACGACCCCTGCAATGTGTAGCCATATCCTTTGCTAACGTCGAAGCAATTGCTTTCCTCCCTTTGTCAAATTTCACGTCAAATGAAATAACGTTCGAATTAACGTTCACGAATTAAATATTTATTTTTTTCAGATCGAATGCAGTCATTGGACCACAGCCGCTTCTTAAATTCTTTAATTTTCGGAATTCCTTTAATGCAATTGCCACACAGTCACCATCCTATTAAATAAATCTTGAGAAGCAAAGTCCGATCCTTCAATGATACAGTCATGACAACCTTCTCAAACGATGAAGAACAGGAACTGTACATTCCTTGTATTTTCATCACAAGTGTAATTAATATGCGATGAACAGAAAATATATCTTAGCATCTTATGACGAATACAATGCCATCCATCGGTTAACGTTTGAATTTTTTTTTTTTTTTTTTTCGCGAAACAAATTTCCATTGATTTAAGTATACTCAGATGAAATATCGTCATTATGAAGAGCGAGTCTTCTTTTACAGCATTTTGTAAGTGAAACTTTATTCATAATCACTCTGATTGGCGAAGATCATCAACATTTTCAAACGAACAGACATTTTTTTGATTAAGTAGGTTGCATATTAAAAATGTATAATAATTAATTGATGAAAAAAACTGAAAAAAATGTTATTGTCTTATTCGACAATGCATAGTTTTGCATAAATTATGAGACATTGCTTGTGTATATAACTTCAAAGGGTTAGAAAAAATAAAGCTCTCTAAAGTTTGTTTTGAAAAATAATTATTTTTAATATTACTTCTTCATAAACATTTTTTTTTTTTTAGTTTCAAAATAGGGAAAAGGTAAATAAAACTATGTGATGAAAAACGTGTTTTTTAAAGATTTGTTTTTAAAAACATGTTTTTCTAAAAGTGTGTTTTTATGAGTAAAGTTTCCTAATTATTGATTTTTGAAATATTACTACTCCTGATTTAAAAATATATTATTTTCTACATAGATTCTGGAAGAAAAAAAATTTTATTTTATTCTTTTAGGAAGAAAAATTTATGTTTTCCTATTTTTGACTTTTATTTCAAACATTGCACATTTGACCTTCGATTCTCATTTACGAATAAATGAATAATTAAACATATTAAGCAAAGAAAAATCATTTATAACTTTAGCTTTTAATGCTATTGCCATAGTAACAAAACTGAAAGACGGCAAACGATTTAATATATTTTGTAGCAAATTTAATTAGCTGGTGAAACATATTTTAGCACTATTGTTATTAGTAACGGCATATTTATATAATGAATCAAATAGAGTTAATTTCATTTATAGCTTAATAAATTACTTATATTTAATGCTAACGTTCATATGATGTTAGTAATTACTGTTCTTAATTTATTATAATTACTCAAGAGATGCAAAACAAATTAATATTGAAGTTGCAAATAAAACATTCTCGATTAGTAAAAGCAGATTATACATACATAGTCGATAGCAAAAGTAATGTTTAAAATCACTTTTTATTTCAAAAAACACGATTTATATTCAACATAATATTCAAAAATTACACATAATATTCAAAAATATGATATTGATTCAAATTGTAATAAATATAGATTAAGGTATATGCTTCAGTATTGTAATAAATGTAGATTTTTCAATAATTCAAATAGTTTTGATATTTGAATAAAACAACAACAGTATATATATATATATATATATATATATCGAATCCTGTCAGCTAAATTATACGTAGCATATTTTGGTTGAAGCAGAATGCAGGTTTGAAGACATAGACGAGACGTTGTAGTTTTAATTTCGTTTTATTCTATTCCGAGTGGCAGGCATGATTTTTTACAAGAAGCAGTGCGACACAAAAGTAGAAGAGTGAAAGAAGTGAAAAAGGGACGAACAAATGATCACTAGTCTTATATAACATAGGATTTCTGGCCAGGCACCAATTCAATACACGTGGTGATCTTTGACACCTTTTCAAGGGCAACTGAAGATATCACTTTCTCTTGATACGTAGTACTGATGGCGCATTCTTTTTACAGAGGAATTCATTAAACCGAATGTGGAATTGGATCACGAAATAAGAGAATATATTAGAATGAAGTTACGATGGGCTAAATTAAGATCGAATCTTGGAAATTAGTTTGGATTAAATTAAGAGTTTAAAATATCATTACATGTTTGTTTGTGTGTGTGTGTGTGTGTGTGTGTGTGTGTGTGTGTGTGTGTGTGTGTGTGTGTGTGTGTGTAATTCTAATTTCAATTGAATTAATTTCCAAGATTTTATCTTAATTTAGCCCATAGTAACTTCATTCTAAAAATATTCTTTTATTTCGTGATCCAATTCCACTTTCGGTTTAATTAATTCCTCTGTAAAAATAATGCACCATCAGTACTACGTATAAAATGAAACTGATACTTCCAGAGCCCTTCTCAAGGTCAACATATATATATTCCATCGGCGAGTGGCCGAAAATCCTATGTTATATAAGACTAGTGATCATTTGTTTCGGCCCTTTTCGCTCTCTTTCTTACTTCTGCTTTTGTGTCGCGCTGAGCCTTCTTGTATCATGTCTGCCGAGAGAGAATAAAACGAAATTAAAATTGTAAAAAAGTTTCATCTATGTCTTCAAACCTGTGATTTCGAATTATAATTCCTAATACATTCTGAAAAATCTAAGGATTATAGCAAATGGACAAAACCAGAATGAATTGAGTTAATTCTTTTTTTTTAATTTAAAGATCAGTTTTAATTATTTTTTTTTCAAAAACGCTTTACAAACATAATAAATAAGTACATTCGTATAGTAGTTAGATAAAAAAAAAATTGCTTACAATTGACTTTATTACAATTATATACAACATACTTTTTTTTAAAGGAAAAAAAAAAAACTTCCCAGTTGACAAAATTGGAAGAAATTTTAGCTATCCCCCTCAGATAATATAAAATCTCAAAAGGATTAAACTAAAATCAAAGAAAAAAAAATTTTGATTTTTTAAATGGTGTACAGATATTTCTCGTGGGATAATTTATTCCGAATTTATTATGGAAAGGCCAAACTTCCGGTTGATTTCTAATCAATTAAGTATTAAATGAGCTTTTACGCCTTGAAAATTTGACAACATTATCTTGCTTTTCTTAAGTACTAAATGTGGAAAGTTGGTTGAACGCAGCCCGATAGTTTGAGGTGAAATGTGAAATATGCATATTAACAGTGGCTTTTATTTACATTAAATTTACAATTTCTTTAAAGTCCTTTAAAAATTCTCCCAATCTGGCAGCGTTCAGGAAGTGAAATTGCATAAAATAATGAAATTCATAGTTTTATAACTGAGTTAAACAAAATAAATAATCTTCACTCTTTCAGTAGAAAAAGAATGGAGATTTTTTTTCGTTTAAAATGTTAATAAGTCAACAATGTTTTGCTAAACAAAAATATTACAATTAGGAGGGACTGAATAAAAATTTTATATTTAGCATTCTTTTCAGCGATACATTTATTAGTTCAAATAGGCAACAAATAATCTTCTATTTTATTTAAAATTGTTTGCCAAATAGAAGTGCTGGGGCTATGTCCAACGGTATTTGAATTAAATATTGGCCAAAGATAAGAGCCGATACCCTGTATATGACTTACAGAATATTTCGGCTTGTTAATTAATTGTAATTAACGAGACCTCCACAGAATCTTCACCATGCAAAAGGCACCTTCTCAGATACTACTGAAACAGTTATCTGCAAGATAGTCTAAATGATAAGCGGCTTCACTCTGATTATGATCTCACTCCGACAACAAATGACAATATGTTTAATAATGCTGGCGAATTCTAAGTCATAATTACCGGCTTCAGATATCAGCGAGAAATTACGTTTTTCCTCTTCAGGCATCTTCCGTGTTCATGAAAAAGCAATAACTCACGCAATAATTTAAATAAATGAAGTTTCGTACTAAAATTGTAGTTCTATAGAAAATTTTAGCTCCAATAAGTGGAAAAAACGCATCCAGAAAAAGCGTTGTGCTTTAACCGCATGCCAGAGATTAATTGCAAAAAAAGAAATTACTGATAATCGCGCATTAGATTCACGCCAAAGATTGATTTTTCATAACTTTTATTCGTCAATATCATGTAAATGATGCACAAGTAATGGTTTTCTTTAATGAACTCTAAAGCACACAACTCTCATGCATTCAACTCTGAAAATAAAAATCTGAGCACTCGTGGTTTTGATAGCCTTTCGCTAATTTTATAAATTGAGAGAGTGGGTGAATTATTTTATTAGAGAGACTACACGAAAAAGTTTTAATGAGATTTTTCTTGCTTTCTTTTTCTTAAAAACAAATAATTCTTTCCACAACGCATTTTGATTAATTATTTAGATTTTTAAACGTTCTGATATGCACCATCAAAAAAAAATTTCAATTATGTTTAAATTTTAATTTAAAAAATTTAATTTCAAATTTCTTGTAATTTAATTCTGATTTTTGAAAAGATTTCATAAACTTTCTTTAACTCCAAATTTATGCATATCTAAAATAGTACTTGCTTTTACGAAATAGAATTTTTTTAAATCTGAAGCATGTATAATTTCTGATGGTTTTATTCAATTTTACTTTCTTCTTATCATATAAAATTAATATTTCTGCTCATAGATGTTATTTAGTTACATTTCTCAAATATTTCATGGTTCCATTTTTATTTTTGTTATAAAATTAAAAATTGCAAACGAAAGTGTTCCCTTTTTATAAAAGAATAGATGTTGCCTTTAATTAATTCTTTCGTATACTTCCACATAAAAAGTCACAATAATATTTATTCAGATATGAAGTATGTTTGTTTCGATTGATTTTCATAGATATTATAAAAAGTTCCCAAAATTGTTCCAGAAAGATTTTAAAGATAATTGCCAGAAAGGTGCTTTTTACTTCCTAATTTTATCATTTTTCAAATATAAGTTTTAAAATTTATTTTCTGAAGAAAACACTTTTAGTAATAATTTTACAACAATTGAACAATTTGCTTTTCACTGATTCCAAAATTCTTTTTAAACTTTTGTTTTATTCTTACAAAATTATTTTGTATAGATTTTATTACTATTATATTAATTATTTTGTATACTCTCTGTGCAAAATTATTGAATATATCATTTTGCATAGTATTTTTTAAAAATTTGTATTTTGTCCATTATTTTAACTAGAGAAAATACACTTCACATGCAAGAAAAGGAAAAGGAAATGCTCTAAGATTCCAAAGTTTAAACATCTATAAAATCTAGACCTCAATAAAATTATAAATAATAATGTAGGCTCAAGTAACGAATGAAGAAAAAAAAGTGTAGCGATTATCATGGAATTTAGAAACTATCAAAAAAGTAAACGAAGTTCTTTAAGAAAGTTTTGCCGGACAATAAATAATAAAATTCTGGCATAATTACACTCAAACTGATAATTAATTGATTTATAATTACAAAAATAAAACGAAGAAACATATAATTTCTTCACACTTTTCCATGAAACTTGTTTCAAAGAAAACCAGCGTCTTAACTGAATTCTTAGATGGCATGTAGATGTACCGTATTCCAAAAACCATTACAGCTTGCGTGCAAGTCATGTATTCAAGCAATTTTCTTCTCATCTCGCTAAAGCCTTCATTATAAGAGGTATATGTAGACACATTAGGATCATCACCTTTTCTATAGCAAGATTCAGTCTAGGAGGAAATCAAGATGCCGCGCTTCCCTTACCTTTTCAACTGAAAATTTTGGTTCAGCATCCATTTTTTTTCTGACCCACGAAAAAATTGCAATAACTCTGTAGTTCTTGATTTTTTTTTTTTTTTTTTTCAAATTTTTATTTTCCCGTATCCGTAGTTTAAGTGAAAATATAGTAACCGTCAAAAAAATTCGAAATAGTGATTTTGATGAATCTCCACATTTTTACCCTCTCCGGGTTCGAAAAACACATTTTTGGAAAATGTCTTTCTGTCTGTCTGTGACAAAGATAACTCAAAAACGCTTTGAGCTACATAATTGAAAATTGGTATAAGGTCTTTAAACAAAATTCGTAGATTTCTGTCAAATTTTGAGCAAAATCAATTTAGAGAAGGAGGAGCCTGTCTGCCAGGCTTTTCGAATATAAGTTAACACAATAGCTACAAAACAAAAAAGAGCTAGATGGACAAAATTCATTATACAGGGTGTTCATTAATTATTGTCGGTGTTTCCGTACCTCATAACTTTCGAATAAAAAATATTACGCAAAAACCGATTACGTATTCGTGAATTACAACTCAAAGAGTTTTATTAATGATATTAAAGTGTAAAGCTTGCACAAGTTGCACTTTGTAGGCATTGAGCTGAAAGCTATTATGTATTCGTAAATTACAACTCAAAGAATTTTACGTGGCAACAATACGAAGAGGTGGACAAATCCCATAGCCTCCGAGATCACCAGATATAACACCGCTGGACTTCTTTCTATGGGGGGTTGTCAAGAACATTGTGTACAAGACCCCTGTACCTTGTCTTGATGAATTGAAGCGCAGAATTGATACTGCGATCCAAAATGTTACCCCACAAATGCTGGAGAACGCTTGGAGGGAAACCGAATTTCGTCTCGATGTGTTACGAGCCACGAAGGGCAGCCATGTGCAAATTCATTAATCTTTTTAATATCATTAATAAAATTCTTTGAGTTTGCAATTTACGAATGCATAATCGCCTTCAGCTGAATGCTTACAAAGTGCAAATTGTGCAAGCTTGACACTTTAATATTATTAATAAAATTCTTTGAGTTGTAATTTACGAATACGTAATCGGTTTTTGCGTAATACTTTTTATTCGAAAGCTATGAGGTACGGAAACCCCGACAATAATTAATGAACACCCTATACATATTTAACATTTATAGTGTAGGCACCTATCAAATTTTGTGTCAAATCCAATGAGGGATTGACCATCTGTCGGTCTGTACTTTCAGAAACATATAAACGCGATAACTCAAAAACGCAATAAGTTAAATTTATAAAATTTGTATGGTATTTTGTGACTAGCGCTTTAACGAATTTTCGTCTCGATCGATTAGAAAAAACGTATTTATAACAATGATTCGATTTTCTGTTGTTCGTAACAGCGTGTGATGGCTCAGTCGCCAAAAAATTCGCCAAGGATGACACGATAGATTCAGTAAAGTGCTGAATTCACACCAAAGATTAATATTTTATAACTGTTGAACGGCAATACCATGAAAGCCGTTCTTTGGTATAACAACTTGATTTGAAAGTATGCGCGAAAGTATTTCGGAGACCACTCTCGCTGTAAAAGTATTTAGCATTGTTGAAACTTTAATCGTAAATTAAATCTTGCATTAGAGCTGCAGAACTTTGCCCAAAATTCAAAAGAACAATTTTTTTTTTTTTTAATGCATAAGAATGGTCCAACCTACAGCACCTATTCTATTCTATGTAAAAACTAATAATTAAGAAACAGACGGATGTATATAATTAGATTAAGTACTCATTTAGACATTGGAAATTTGAAATCATTAATTTAATTATGAAAATGAGTTCTAGTAAATTCTGGTTGGATGCCGATAAATCAGCAATTGGTGGGACTATCCTCTTTCATTGAGTCTGAAAACAGCAGTTCAAACCATATATAAAAGTAAAATGATTTGATAAATTTTCTTTTGGTATTACATGATGACAATTCACTCTTGGCATTAGAATTTTCAAGGCTCTACTGAAGAAAGCTGCGTTGGGTTTTTTAAGTTTTAAATCCTATTTTGGTCGCAAATAATATCATTATTAGTTTGGCGAATTCTTAGATTGTACTCAGATTTTTCCAAGTTGAAATAATAATGAATACATTAGTTGAAAGACGATGAATTTTCGTACTTTCTTTTAATATGAACGTCTGTTTTTCTCTTAATATTCATTATCCATAAATATAAATGCTCCATGCATAGCTTAGCTCACCTTACTTTCTGTGGGAAGCTTTCCTAACTTTGTCTTTTGAACAATTTATCAGCATAGTTATTTATTATTTATCACCGACAAATTACTAAATACTCTGATATGTATGATTTTTTTTTGTTGTCATTGTATGTTTACTGCTGTGAACCATTAGGAATCACCTTCTAGCCTTTGAGTACTATACATTCCACTCAAAATAGAAAATTCAGAAATCACTCAATCTGTCTTTATTCAGTAACTTTTATACTAAAATTAAAGTTAGTTCATAATAAATTTTATCCTTATTTATAATTTCAAATAATTTCTAATATTTTATAGCTTTAATTCCTTTATGAGCATCATATTTCATTCGCACATTTATGCAGCATATATGTAGAGGTATGTTAACTCTGGCTCGAAAAACATGCCTCTACTAATCGGATTATATATCAAATTAAATATCTCTCACGGGCCCTAGGGGAAAGCCCGGTTGAGATTAATGCATAGAGATGGCTCATATTAAGAGAATCACACACTAATTTAACATAAACAAATTTAATGAGCTGGACGAACGGCTGGGCCGCTTTACATCGAGGGACGCTAGTACAGTACCGAACACAGTTCTTAGAGCGGGAATCAGATAGCTTCTTATTGGCTGTTGAGAGACGACGCGAGCGCCGTTAGGATGACACTCCGTACCGGGAACGCCGCTAGGATGACGCTCCGTACCGCTAACGCCGCTAGGGGGACGCTCCGTACACTACAATCGGCCGTCCTGATGATCTTGACGTCCTCGTCAATCTGAGAAAGAATCTGAAAAACTCAAAAAAGAAAATTTTAGATTTTTGCAAAATTTTTAGATTTTGTAAAGTAGATGCTTTATGCAGTTGTAGACCAAGGCTTCATATAATCTGCTGCTGTAGAAGTATGGTTGGGGCCTTCGTGGATTCCCACTTTCTCCACTAGGTACCTCTCGTGTGGCTTCTTCGCTGTGATGCGATAGGGACCATGGAACTTCGGGCGAAGCTTCAAACCACTGCCGAATTGGGTCCTCTGTATGGCCACTAAGTCACCTGGATTATATTGAGTAGCTTTCTTCCTGCGCTTGTTGTAAGCTCTTTTATTCTCTTCTTGAAGGCGCAAGATATTCTGTCGCGCTTCTTCGCGGATGTCCTCGCGGCTGTCGATGACCATTTGCTCATATTCTTCCTGTAGGATATCGAGAATTTTCTGGTCATTTTTATGCCTCATTTGCACACCGATCATGAGTTCGAAAGGAGTAAATTTTGTACTCCGTGGAGCAGTAGAGTTAAATACACGTTGTGCTGCTTGAACATGAGTGTACCATTTCGTGGGATCATTGATGGAAAGTTTGGCAAGCAGGGGGATAAGAGTTCCATGAACCCTTTCCACTTGTCCATTTCCTCGAGGTATTCCTGTGGTGATTTGAATGTGATTAATATTTTGATTCGCGCAATAGTTTGTAAATTCTTTGGAGGTAAATGCGGAACCTTTATCCGTGATGATGCGCATAGGATTTCCGAACACTGCTTCCTGCAATTGCAGTTTCGTAATTGCATCATTTGCAGTTACACCTTTAACAGGATATAACCAAACAAACTTTGAGAATGCATCTATTATAGTAAGAATATGATTATAATTTTTATTGGTTGACACTAAGGGTCCAATAAAGTCAACATGGTAAGTACTTAGAGGAAAGTTTTCCTTCGGAATAGGATGTAAGAACCCTTCAGGTTTACCACGCTTCCGGTTGACTAGGATGCATTCGACACAGTTTTGTATTACCGATTCAATACTTTTTTGCATATTCGGGAAAAAATAGTCACGTTCGATAATGTTTTTAGTTTTCTCCACGGCGAAGTGCCCTTTTGAATGCGCGTTCTTAATTATTTCGTGTTTCATTAGATCAGGTATTACAAGCAAACGACGGTTGTCCTGACATTTATACAGAATGTTATTTTGTACCACGAAATCAACTTGGTTGTTATCTTTACATAATTCTTTCAATTTTTTTATGTATTCATCTGACATCTGTGCCACTTGCACTCGCGCTGTTAAATCATCACAAAGTGCAGTCATGACTGTTGGGTACCTACTAAGTGAATCAACGTGACGCATTTGACTACCTGAGCGATGTACTATCTCATAATCGAAATCTTTTTTATTTTCATTTATGGGAGAAGTTGAATTATTATCATTTTTATTGGGAAAAGTATTTTTAAGATCTAAATAACTATTAGATGGTAAAATGCATTCAAAAGAAATATTAGTATCAACAGCTGCTAAAACTTTTTTCGTTACTGACTTTTTATTAACATGACTAATATCTATCGCCACTAACGGAAGACTGACAATTGAACTGTTCGCTAATTTAATTTTTGTGCTACGTCCTACATAATTTAATTTCTTTACATATTTAGGATTAATAATCATTAATACGCTTCCGCTATCAACCAAAGCTTTAATAGGAACGTCGTTTACAATAATATCTGCGTATTCCAACTCAGCGATTATTAATTCTTGTGGAATTTCATTTGATTTTAACACGGAGTTTACAGGATTTGAGTTATGGGATCTTCCCTGATTGTTATGTTGTCTAGCATCAACATTTTGGGGACAGAATTTTATTAAATGCGATGTAGAATTACATTTAAAACAAGTTTTCCTATCAATATTTCCACCGTGTACATGATCATTATTTTGGCGGGAATTATTGACGCGCAGCCTTGAGCTGTAGTCATGTGTATATCTACTCTCTTCCCAAAACAAACTTTTATTTCTTGCGCGAAAGTAAATGTCTATTTCTTTTGCTAACATCAGCGGTTTTAACCAGTCGGAGCCTTGTTTGATCAAAATGTGCTCGGATGTGTCCTTGTCAAGAGTGCTGGTTAATTTATCGGTTACAATTAGTTCACAAAGGGTCGCGAAATCTTTCACTTTTCTTAGTTCCAAATAATATTCTAAATTTGCTTTTAATCTTGAGACGAATTGCACGTGATTTTCCCCTTTAAATCTTTTGGCGGCTTGAAAGTTATCCCAACATTCTTTAGCAGATGGTTGGAATTCTCTTAACACTATTTTTTTGATTTCGTCATAATCTTTTATTTCGCTTTCGTTCGCGTATAACAAAACATGTCGGCATTTCTCGCCTAACAAATTTAGAAGGACTTCGGCTTTGTATTCAGTTTTAACCTGTTTTGTTTCGAAAGCACGTTCCAAAATATTGAAAAACAAATTGAAATTTTCTGATTTAGTTGGTATTGGCATTGTTAATGTGCGGATGCTTTTAATTATTTGTTCGATGGACTCCGCATGATTTTCTTGAGGAGGTCCGTTAGGACTACTTATTCCGGTCGCTTGAACGTTTCTCATACTTTCTTCATGAGCTAAAGTTAGTTTTAATTTTTCTAATTCAAACTGTCTTTCCTTTTCACGCGCTTTTTCTGCCTCTTCACGCGCTCTTTCTGCCTCTTCACGCGCTCTTTCTGCCTCTTCACGCGCTCGTTCGGCCTCTATTTTTCCGCGTTCCTCTGCTTCTATTTTTTCGCGTTCCTCTACAGTTGAAATGATAATGTCTTTAACAAATTCCAAATCATCTTTAGCCGCTTGGCTATTTTCTATAATTTGTTTAAGCTTCACAATATTTGTTTTTTCCGGAACTACCTCACCTATTGCTTCAGCGACAATAATTAAATCTTTCTTTTTTGTATTTTTAAACATTTTGAATATGCCTTTATTTTTCCTAATAACAAATGCTAATATAATAACGATAATAATAATAATGCTAATATTTCTTCAAAATAGAAATTTCTAAAATAAACACATTCAAGCAGTTTCTTTTTCTTGAAAAAGTCATTCACAAATATATAAATCTTAAAATAAATGCTTGCAAGATTCTTTAATCAAAATGATATAGAAAATTCTCCTACCTGTTCTTCTTCAATTATATCCGTTGAGATAATATGCAGGAACTTCACAATTTGTCGGCCACTGCCGAAGCGAAGACTTGCTTGAAAAATTTGTCGACCACTGCCGAACCGGAGATTTTCTTGAAAATTTTTGTCGGCCACTGCCGATCCGAAGACTTTTCTTGAAATATTTTGTCGGCCACTGCCGATCCGAAGATAATTCGACGAAAACTAATGGTGAAATTCCCAGCTTCTTACTGGATCGAAGATTATTTTTCTATTTCCGAGGTCATTGCATTCCGGACCGAGCCCCCACATGTAGAGGTATGTTAACTCTGGCTCGAAAAACATGCCTCTACTAATCGGATTATATATCAAATTAAATATCTCTCACGGGCCCTAGGGGAAAGCCCGGTTGAGATTAATGCATAGAGATGGCTCATATTAAGAGAATCACACACTAATTTAACATAAACAAATTTAATGAGCTGGACGAACGGCTGGGCCGCTTTACATCGAGGGACGCTAGTACAGTACCGAACACAGTTCTTAGAGCGGGAATCAGATAGCTTCTTATTGGCTGTTGAGAGACGACGCGAGCGCCGTTAGGATGACACTCCGTACCGGGAACGCCGCTAGGATGACGCTCCGTACCGCTAACGCCGCTAGGGGGACGCTCCGTACACTACATATATTTGAATTCTTTTTGTAGTTAAATGGTAAATGCCACAACTCATAAGTATAACTTAAAATGGAACTACACTGATCTTAGATGGTCACTGGCCTAAATGGTTCTTTGGTACAATAGTACACAATGTATATAAGAAATGAAGAGTTTGATACAGAATTAAATTGACACTGTACACTTGATGTGTAGCATGTGATTTTTTAAAAATTAAATCAAAGTTTCGTATAGAAATATATGAGAGGAATTTTAAGACAGACCTGGCCATTTATGAAAGATGACACATGAAGCAATTTTTCCATCTTCAAATATCCACCTCCAGTTAAGGGTAAAGAAGCCTATTTTAAACTCAATATATGCTGGGAAAGAGTTAAAGAAAGGTACATGAAAATTAATCTGAAAACGTTTACGAATACAGAGAACTTAAGGAGTACTCCTAGGTTAAGAAAGCCTCAGAATTATATTGGATTTAAGCACGAGTTTTGAGGTTGCATGATTAAGAGGAAAAACATTGTGTTTTTGAGATAAAGTATGGCTTTTTTCAAAATTTTCAGATAAAATTTGGTTTTTTCTAAAAGAATTTATTCAATTTCAAATTTATGAATGTATAAGAAAATACAGTATCAAATCCTTAAAAAAATAAAACGAAGTAAGGATGAGCGCATTTCCGAAATTTACTTCATTGTTAAATGTAAATATCTTCTCATTTCTTCTTTTCCTCTCAATTAAACCCATCCTAACGCAAGCGCAAAAGCGCGGAGGGTTTTAGAATCCATTGGCAAACAATATATGTAATTTCAGTTAAAGGCTTAGATATAAATTCATGTCGATAATTCTGTCAAATCGACAGACACTAAAAACGAGTTTTTTCTATTATTTTACATTTTTTCTATTTATTATGCAGATGAACTTTCCTATTAGTGACCATACCATCATTTTGCTATTAAAAGCGTTAGATAATTGTTCGGCTCATCTCTCTCAGAATTGCGAATTCTCTGTTTATTCGTCTTGTAAGCTATACAAATGTTATACAGAATCTTTCTTTCTCAGCTTTCAACTATGGAAGATAAGATAGGTATTAAATATCTGATAAACAATCAAAACGGGTGGAATTTCAGATCAACATAACAATCTATTGATGAAAATTAGGTAAAAAATGTTTTTAAAAAATTGTTTAATAAATAAAGGGAAATAAACATGAATAATAAATTGGTATCATTTCAGATATAATTTTTAAAAATTTTTAAACCATGTAAAAATCAGTTTTTTACAGTAATATTTTCAGAAGTTATTGAGGGAAAAGCTTTAAATTTTCTCAATTTTTTATTAATTAAAATTTCAAAAAAAATCACCCCGAGATGCACATTTTCCCCTTTCAATTTATATGTATGCAAAATTTGGTATTGTAGATCAAACAGTAGATTGTCAGCTGTGTAGAGTTCCAATACTCATACAGAAACACAGATACACACATACACCTTATTAGTAGCAGTAGTACAATAGATATAAAGATATTGATAAAATTGATATTTATCTGCTTATAAATCTAAGATGAAGAATATTAAGATTCTTTAAATAAGTGCACGGATGTAAAAAGAAAGAAAAAAAATGTTATTAAATACTCACCACCTTTGGCGATTTGTTGGTTCGCAGGAATTAATGCTATGTAAAATGTTCAATTAAATATTTTATTTAACTTGGTATCTTAATAACTTCTTCTGCAAGACAGTTTGAGCTTCAAATTTTGATAATTATGTAACTCATACTATTATAGAATCCTTAAACCGTTCCGTTCTTTGTACTATGTATTTTTCTAATTATTTTGCCAGTTACAGTAAAATTTGAACTTGTGTGTGTGTTTTTAATATGAGTACAGAAAACAGAATGGCTCGGCACTGAATGTTTATATGCAGTACAAAATAATTTTCAAATTTATGTATTATCTCGGAAATGTAATATTCAATAAAAATTTCTTTGATCCATCATAAAATTCTGTTTTCAGTTTTACTTTCAAAAGTATTTTAATGTCGTAAATAATTATATTTTATTTTATTCCGGTCAATGAATATACTTCAAAAAATTATGAAATAAAATACCTCAAATAAATACCCGATAAAATTTTAATTTCATTGGTTATTTGGTCTTAAGGAATCATATTCTGCGCAATATTCTTGACATCTCCAACTTGTGTGTGTGTGTGTGTGTGTGTGTGTGTGTGTGTGTGTGTGTGTGTGTGTGTGTGTGTGTGTGTGTGTGTGTGTGTGTGTGTGTGTGTGTGTGTGTGTGTGTGTGTGTGTGTGATGATATTTTAAAATATAAATTCATTCCTAATCAATTTCCTTATTTTTTATCTTAATTTTACCCATATTAACTTAATTCTAAAATATTCTCTTATTTCTTGAACCAATTCCACCTTTTTTTATTTAATTAATGCTACACGAGCCCTGTAAAACTGCTTTAATCAACATTTTCCCAGGCTCCGAGTGAAGGGATAAAATTCTATCCAGCTACACAAATTCTTTTAAAAGATACCTATAATTCCCTTCTCTAAACCGGCACGTGTAAGGAAATCCTTATCGGAATCTCACAATATAAAACCGCTGGTGAAAATATTTCGTTCTCTTCGGTCTTTGGGAAACTCTAGTCGCGTTTTTATCAGATAATAATATTCAAATTTTCCTAATTCTTTCCATTTTTATCGCAATAGAGTGTACCTTCCTTTTTATTTAAAATTATTCGCCTTTGGCGCCCATCTGGTTCACTAAGAATATTGGTTGTACTTAATTCGAATTATCGGACTTATTTTAACCCGTGTTATTTTAATTGTCCGTTACATATGCCCTGTTTATTATGTATATGATCCTTTTTAATAGAGATCAATCCCTTGGCATCATGGCGCTATTAAAAACGTAAATATCCGGTTTCATTCTACTTTCTAAATTTGGCGATATTTTTATTTCATTTTTTATACAATTCATAAACTATACAGATAATTAACAAGAACTTTACTCTTTAACTTTCAATAATGCAAAAAAAAAAAAAATCAAGCAGTCATTGATGAAACAATGAAAACGATTTCAATTTCAGGGCAACAATGTTGGAAATCAAGCAAAAGAAAAATAATTAATTGGAAAATTCAATAAAACTTCGCAGGACCATTAAATTGATATAGTGAAATAATTTTTTAAATTTTGAAGCAACTTAAATTTACATTTTTGGACGATATTTTCGGAAGTTATTCTATGAAAACATCAAAATTCTGATTTAATTTTTAATTAATTAAAATTTCAAAAAAATCGCTCCTTGGTGCGCCTTTTCGTTCTCCAAAGTATACATGTGCCAAATTCGGTAGCTGTAGCCCTGGCCTGTAGAGCACCAACACATGCATTCTTTATTAGTAATAGAAACAAGCCGTCTTTGGCGACTGTCTATTTTCTAAGAATATTAATATTGTTTAATTTTAATTCATTTTCTAATGCATACTGTGATGTTCAAAATGTCCTCAACAAAACATTTTGAGCATCAGTTTGTAAAAAACATTTTTAAAAACTTGCTATTATAGCGTCCTAATACTTTTTGTGTTTATTGTGCGCATGAAGATTCCTAATGAAACCGACTACCATGTTTAATAAAAATCATTCTGTGCATAAATAATTTTGGAAAGTATTTCCAAAAAACGCCAAAACCTATAAATAGTTTTTTATTATCTAAAATTCTCATGAAATTTCCAAAAAAAATCAGTCCATGGTGCATCTTTCCGTCCTTTAAAGCATAATTGTCCATATTATGTAACTCTTAAATCAAATGGTATGACCTATAGAGAGCTTACATATACACACTGGTATTCATTTTTAATTATTATCAGAAGAAATTTTTTTTTAGCAATTTGCATAAAATTTTCAATTCAAAACAACATATTTTTGTACGTGAAAGAAAGAGTTTTCACTTGGAATCTATAAGTGTAACCTTGTTATCAGCCATGCTTATTAAAAATTATAGATGATTGCATTTGTTATTGTTGCAGTATTAGAAGCTCCGTCATACTTTTATTGACATACATTCGGTGAAATCTTTGCTTTTAATCATTTCTCGATTTCTAATAATAATTTCATATTTTACTATATTGTTTCTAGTTTTGATAGAGCAAAATTCGAAATTTTTCGCATTTTGATTCTTGATGCGAGTCATCGGCTCCTACCCGATATCATGGTAAATTTTCCAGATTTCCTTCATGATAAATTGATGAAAGATCAAAAATTTTCCTACTGGTGGGTGCAGAAGTTTGGAGAGAAGATGGCCGATGCTTTCCTTCATTTCTTACTATAATTTAAAGTAACACAGATAGTTTCAAAACAGCCTTCTGGTAAATACTATACGAAATCTTAATGGAAATTAAAACAAAATTTTGATACATTTTGAAAGCTGGGAATTTCTGCTGTGAATTACTAATCTCGAAATGTGAGAAGTTTTCGAGATTAGTAATTCTCGAAAACTTTCGAGAACTTTCATTTTGTTTCCATTCATAAAATACTATTACTATATCAACGTGCACAAAGAAGACTACTATACAGATTTTTTAAGCAATTACCACGTTATCAGTAGCATAGCAACAGACGGGGGGGGACATAGATGCCTTTGTCATAGAGCACTTTGGAAACAAAACATTAGTGCGTTTTTGCAACGCTCTAAAAATAAATATCGCGAGAAAAGAATAAAAAAAAAAAATTCATGCCTCTGGCACTAATGCAAAACGCTTTATAGGGCAAATCATTGACTTTATAGTTAATGATTTAACAGAAAGTTACTTCTTGGGTAGAAAGAGTTCACTAAAAATGTATTTCTCGAGACTTTAATTAAATTTTTGCATAGAAAAAAATGTATTTCAAATTTTTACTCGTTGCTTTCGGAACATTTCCCCTCGCCTTTTTATAATATTATATTTCCTTTATTTCATTTTATACCGATCTTATTTTTATATCAACAGTTTTACTTCTAATTTTAATAATGTTTTTTTTTTTTTTAAATGTAAAAGATCACTTTACAACAATATTTAAACAAACGTGCGGCGCACCAATATTAAACATCATTATTGTGTACATGTGATTGTTACTAGAATTAAGATTGAAAATTTTGAAACAAAATAAAGAAAAATGTCATTCCTAAAACATTTTCATAAGCAAGATGTTTCGCACTATAATTTCCCGGTAGCTTGTATAAGAAAATTCCCGTGGCATATTAAAATTTCTTTAATTATTAATTGTAATTATCAGGCTTTGAAAATCTTTCTTAAATATTTTCCTCTTATTCAAAAATGAATTGTTTTGTGTTGAAAGCTAACAAATATATCTGAATGCATGCATAAATCGGTATAAATATTTTCCGCTCAAAATATCCTAAATATATGTGACGTTTTTATTTTCTGGTTACGTAATATTTTAATGGAATACGTATTGCATACTATTTTAATAGAATTTCAAGTATATTTTAATCAAAAAATCTGTAAAAAAGACTTTTTGGTGTATGTAACTTTTCTTTTGCCATTCACTTAATATTATATATATTTATTGTATTAGTTTTCTTTGTTGTAGGCAGGGTTACTCTTATTTTCAAGATATTCAGGATCAAGATATTCATAAAATTTTTGTACATGTAATCTCATTTCACGCATTAAACTCTATTAAATGTCGCTGCCTTTCCAGTCAATTTTTGTATGTTGAACAATTAACATCTTTCCTGTGATTACCGAGAAAAGTACCATTTGAAAATTGATGCTACCTGTTGATTATAGCCCAAAAGTTCTCTTAGATTCCCTCTTATATTGTCCGAATATATTAATAGTTCTTCAGATTTACTCTATTACATGGTTGATTTTTGTTGTGTGTGTATGTGAGTTGTTTTTATTCTTTTAAGATAAATTGCAACTTTGCAAACTCTAGTATAACTTGAATGAATTGCTCATACATAGCACAATACTTTTCTACAAAACCCTCTAGATGGCACTACTGATGTTTATATTCTAGTGTGCTTCAAAACACCAAACAAGTATGCCTGCGCACGCATCTGGCCCAAGACTATTTTCTTTTATTATTATTTTTTCTGTCGAAAGAAAAGAAAGTAGTCAAACAGGTGAAGTGAAAGCAAGCAACAGAGACGGTGAATGCTAAGTGTTGGGCGACGTTGAGTGTGAATTTAATGCATGTACCTAAAATTATGATGACTTTGTCCGTCAGAATTGCTGCGTGTGACATAAAGTGTTAATATGCGGTTTGCCACTGTTTTTCATTACAGACTTCTATTTATGTTATAGTACAATAATCGGTTTCTTAGCCTTCTGAAGTTGCCTGAAAATGCTACGCTTTCTTAGCAAACGATTCAGTCGCTCCACTAGAAACAAAAGTCGTACAAGCGGTGAAAAAGCGCCTACAAAACTTGGAAAAAATATTTTGCCTTGTAAAATTATTTTACTAGATGGATCAGATATGTCCGTGGATGTACATGTAAGTATAAATGTTTAAATTTTACAGAGTCGATGTTAAGTATAAAGTGCGAGATATCAAGAAAAGCTTGTTCTGTGTCATTGCGGTTATTTTCCAGCCGTATTGCACTCGTTTATGAAACATAAATTATTTTCATTAATACTCGTAAAAAGACCCATTTGTGTTTACTACACATATTGCATTGCACGTGCTACTCCAATAATCTTATTGCTGCAGGTTTGAACATTGTTATTAATCACATTTTCTATTCGAACAGATTTTATCAATTTGCAACATTATTTTTGTGACTTTAATTATTCATCATTTTATCCATATTAATAAGTATACTTATTGGGTAAAAATAAAAAAAAATTCTATTCTTTTGACTTGTAGGGGAAAAAATATAACGACAAAAAAAATCACATTTTTCTCCAGACATGTATTGTTTAATGTCTGGAGCAAATTAATTTAAGGAGCAAGTTTAAGCATTTGAGAAATTTATTATAGAATATATAAGTTTTACTTTAAAGATTTAAATAGCGTACTTATGCTAAATGAATTTAAGATACCTGATCTTAAAAATTGAAAGATACTATGATTTGTAATTAGTATATGCTTACATAGTAGCTGTGTTATTAATTTATCTCTATTACATTTGTGTTAGTGAATAAATGCTATCTTCTTGCCTATTCAATATATACATACTTTTCGTCTGCAACTACTTTTTATGCAAGTCAACATAACTCTGTGAAATACTTGTCAACACTGTATTATTAAAATTGTGAGTTTTATTTCAAATTTACATAAAGTTAATTAGCCCTCTGTACAGTACTATATTGTTATAAAGACTGAAACAATTTTGGATTCTATTCATATGTTTTTCTTTATTTCAGTGTTAAAAAAAATTCCAATGAATGATTTTAATGCTTTGTTATAGAAGTATATTCTAGAATGTTTCAATAACTTTCATTTCATGTAATGTTTTATTCTTTTCATTCATCATATTTGAAAGCTCCCCCCCCCCTTTCTTTCTGTCGATGCTTATATTGTTAAAGATGCTCTGAAAATGTGTTATATTGCACATCAAAGAAAATAAAAATGTAATTAGTGTATCTATTTTTTTGGTTTGATTCAGTAAAGAGTTTTACCTCAGCAACCAAATAGTATATAGCCCTTTCAATACATATTTGAAATAACTCGATAATACATTCTTCCAAATATATTCTTGTTTATTCTGAAAAAACAAGCACCATTTTTTTAATGCTTTATCTTTTAAGTTTTATGCTTATGAGGGTTTTTGTTTTTGTTTGTTTGTTTGTTTTTCTTTAAAATGGGTATTTTCTGACATTTTTCTCTTAATGTCAAGTATAATATTGCTTTAAACATGAATTTCTATTGAAGCAGACATATAAATATACTTTGTAAGCCATTTAATTTTACTTTGTTATTAAACTATATAGCTTGAAATAACTGTCTTTTGAAACCCATTCTCAAGTTGTTCTTACTTCAGGCTTTATAAGATGTCGATTTCAGTGTTAATATTTAGGAATAGTGTTTAATCATTTTCTATTTCAGTGGTTTCCATCTTAAAAGCATTATCATTTGCTTCTTCTATCTGTATCATTAAATCTCTGGTATATTTTATTCTTAGTTTATTTTTTTTAAATTTCTGTGGCGTCATTTATGTCGGGGATATAAGCGTACTGAGTTTTTTCCTATTTGGACGAGACATCCATAAAACAAATTGTAGAAATGTATTTTACTCTACTCATTAATAATGGATATATTTGAAAGCCTATTTCTTCAATTAATTGTTATTAGTTTTTGTTTTATTATTATTGATTTAAAGCATACTATAATCTGAAAAGGTTCTAATTCAATTTATATAACTTACTGATGTATTATCATTTCTTTGCAATCCATATGAATGATATAATTGTCTTGACTGGAAAAGGCATCAAATTTGTCAGTCTTTCCAATTAAAAATGTTATTAAAAAGAAAAATATAATTCATTTAATCTTTCTTTTTGATTCTTTGGCTGTTAACTTAATATAGTAAATTAATATTGTAATCTTGTAAAAAAAATGGCTTAAAATATTTTTTTAATAAATAATAATAGAATAATATATATTAGAAAAAAAACTAATATCATTGCAAAAAAATCTTTTGAATTTTAATTTAATGTAAAAATTATTTTTGTACTATAATATGTTCGAAGTTATGAGGAAACATTTTTAAGATTTCAGTTAATATTTAATTGAAATTTAAAAATAAAATCATTTTGAGTGCAAATTCTTCCTCTCTTAAGTATATATTTGCCAATTTATTGGCTCTCACTCAAATGATCTGGCCTATAGATGGCCAACAATAAACAAACACAGTCTTTATTATAAGTAGAGATATGATTTAAATAGCTGAAATTTGCATTAGTGTTTAGTTGCTATTTGAACTTGCAGCTGAAATTCTCAATTGGTTTTCAAAATTACTGTAATAGCTTTCTTAAATGAAGCTTAAATATTTAATTTTAGAGATTTTTGAACATACAGATTCTAGAATAATAGATTTTAATGGTAAATTGTCTCTGATATGCTCAGCAATAGATCTGAAATTATTGTTTTACAAAATGTAATTCAAAAGATTTTATGATAGAAATTTTAAAAACTGCTTTAAATAATATAATAAAACATTAAATTTTTGACATTCTTCATGGGTTTTGAAAATATATCTTTTATGTAATGGTAACTTCATTCTTTAACAATATTGATTCCAAAAATATTTTCATTAATTGATGTGTTATTGATTTCCATTTTGATATGTATATAAATTTTGTAGAGAAATTAGGAAAATTAAAATTCTGTGATGTTGGTGTGATAATCAGGCTGGTTATTTCATTATTTAAAAATTTTCATTCCAAGGTTAAAGATTACCACTTTTAATATTCTGCTCTCGTCATTTTCAAAATTACTTTTCTTTAAATGAGTAAATTTCATTTCTATAGTTTTGAATTAAAGCATTTTTTTATTTTTAAGTATTTTTTATGAATGTATGCATTTAATAAAAAGATAGTATACTTTTCTCTTTAACCTGGTTTATATCAGAATTTTTTGGTGGCTTGTGTGTTGAACTAAAAATATTTTTAGTTCATTAATTATAATGAAATTTTTCAAAACTGATGAAATACTGATTTGGCTACATAAGGTTGGTCTCTTTTTTACCTCTTCTCTTGGTCGTCCATCATGCATCTAGCACATTTAAATGAAACTTCTGCAGGGCATCTGTAACGCGCTTCAAGTGTTCTTCTACATTTAAAAATTATAAATGTTTACTTGTTTGGGTTTTTATTTTTCTCTTCTAATGCAGCGAAAAACTAAGGGAAAAAAGAAATTTTTGCGGACAGGAGAGGACTATGAAAGGGAATGAATTAGCTATGATTTCATTTCAGAAATCAGTATAAAGCATGATATATTTATTTTAGTTAATACGAATTTATATATTTTATATATACATCCATTTACGATATCAATGACACACAACACAGATGAAGAGAAAGCTTATGAACTTATTGAACATAGGTTAAAAATGCAATTGACAGCATGACCAAGGTTTTTATCATTTCAGAAGGAGCTCCCCTCATTCGGAAAGTGAATCTAAAGAATTGCTAAATCTTTTATGATTGAGCAGATAGAAAAAAAACTAGTCTAAGGCACTTAAAATTATAGTTATTAGATTTTAACACATATAAAGAATTTATTTCAAAATTGCGAATAAATTGTATCAAAGATAAACATACATGTATATGTTTATCTTTGATTGGATACATTATCTAAGATTGGAAGTTGGGAATAAATTTTTTAAATGACATCTTTTGTTTATTCATAATTATTATAAGAAGGATTCAGTTTTTGGATACTTTTTAAAGAATTCTTTATTAAGACCATGATCAGTCCATGATGCAATATGAGTAGAAAGGCAGAAAGCTGGAAAAAGTGAATGCGGAAAAGCATTTAGAGCTTATATACCTTCAAATAGAATTTTTCCTTAAATTTAGCCAACATAGTATTTATTTAACTTATGTATCCAAACATCAGAATCAAAATTGTACACAACTTGATAAAGTGAAATTTAAATTCCTTTGATGTAAAAATAATTAATTTTAAGAATGTTGTTATATTAAAATCATTGCATGTGTTAAATATATTTGTTTGCTGGTTATTGTGCCAGTGATTATAGATATTTTAAGAAATCAAAAAGAAATATATATCATTCAAATGGTTGTCATTGAATATATATATAAATATATTTTTAAATGGTTTAAAAATAATTTTCATATTATAATAGCTTTTATCACAGAAGAAAAGTCTGAATTATAAAATAAAAATAAATTGAACAAAATTCATTTGAAAGAGTTATTTTAGAAGATTATTATTGATTTCAATTTTAGGGTGTTTTGTTGCATTATATGCAGCATTTGATGGCAAAGTCATTTTTGACCATGATACATCTTTGAATGAAAACACACTGAGAAGTTGCACACAGAAGATTATATTTTGTGTTGAAAATTGAAGATTAATTTTTACAGTGTGGAAAAACATATATATGAGCTTTTATTATCATACAGTTATATGGTGATGTATACAATTCTTAGTTTAAGATGTAAATAGATTTTGTTCACTTTCATTTAATATTTTCTAAACTTGAGTGAAAACCTGCTCTTTTGTCTTAGAGCTGTACTTTTGAAATTAGTGAAAAATAGTGATTTTCAAAATAAATACTTTTTGAATATTGTATTCATTGACACCTGTTCTGTATAATTCTCAGATTAAAACTTTACATTTTCAGTAAAATAAAATAAATGTGTCTTTTAATATTTATTTTAGACAGCTCAAATGATTAATGCTTGAAAGCATCATATCTTTATTTTTAGTTTATGTGGAAATTATTTGACTGAAAATATTATTTAAAATTTATCTCCATGTTGTGTCTAAAATTTAATCATACAGCATCTTTCTCTGGTTTTATTTTACTGATAAGGACATTTTTGCATTATAACTATTATCTACTCTATAGTGTATTTCTCCTTGCAATTATAATTCCATAGGGCATGGAAACTTCCTTTGGTTACTTTATCTTTCTTATTATTTTTTAGCCGAATTTTGTTGAATAAGTACTGTTCATAATTTCCCCTGGTAACTGTGTATTACATCTTAGATCTTACCTGTTTCTTTTTGTTGGGAGTTATAGTATACATGTTGTTATTAATTCTCTGTGTGGTTAATTTTTATGCTATGAAATATATGGTTATTGATAACTAAGGATCAAAACTATCGCTTTCATCAACTATGAAACTATTATTTGACTGTTTCCACTGCCACCTTGACACCTTGAGAAACTGTCTTGGTTTATAAATTATTATAAATTATTATTTAGGTCAGATTTGTCTGCATTTTTCAGCCTAGCAACATAAAATATTTGAGACACTTTTTTTCTCTATATTATTTTTTTAAATTTAAATTAGTCTCCCCTTCTTTTTAAAGGTTTAAGGATTTTACGAATTAAAATCAAGTACAATATTGTTATTTAAAATTTGATTCAGCTTTGTTTTTGTCTTTTTGAAATTTAGAATATTTTTCCCCCCTTCTATAACAATTGATGCTTTGAATTAAAAATAAAATAATATCTTAGCAGCAAAAGCAGTAATTTATTTGCTTATTCAGTTTTGCTTTATTTCTATTGTAACAAAACATCAAAATACAGTTCCCTTTAAAATTGCTGGGTCTTCTGTCTGTCTGTTTGCTGTAAAATAAAAAAAAAAGTAAACATATATAAAATTTTCATGCCTATCGCTTCTTGTAATAAAGCAATTGTAAGAAATGTAGCTGCATTATTCTCAGCTCTTAGAATCTATTCTAAATTTAGCCTTTGTCTTAGGTTTAATGAAGGGAGAAAAAAAGAGTACATTATATTAACAAGCAAACCCTGTTTTTTATCATAATTGATTCATTAAACTAAAATATTTAAAAAGTAATAGTTATATTGAATACTTTCATCAGTTAATTATCCCCGATCCTTCAGAATTCCTCTATTTTTAGCAAATTTTTGACCTTTAGATTTGTTTAGGCTACTAAGCAAATATGCAAATTATAACAATCTGTTTGAAAATATCAAGTGTTACCATTTTAGACTAATGCATTTGTGGGGAATGGAAAATTGTTATGCTAAACAATGAATTTTACGTTCAGCCATAATGTTGATGCACCTGCTTAGCTATGAAAGTTGTGATTACAGATTAAGAAATCTTGTACCTTCTTTATTGATTGATATCTTTTTTTACTTTACAAGTGTAGAGAAAGCATCGTAAACTCAAGATTTTGACGAATCTCTATGTTTTAAGTCTCTCTGAGTTCGAAAAATATATTTTTGGTAAATATTTGTGACAAAGAATTACTCAAAAACTCTTTGCGCTAGATTGATTAAATTTGTTATACAGACTTTACATCAAATTTAGAAATTTCTTTGAACTAAATCCGTTCCGAGGAAGTCTGGCCGTTCAAAGATAAGTTAATATGATAACTGAAAAACGGAAAGAGCTAAATAGGTAAAATTTAGTACATAGATTTAATGTAATGTTAACACCTATCACATTTTTAGCCGCATCCAATCAGGGATTGACCGTCCGTCGATCTGTACTTTCAGAACGTGTAAACACAATAACCTACACAAACATATAATGCAATGACTTGAATATATCAAATTTGCTGTGGGACTTATGACTACAAGTATAGTTCTGTGCCAAATTTTTGTTTCAATCGGTTGGGAAAAACGCCTCTAAAACACACATGATTTTAACTGCATGCCAGGGATTAATCGTCAAAACACTCACCAAGGATCAAGTGATACATCGATTAAAAATGCTAAATTCATGCCAAAAGTTAATATTTCGTAATTTGCTTGGCATTTAAATGCTAGGAAAATCTAAGTGGGCCAACAAAAAAAAAATTTAAAATGATAGGGAAATGTTAAAGGAAGAGGCCGAGTATTGTGAACTTATATATTCGGAATGAAGTGTAGCCCGATATTCTTTTGTTAAGTTCAAACGTGGAACAAAAAGAAATGATTATTCGCTATTAAAATACCAGTTGAAACTTTGTTCGTTTGCTCCACGTGTTTCCATTAAATTTAATTCGAAACATGAATTACTCTATTGGTAACTCATGACTCATGTTAAGAAATTTTTCTCTTCTGCAACGTGAGGACTTTGTATAAATGAAATTCCTTATCACAAAGTATCTTATTTTAATAAGAGTTTTGTAATTATGATAGATCACATTTGATTCAATAAGAACAGCGTTTTATATTTATAGCTGAGGTTGGTGCAATATGGATTTGGTAAATAGTTTTGAACACTGTAATGTATAAGCAGTTTCGTGAACAATTTTTATTTAATGAAAAACATTCTTATATTTAGTTGAACTACGGCGAGAAAAGAAAATTATTTCATTTCTGTCTTCTAAATATTGACCGTACATATTGATTAGCCACTTATGTGGGAATTTTCTTTTAGCTAAATTAGGCATTAAACTTTGTTCATGTTTTGTTTGATGCTAGAGACTTGCATATAGGCTTCTACAAGTTTTAATGCTCTTTGTGAATTTCCTTTGCTATTTACGAGAAATGACCAATATTGGGATTTTAAGTTTTTAATTTGTATATTAGTATCATAAATTCCTTAAGATAACAAAAACTGCGGAAAAGTAATAAATTGTTATGCTTTCAAAAACATTCTTAAAACAATTTTAATATTCTATCACCATTGTTGTTCGGTGTATAGTATTTTATCATATGAATTTTAAATGCTATTTGACTTATCTATAAGTTGCGCAATCGCGTTTTTTGAAGCCTGAGAAGATTGCAGATACTTGGATTGTGAGTAGATCTGTATAGTTAAAACAATTGTGGAAGAAATGAAATAGATTGATTTGTAATTATTCATTAAGGTCAAATATAATGGATCTATCTCTATGAAATGGAATAGTACGATGGTATTGCATGGTCATGTTACTCAAAATGGTTCATACTGATAACCAAACTTCAAGTTACATTGCAATTTAACCTACTTGAGCCTTATTCATATTTAAATATTCTATCCTTTGATGTGTTTAGTTGACAAAGTTTTACTAGTGACATCTTGAAAGTTTTATGAAAATTGTAGGAGCTAGGTATTTTCTGCATAATACATTTTTCTACTGCATTTACAGAACATGAAACAACCGTTTCCTCGAATGCTTATTTGATATTATCGTCAATCACTATACAAATACTGTCCAGTGAAATCTTAATTTAGGTCAAATAAATGCTCGTTGTTTTAAAACAATATCTACTGCGTAGTTTCTCGTGCACAGTTCTCACGCCAGTTCTTTAGTTTTTCAATTTTCTACTCGGCCACCTGATATTCGTGACTTACCGATTAAAAAACATTTAATAACTTTTTTTTTTTCGTTATTCATTTTTAATGAAAAACTGATTTCTGCTTGTTCGTTTTATTTTCCGTCAAAGCAAAGTTTCTCTCTCATTATACAAGATAGCATTGGTGCTGTAGCAGCTGAAAACATTCCCCATTAAAGGAGACAAAAGAATTGCTTGCTTTGCTGACAACAAAAGATTCGACAATCCGTTGTTGAGAATATGAAAAGCACATATGAATAGTCAGAATTACAACAGGTTGCTTTGGATAAGGGAAGGACTTTTTTCCTCTTCGTTTTGTAAGAGGGGCATAGGTTGGAAATAATTGGAGCTTCAGCTTCCGCCTGTAGGTTGATTGCCTTCCTTCTTGTTTGTTTTCCCGACTATCAATTCTAGAATTTACGTGCTATAGAATAAAAATATGGTATTCGTCTCCATATTCATTTAACAGCTACAGAATTTTCCCTTTCTGTATTGCTGTCTCTGTTTGCTTTTCTCATATGATATTATACACTGTGATTAATGATATATTCTTATGTCTGCAATTGCCAATTTTATATACTGAAAAAGGGAATGGATTTACGCATCTGTATATACAAAACACTAACGTATGTAGCACAGAAATCGCTATTATTACATATTATTGAATGGGAACAGTCAAATTTAAATAAGTAAACGAACGTTTCAAATTGCTTCATTGAACTTTTTTCTATCTGCATTTCATTCAACACTTCGCTAACTCATGAAACTGCAAAATATTTTTGGAATTGTTCTGAAAAGGCCTCTCCAAAAACCTTATTCACTTAATTATTGACACTAAAATATACTTAACTATTGACACATGGTTATTGTTATGACTTAATAATGCAAATGGATGGCCACATCTTTAAAAATTATTAAAGTGCAAAACTGTTTTTTGATCTATCTTGAAACTTAAAGTATTTTTTTTAATTGTATCGATTTCATCTCTGAGCAATGTTGTCTCGGTTTTTAATATATTTTTTTAAATTTTAAAACCAATTTATAACAGTTTTTAATGTGATCATGCCATTCAAACTCGTCCATCAAAATATTCATTCGTGTACTTTTGCCGATGTAAAAAATAAGATTTAAAAAAAATGCTTTCTTTGGACAGATTTTTCCTCATTAATTTCGTAGTAAATACACTTTTTTAATTTGGGAACATTTTTATTTGCTGTGTTTTATTCAATTACATTTATGATTTTCTAACTTATCAAATAAAACAGTGATATTTTTGAAAAAAAAATATGAATGCATTTCAAATTTATATTTAAAAGAATAGGTTATTTATATATATATATATATATATAATATGAATATTTATTCAAGAGATATTTTTTTATTATGGAAGAGAATATTTAAAAATAATTTGATTGGAAAAACTTTGTGATATATTTTAAGCACGATATTGATTTGAACTAAACCTAATGAATATATTGAATTGTTGGAATTCCTTTATTGAAATTTTTGATGTGCTTGTTTGTATCTATCAGAAGAAAATAATTTTAATATTGAATTTTCAAATTCATTGAATATCGCACTTATTCTTTACATGATATGTATAATTATGATTATTATAATACTCTAAACAAAAAACATCTTCGCCCTCCAAAATGAATGGTTATTGTAAGGGGACAAAAAAAAAATTGTTTTTCAACTTTCTTCAAACTTAAAAGTATATATATTGTTACAATATATCCAATTGGTCCTTTCTATTAATAAAAGTCCATTAGCTTTATATACAATTAGTAGAAAATTTGAAGGAAATTAGCTAAATTTGAAAGGAAAAATAATTATAAAAATAAGAACTTATTCACCAAGTTACTACTTTAAAAACTTCTGCTGTATAACTTTTCATTGTGCTCTGAATGAATTATATCATTAACCAATAAATAAAACTTATTTGAACAGCAAATCTTCGTGTTTTTTGACTATGCAATTAGCGTCACTTGGAATTTTAAAAACATCTAAATAACCCGTGAAGTGAAAACTTACAGGTTAGTTTTAAAATTCTTCTGTAATTATTACTACTCATTTTTATCCTGGAGAAATTTTGTCTCGCATCGCAATATCAACTAACTCTTATTTAGCAAAACCATTCTCAGCTCATTAAAATAAAAGATTACGTAGGACGCAAATGCATGCTTCCAACGAGTTTACATTTTTTCTTCATTAATCATAACTGTTTTAAAAGAACTGAAAGTTGACTTGTCGTCGTATTAAAAAAAGGTTGTTTTAAGGAATCATTTCACTTGTATCTTCGATTTCCCAGCTGAAATTTTTGCTCTCCCATGCATAGCATGGTTTTTTACTATCGTCACGCTTTGGATAAGAGCATCGTTTTCTGTATACCCAGCTCATTCATGATATTGCTTTATCAGAATTTTAATATTGAAGTAGATTTTATTTTGCTTACACAAATACCTTTTATATTGTTGGAAGGAAAATGTGTTGTATCAATTTTATGGTTGGATGAAGTCGGGTCTATTTTCTACCCCAAAGCTATTTGACTTAAATCTTCCTATTTGCTCTTTGGCAACTGTGGTCCACTGATTCGAATTAAAAAAAAAAAAGTCATATTCATATAATACATAGCAAATACTGGGTGGTCCAGCAATCTGCACTTTTTCTTCTTAGTGTGTTATATTATCTATGTAATGTATAAATGATATCGATTAATTTTGTCCCATTTTAGTTTTTCCGCCAATTATAGTACTTTTTTTTTCCATGAACGTAAAATAAATTGTGCATTATATGGCGAATTTTGTTATACAGCTCTCCAAATGATATGACAAAAAAAATGGTTAGTATATAGTCGAATGCTTATTTTTCACATGTTTGATGGTGAACAAAGGATTGCAAAAACAGGTCAAATAATTTTGCTTACTGAAAAAATAAAATCCTTCTTTTTGTTTGAATGACTTTTTCGTTTTGTACTTATTTTTCATAACAATTTTGAAGGTTTGTTTTCTGTGTACTTCTCTCTCCTTCCCCCAATACTTTCATTTTTTAAACCTTTACCCTAGCTTTTTATAATGAAGCTACAAGATAACATTGTGCAAAATCCTATTGCAAGACATATTGAACAGTAATAAAAGTTCTGTTTTAGTGCTAAGAATAAATTAAAGAGGTAAATGTTTGTCCCGAATGGTAGATAAGAAAGAATGAAATTTGACTGTTAAAAAAACATTTTATGATTATTTCATCTTTTTTCATTTTCTGCTTTGTTACTTTCTTACTAGTGTGTCTTCAACACAGCATTGTGAACTTATTTTCACTATTAAAATTAAATTAAGAAAAAAAAAAACTCCAGAATATTAATAATTGCCATTCATAGCCCTTCCATTTTATTCAAACTAAAACGAAATTACCCGCCAGATTTTCTTTGGCTGTCTTAAACGGGTTCCCAAACTGTGGGTCGCTACAATATTTTAAATATATATTTATTTTTCCATAATTTTCAAATATGCAATAAAATTTTCGTCCAATCACACATTGGCAGCACTACAAAAAAAAATACCTCTCGGCAAGCTGGAAGGCAAAGGTAGATAGATTCCTTTACATTTAAGTTATAAGGCAACATAAATTGTTGATGTCAGAAATAAGCAAAATTAGGCCTTGAATATCACTTTTCAGTCCCTAACTTCAAAGATATTGCAGTCATCGAAAAATTTTAAATGCAAAAGTTGTTCGTCTCAGTGAGGCGCTTATTTGGCTATTTGTATTTATTTTTCTACTTTCAATATGAAGAAAGTTATTGCGAAATAAAAGTTTCACCCCCGCCGCTGCCATTTCTATTCCCTTTGGGATAGATGGATCATTTGTGAACTCTTCCGAGATTTTTGCATTTCTATCAACATATTCCAACCCAGTAAAAATCCAAGCAAATAAACTTCTGGACGAAGGGTGGTTTTGAGTTCTAGAGACCGTGATCGGTAAAGAGCTGAAGAAATTTTCCCGAAGTCTTGTCATGAGAACCATTGCAATAGGTGGTCTTCCTATAGAAATCTACCTAAAAAAATGTACAGTACAGAAACAGGCGACTCTTCCATCCATCGATTCACTTTTACTTCATGAACATTCGTTTCAGCTTGTGTGAATATTAATTTCCAAGCAGTTCGTTATCATTTATGTAAACAGGTTTTTTGTGTTTAATGATTTCCCCCCCCCCCCTCTATTTGAATTCTGTTTGACATTCTTTTGGGGCCATAAAATGTTTTTCGGAAAAACATGTGCTTTCGTTAATAATTACGTCGAAGATGACGTGGGGCTATATATATAAAAGTTTGGAAATCCTTGAATTCCAAATATTATTGTGTTTTGAGAAGTGTTTCCTACTGCCTGCCAATTTTTATTCTATTTGATCCCATTTCATGATCTTGCAAGGGAAAAAAAGTGTCAAACAGTATGTAATTACTGTGGTTGGATCATATGCACACCATGGATCCCTGAAGGTATGAAATGATTAAATTTAACGAAAATGGGTATTTTTGGTACAGTATGATTATTAGATCTGAAGCCGATCGAGCAGAGTCGCTTGCGGAAGAATAAATTTTTTCCGTCCAGACGGTCAATCCACTCCATCTTAAAGGGAAATTTATTTTTATTTATCAAAGTAGGGGAACTGTAACCAGTTAATAAGATATACAATTTAAAAAAACAGCTAAAATAACGAGAAATGCGTCGCAAAAATAACACCATCGAAGAAATCATTGAATGTAAACATCACATTTTTGCAAGATTTTTAAAATAAGATTGTCTAAATAAATGTAATTTTTTAACCATTTCTAAGTTTGTTTAATAAATTGCAAACGCAAAATTTCATATGTTACTCCTATATACAAATGTTTCAGCCCTTTAATTAGTGCGAGTTTTGTTTTTATACATAAAACTTTTTAACAGAATTTTATTTAACACGTTTGTCGTTAAATTTAATCCATCTTTCATATCACTTCCGCATCATAGTCTGTAATTATTACTTGTGGTAAGCTTTAAGTTGAATTCTGATGTAATGCATTCCTTTGAGCTATAGAAGCATCAAATTATTATATTATGCTTATTATCCACTAAACGTATTTATTTTTGTTTATTTTGCGCATAGTAAACATCCAATTGCGTCACGAGAAATTTTTTTTTCTTTGCTACATCATGATAGTTTCGGATGATCTAATATCGTAATTGCAAATAAAAATGGTTGCCTACTGCGTTTATGCAGCTGTTTATTGTTAAATGTGACTTAATTTATAAATTTTACTAAAATTGGGGTATGCTCCCCCTCTCCCCCCCCCTTTTCAGTCCCCTATACCCTTTCATCACTAGACTGCTACCTTGAAGTAATTCTACCCACGTAAATTCTACTTCAGCGTGTTGTAGGTTTTGCAAAATATGTCCTACCTGATCAATAACAGTCGCTGCCTTATTAAATATGGCAAAACATGTCGTTAAAGCTTCGGCCTACTTTCTGCATTCGCGAAGGTGGACAAACTGATGGCACACAACAGCCCTTGTACCTGCATTCCTTTTCATTTCAGATAATGTATTATTGAAGCAGCTGCTTTAAAGCCAAATACCCGCTCCTATTTCAGACGCACGCAGTCTATTATTCACCAGAGTTGTGCTGAAAAGAACAATGTCAGGCGCAGACGATATTAAACTTATGTAAGTCAGTAAAATACCGTGTGGAATAATACTGTCAATATGTAACCGTTAAAGTGTCCAATTCCGATATTTCGTGAAATAATGGATGAGGCTAGTTAAAATGTTCCGTAAATTTAGTATTCCACACATTAACTAGATATTTTATGAATAAAAACTATTGTTAGACAGGTTGTTAAATAAAATTCGTGATTCTTCTGGCAAAAAAAAAAAAAAAAAAAAATGTTTGGTTTCTTAGTTTAGTATTTTTTGAACTTGATAAATATTGAGGAAGGAAATAATGAATGACGATTATTTAAAATAGTACCATATAACATGTATAGAAGGAATCTGGAAAAAGACTGCTTCAGGCGATTTTTTTTTTCATTAAATTTGTTTTTTTCACTGTGAACTATTTAATTGAACGTAAAAAACGAGGTTAATCCAAAATTATTCAAATACAAAATATTTATTTAAACACTATTTTAAATATTTTATACTTATTTTATTAATTCGGGAAAATTCAACTTAATTATGAAATGTAATGTAGGATATTAGTTTTATTTTTTGTTTATTTTTTAATAAATATAGATCCTTCTACTATGAAAGTAATTTTACACTTTGTTGTATATTTTTAGTTCTTTTCACTTAGTTATTTTGAAAACTAGACGTTTATAACGATCGTGTGAGAGCAAAGTGTTAAACCATAGAACATAAGTATGTCTACTTTTTCACTTCATGAACAACAATTTTTTGATTTGATGATATTAATATGTATTAATTACATTTGCAAAGCCTTTTAACTCAGCCATTTTATTTCCGATTTTCTCATTCGCTTTAAAACGTTGATTAATCATTTCCCATGTTTTTTATTTCTAAATAATAAAAAAGTATAAATGACCTACTTTTTAATGTTTATACTTTAATTTAATTAAATAATGAAAATAAAGAGATTGAGTTTCCTTCACTGTAAAGCAAGTAAACAATTGCTTCTTTATAATGAGCCTATTGATTAAATTTTCTTGCTTATATTTCAGTAGTAGTATTAAAAAATTAAGTATGAATTTTTCAACTCAATAAGAAGTATGAAATGGAAGTTTATATAGTGCTTTGTCACTTTTCATTAACCTATATGCAACCTGTATTCGTACACCACGCGTGCTCTTCTTTCAAATTACGACAGCGCTTTATTTTGTTTCCATATTTTTATAACGAATCTAAAAAGGGAAAAGGAATGAACTTTTCAAAATGAAGTATTAAGTATACCTCCAAAATACTGATCCATTCTTCAGATTTTATCTTTTAAGACAGTATAATAATTTTTATGGAAATAATTTACTTTTTGCACTTTGAAAAGGAATTCGATGCAAAATTATTCAACTAACACAAGGACTTAATGCTGTAAAAAAATATATTATAATTTTAAGTTGAATTGTACTGAAAAATTAATCTACATCTTACCATTCTTTAAATGTTTTTTTTTTTTTTTTTTGAAAATCAAAATAAAAAAAATAAAACGTCAAAATGATGCGCCCTCTTGAATAGTGAGTGAAAATCACCATCCGAATGCAAAGGGTTAAATTTAATAATTAAGTATCTTCTTTAAAAGTTTCGTTTTTCATATTTTCTTTTTCAGTAGGAATAATTAATTAGTTTTATAGGCGTAGTTAATTTTAATAATAAAATCTTTTCTATAAAAATATCAAACTAGAAAAATGTTGTTAGTAATTTTAGACTTATATTTTTCTGTTGAAATTTCAATCTTGCAAATCCTGATGATCATTGTGTTTTTAAATAAATGTCGGATTACAATTTTTTTGATATAGAATTAAATAAAATTAATAGAATATTTTCTAAGTGTATTTTCAGATATATGCCATTTTACCAGTAGCCTTCTCAAAATTTTATCTTACAGATGCATCAAAGGATAATCGTATTAATCTTTACGTTATGTGCTGGATCAGTGCTTTTATTTGAAAATCCTATTTTGATTCTTTTTCTTTTCATATAACATCACTTGTTTACCTGTTCTACAACTGTAATCTTCTCAAAATATGATATTTTTATATGATAGAAATCTTAGTTTCCGTTTTATTTATTTTCCACCCTCTAGAATGGTGAAAATAAACATTAAAAAAGTTCTAAATAACTTTTTGATGGCCAATTTCTTCAAATTAAATGGAAAAACATACTGTATGATACTTATAAATATTAAGAAAATTTTATGAAATCAGCTAACCGTTTGAAATTATGATAAAGCAACATTTCCCTTTATGTTGTCTGTAACTAGCTTGGCTATATATTAGAACGTAAAGTGAAGCGAGACAAATTGCACCGAGTTTTAAAAATTGAAATATTTTGATCATTCGTTTCACTTAATAATTGATGTTAACAGTAGATGATCTTGAAAGAAAGAAAAGAAAGCATGTTATAATTTTTTGTTCTTGTTGTCAATTCTTAAAGATAATGCTCGTGTTCGTAGTGATTAATTAACTCTTACAGGTCCTCGGTTTCAAATGCCCATTTACTGAAGGGAATTGTTTATAAGGTAGATAAAATGAATTTAAAAAAAAGAAATAGACTTGTTTTCATATCTATGTCATAGTCTGAAAATTTAAATCGCATCGTTGAAAGATCGTTATGCTACTTAAGAACGTTGTTTATAAGTAAACTACATATACTCGATTGTCTTAAATATATGCTTATATATATATATATATATATATATATATATATATATATATATATATATATATATATATATATATATAAAACTAAGTGAAAATTATATAATATGGCATAAAACTTCTGGTAACTGATCGAGAAAGGAGCTCATTAAATGGTAGTTTTATTCCTCACCATGATTAAGCTACATATTCATTTTGTAGTAGCTTTTAAAAGGCTTTTGTTGTTGTTGTTTTGTTAAAACCGTAACCAGGGAGCTCACCATAACAGAACCGAAATCAGAAAAGCAGAGTGTGAGAAGGCATATATAACAAATATAATTTCAATTTTATTTCAGTTTAGCTGTGCAGGTATTTATTTTACTCGCGTGATTTTCACGTTATATATTGGATTATTAAATTTACTGAAATTAGGTGAGCCCTCATTTCAGGATTTAAAATACTTTTTTTGAGGTTGAATTTAAATGAGTAGAAAATTGTTGATTTGAAAAATAGGAATAAATTGAATTTATTAAATATATTGTTTAATATTTTTTTTCAGAATTTAATGAGCTTTAATCTAAAATAGTTGGAGTTTCAAACTTAGTCCTGTGCACTCGGATAGTGACTCTCACTCAACATTCAAGATGTTGCATCATTTTGACGCATTTGAAATTAAAAAATCTTTTAATTTTCCCCACTGCCAAATGAGTAGGGCTTCAGTTTTTTTCAAGCGCTAATGAGGCTAGGCTTAACATTTTTCGACCGATTATTTCAAACGATTCTGTTTATTTTCTTAATGTTTGATGCTTTTAAAATTCAACGTTGTTAATTAATCGATCTTTCGGATTCATTCTGAGGTACTTTTGAATGAAAATAAACCAGAATAAAGGAAATTAAAAATTTCTAATCTGCATAGCGGTACACCAGTTGGCGTAGAAAAATTCACGCATTTGCGTTACCACAACTGACGTTGAAAATTCACGCATGCGCATTGTATTCTGATTGTTGGCAACTATTATCAATGGATGCGAACTTGGTTTAAATTATTTTTAGGTTAGTTGTAGACTTTTGTAATTAAATTGTATTTATGTTAGTTATATATATTTGTATATGCTTATAGTTTTAAATACATCGTTTTTAAGTAGTTTTTTTTTAACCTGTTTTCGACCGATTATTTTAAACGATTCTGTTTGTGTTTTTAGTGATTGATGCATTTAAAATTAATCATTGTTAATTATTCAATCTGCTCATGATGAATATGAGAAAATTTTGTTGACAAATTCTTAAAATATTACTTAAATTAAGAAAAATATTTAGTGCCCATAAAGTTTAAACGATCTGTGACTCTGTTTTCATTAATCGTATTATAAAAAAATTCTTTCTTTCAATAAACAATATTATTATATTAATTGCAGATTAATCCTTTCCACTTTAATTTAAAGCATAAATTCTACGGGGCTAACAGAAAATTAGAGAGATACATATTACGTTACGACTGAAGCCTTTATAATATTATGAGTGAATTATATGACTATCAAAATTTGAAGTTTTAAAATATTTTGATGAAGAAGCAGCTATTAAAGTAGGAATTGCAAAAAATATTTAATTATTAAAATTTTAACGAACATTAAGATTGGCGAACCGGCTGGTCGCCAAAGGCGTCTAGTATATTATAAAAGAAAGGCCTGACTATGATTGGTGGCCATGTTTAAACCAAAGATGAGTTTAATCGGGTACTCATTTTTGTTTTAGGACTCTGCGTGGTCAGTGGATTGGTATGTAAACTACTATCTTTAGAAAGACGTACGAGCTTATCAAAAATCAGTAACAAAAGGAAATACATACTCAGTACGTGCTTATCTTTACTGATCCTTCCTTCGAAAAAAGAATAGTGGAAATAGAAGAATGTGGAAAAGAGAATTTCTGGTTGCAAAAGTATTGATAACAGACGAGAAAAATCACTTTTATTTTCTCTTCAATGATAGCAGTCATGAACATAGCGAGGATTTCAATTTGGGAGGGGGTGGGTGATGAGATAGTAAAAATGCCTCTAGTGCTACATGCTTTCGATTTAAAAAATAAATTTCATTGTATCTAATTTACAGACGCATTCATACTGTGAAATACAATATCGTTTGCGATTGACTTTTAAATTGAAAATTGGAAAATTATAATATCGTACATAATCTGGTACTGTACGGTCGATGATACTTTGAAAATAATCAGAAACCATTGAAACAAAAAGCTTGAATTGTATTCAGAAAAAAATATTAAAGCAAAATTTTTAAAAATTAATGAATAATATCAAAAGCAGAAAATTCTATGAAACGCAACTTATTTTTATAAATAATGATTTATGGATATATTTTTTAATCGATTTTAGTCTATAGTTTAGTTTATAGTATAGTTATCTTTAGTCTTTACTTTACAGAAATTAAATTGAGATCATTTGTATAAAAATCTTAAATGTTAAGAATTGAAAGAAACTGTTGAAAGAAAGAACATCATTCTTTAACCAGCACTTTCATCATTTTTATTTGTTAGAATATGGTTGAAAACTAATTTTATTGGACTAAATTCTGTTTCATAAAATGCTGAAATTAAAAGTGATGTTAGGATGATACGAACTATTTTTAAAGTTGAAGAGCGAGCATTTGGTAATGTAAATAATACTTTTGAAATGTCTACAAAATATTTTTTTTAAAAATTGCAGATATTTTTTTTTTTTATGTAAATTTAACAAGTGGAACATTTTCATTCTTCTGAAGGAGGAAATATATATAATATCTGAATGAGATTCTACAATCGTTTTTATTGATTCAGGAAAAGAAAAGATTCAAACATTGAAAAATCTAGAATAAATTTATTAAAATCATAATGAATAATCATAATTATTCTATCATTTTGATTATAAATTTGTATATGCATATTTCTCATTGTATTCAATATACAGAAGCTATAAAATTTTTATAATGCAGTGAATTTAAAAATAGATTTTACGGATTATCATTTAATTATCTACAATTATTTAAAGGAATCATTTTTATTGATTTAAATATTTAAAAAATGGGCATTATAGGCAGTATTTTGCCAATTGTTCTATTAATAGCCAGAAAAATACGGGTATTAAGGAAACAGAAAACTAATATAAAATTTTAAATCGAAAAAGACTGATATAATTGTTATAATTTAAAGTATCAACTTTTATTGATTTATGCTAATTTTAAAGTTGATTATTACGTTGCGATGAAGCGTCTGGTAATTTAAAAAATTCAGCATATTACGAAAGAAAGAAAAAACAAAGCTGAAATCAAATGTGAAGAAACTCCTTTTACTCAATTCTTTCATATTCAGCTGTCATTGTCTAATTCAACACACGTAAGCGTAATTCTAAACAAAGTAGTAACTTTCTAAATTTTTTTTTTTTTTTTTTTTGTTTTAAAGCTTTAAAAGCTGTATTTGCACATTTTAATTTAAATGATAAATTTAGTGTACACATTTTTGAAATACATTCACAAAAGATTACCGTTTATAATACCAATTAAATATATAATAATGTAATAATGCCTTTATATATTAATATTGCCTATTTGTTTTTAATATATTGATAATATTAATTAAAATTTCAATTAGTCGGATAGAACTTAAACGGATTAATTAAAGCAGATTTTGAAAATAAAAATTTTTATTGCCTATTTCTAACGATATACTTTTGTCTCTTTTCTTTTTTGATAAATATTAACCTTACGTTTGAAAGGTTTTCGTAATTGTACTTGATAAAAACAGATAATTAATGATACCAGCGATGGTAAAATAATAATAATAATACATTCAATATTAACTTTTATAGCAATGTACAAATGAGTGAAAGTATAATAAACAAGAATTGTTCCTTCAAAAAATAATTGCATTTTAGCGTTTTTACCAAAATAATAATAATAGGCCATTTTGCAGTCAACCTCATCTTGTCATATCTTAACATTCCCCCTCCCCCTCCCCTCCCCTCCCTCAGATCAAGTTTCTAAAACATTTAAAATTTGATGGCTATGCAGAATTTTAGTTCGTGTACATGAGTTCATCGCATCAGATGGAATTGCTGATTGATTGAATTTCAGTTCTTTCAACTAAGGAGGTTACAGTATAAATTTACTAAAATTGCTATGGAATGTGTATTCATTATTTAAATATGAATTCTCATATTATTATTTGTCTGCTTAATTTTAAATTGAAGTTCTTAGTGGAAGCATTTTTGTATTTTAATGAATGTGGATTCAATAATTACAATAATGCAATCTTTACAATATCATTTTAAGAAAATTTTACGATAAGAATGCTGAATTTTTTAATGAATGAATCCAAAATTATAGTTTAACTGCTTTAAGGATTTGCCAAAATCGAATTCTAAATATTAAAATTCATAAGTGATGATATGAAAGCTTAATGAGAAGGGGAACGAAATTAGAAATGCAGTTTCTGTCAAATTCTAATCATTAATTTTCCTACCTCGCTAAAAGCTTAGTTAATAAAATCTTTCGAATGAATTAAAGGATTTTGAAATTATTTCCTTACGATCATTGTGGAACATTGCATTTAAATAATAAAAGCATTTTAGAAAAGGGCACAATTTTAGCTTTAGGTAGATTCTTATAAGAAGACTACGGGCCGCGGTAGCCTTTTGGTAAGGCTCTTGGCTCGTGAGCCGTAGAGATTCAGGTTCGAGACCCGGTTCCACCGATGAACCGTCGTGTAAGGGCGTCTGTTGCACGTTAAATCCGTCAGGGCCAAATGCCCTCCCGCTGGTGTGGTGTGGAGAGGGGGGTGCCATCTCAGGTGTCGTCCTCGTTATCTGACCGTGGTTCAAAATTACGAGGTCCGTCCCAAAATAGCACTAGTGTTGCTTTACAACGGGACGTTAATGTAACTAAACTAAAAGAAGACTACCTATTGCAATGCTTCTCATGACAAGACTTCGGGAAAATTTCTTCAGTTCTTTACCGATCATGGTCCCTAGAATCCAAAACCACCTTTCGTTCAAAAGTTTATATAAGCTTTGCCCATGGCATCGTGTAAACACGATAATTAGAGTAATTTTGTTTGGATTTTAACTGGTTTGGAATATGTTGTTAGAAATGTAAAAATCTCGAACGAGTTCATAACTGGCCTATCTAACTGAAAGAAAGTGAAAATTGTTGTGGTGTGGTGTTGAAATTTTTATTTCGTTATAGATTTCTTAATATTGAAGATAGAAAAATAAATCGAGTTAGCCAAATTAGCGCCTCACTAAGACGGATAACTGCAATATCTTAGAAGTTAGGAACTGAAAAGTGATTACCAAGCCCCAATTTTGACTGTTTCTAACATCAACAATTTATGTTTCCAGATAGTAGCCTCGTGTACGTTTGCCTTCCAGCTTTGACGAGAGGATTTTTTTTATATTGAATTAATCAAAATATATTCGCATTTTTGTATTTTATTTTAACATTATTTGAATAGGAAATTCCAGAAATCTCAAATAAAATCGAATTGCCGAAAAACTTGAGTTAAAAATTAGTCGAGTATCACTGGGAAAGGAACGATTTGTAGGAATTGGAAAAAATACCAGAGTAAATTTTAAGAAACCGATTACAATGATATCGATAGCATTTTTGTTTCCATAGGTTAAATTGTCATTTCATATCACGGCACCTCTCAAGACTGGCGTCCATGGCACCAGTAATCTCTGTAACACACTCTTCCATCTTTTTCTTGTTACTTCCATAAGTAGTATTTTCAATACTGTCCGTAATTTGTGTTGAATCTGTTCAACGATTATATCGCTTATTTTCAAAATACCGTCTAAACGGCTGAACATTCACTCATTTTTTTTTTTTTTTGTAAATCAAGCGGTACATTTTTAGTTCGTGTGTAAAAGGAATTAGAAAATGAAATTACATGTGCAAAAGACAGTACTGTTGACATAACGTGTTGTTTTTTTTTTTTTATGTCCATCAAAATTTAAGACTTAAAATACTTTGATGAGGAAATCATAAATATCAAGTTAGGCATAAGTGATTTAATTTAAAATAAGCGCAACTAATATTTCTTACGAACCAGGGAATAGTAATACCAAAGGCGGCTCGTGATTCAATAAAAAAATTCATTCAATATATACAGATAATATTAAAGATGATGAAAATAAATTCTTTTCTGTAGGGCATTAAAATGCATTCTAAATTTTATTGAACTGGTTTTGATCTGTGTATTTATAGAAATATTGATTAATAAGACAAATTCGGATTAAAGCTATCGCATTAAGTTGTAAGGAATCTTCAGTGTTATTGTACATTATTATGAAAGAATTTTTGTGATGTTTGTCAATGTATTTCATTTATGAAACAAAGCTTGAAATGTAATTTCTGTTATTCTAATAAAAATATTGAATTTGTCTTCAGACTACTCCGGACTAGAACATTTTTATTAAAATAATGAGAGATTTACGATCAATTTTTGTTAAATAATATTTAGAAAAATAGATATTTTTTTATATTATTCTGTTCTGTTTCAGGGCCATTTAAAATAATTTTAACACATATCAAAAGTAAATTCTTGGATAAATAATTTTTTGATTATATATATATTTTTAAGTAATTCAGCAGAATTGAAAGAAAAAAAAATCATGAAAAAAGAATTTCTCTGAAGTTGAATTGCCAAACGATAGCTAAGACTTTTAAGCTCTATAAAGGAATTGCAAATTTCCTTGCATGCATCTGTAAATAAGCTATGCCTAATAAATATGAAATAAAAAATAAAAAAGAAAGTCATCACTACTAAAAATTCATTTTCATTTTAAAATATGAATCTTCCCCATATTTTATTTAAGGACTGTTAGATATAAAATTTTCAATTTTATCGTACGCCAGTTTATTCCGATCAATTTAGTCGAACACGATATTCCTCAGTTTCATGCTACGTATTCTCTTGTTTCCCAAAAAAATATCCCTCATCATAAGAGTCCTTATGTTATATCTATGCTTTTTTTATTTATTTATTTTGTACCATTTTTGGGTAACGACCTCCAAGTGCAGGAGTCGAATCTTTCCATTTTACAAAAGCGACAGCTGTCTGCTCTTCGTTTCAGAAGGGCATCGATAACGCTTGTGGAGCACTGCTTTCAAGTGCAGAGTGCAGGTGCCTCTTTTTTTTTTTTTTCGTTTCTTGTCCCAAATATCTTAGGGTGAGAAACGGAAGAAGAGGTAGGAAGCCGGTATGGGTTTGCTCTAACATTTTTTATTTATTTATTATTATTTTTTTGAAATATTGAGGGTTTTTCTTCCTAAATATTAGCATGAATTTGAATTGCTGTTCCTTAAAGAAGTCCTCTATGAAACGTTGTCTTTAAAATGGTTAAGTAGTATTTGAGTTAAATGAAATCGACTGTATTGTCTTGAGTTAAGTCTTTTTCAAATTGTGCAGGCTTTTCTTGTCTCTAAAAAAATGTTATGATTTTGCTATTGCACTATAAGTGCCAGGATTATAAATTCGAACATAGTAATGGTACATAATGCCCGGTAGATTGTTTGATGTTCTGTAATGTTTTGAAAAGAATTCATTACAAAATCTTTTAAGTGATATTGAGTATTTTACAGTAAGGATATATAATCGAGAGAGATTCCTTTTACAGCACTTTTTTTTTTCTGGCTTTGAATTATGTAAATTAGCGAGTTTTAAAGAGTGCATGAGAGATTAGATTACGATGAAAAACGAATTTAAAATCTGAAATTGTCGTTTTTCATATATATTTATTACATTTTTTAAAAAAATTATTTCGTTGTGTTTGTGGTTTATAAACATAAAAATTCTGAATTTTTTTTGAATACATTTTTTTTATATACACAAGTTAAACATTTCTCGGGTAAATAAGTAAAAAAAAAAAAAAAAAAAAAAAAAAGAGAAATATTGATATGGATGTCTTCGGCAATCTGTTGATATCTCTAACATTTTTAAAACTGAATCCTTCCAGCTGATACAGCATAAAATTGAAACTTTAAAACAACTTTTATATTCTGATTAATATTTCTTCTTAATTGCAATTTTTAATTTTTTTTTTGACTTGGTAAATAAAATTGCCATTAAAACAAGTATAACTCGCAGATTTTTTTAAAAAATTTAATTAAATTGCAATTAAAGTAAAATGTTTTCCGTCATATTATGTGACAAGATTAATTCATGATCATTTGACACACTTCCAGTGTGCTGCGCCAATTTAATTTTGGAATGAGTTGCCATTTTATGGAGAAAAATGAGATGGTATTACAGTACAACTAATATAGTATGCAGTAAAATGGCATGCTCAGTTACATTTTTATCATGTGAATTTGTGACGTTACATGGAGCGACTCCAACATTAATATGTATATATGTCCCATTTGTTTGCACATTCAGCTGCCATGTGTCCCATTTAAAAAGTGCGTTAACTATAATAGTCTATAAATATTTAATTTAATATGGGTTATTGACTAAATTTTATATCCTTTTTCAATTTTCATTGATGAAAACTTGTATCCGAAAATTCAAACTTTAGTATTTTACTATAATTTCTTTTTTAAATTCATTCAAGTCTACATCAGATAGCAAATCGTTGAGTCAACTTGAGAAATTGGTTTTTCTCACGATAAGTGAAGCGGTTTTAGATAAGATGTAATAGAATTTTAAAAAAGGCTAGAGGGTGGTTGTCTGGCATTTGGATGTTATTCTTGAAAAAAAGTTATACGTTTTCAAACTTTATCACTCCATTTCATTCATTACCGCGAATGCGAGTTGATGCAACTTGATTGTCTCTTTTTAATAGATCTTTAATGACGTTGCAGTAATATTTAATTATTTAACAGTGTGATAAATGATCGCCATATTTTAACTCGATTAGCCTTGCAATTTTTTTAAAGATAATTATAGAGTTGATTTTTACCTTGATTAGTTTATTTTTTTCAGATTAAAAACTGTCTTAACATTTATATAGTATAACGCTTAGCTGTAATTTGCATTTCTGATATTCATGTTTATACAAAGCTTATAATAAACTGAAAAAACTAGCTGCCACATAGTATGTGTTGCATATTCAAATCAAGCAAAGGTCGGTCCCAGAGGAGCAACATTATTGGATAATCATTTTGTAACCGGAAGTACGTTGTATTTCCGGATGAACTGTCATTAGATGTTTGTTCTTTTTAAATAAAAAGAACAGACACCGCCTGTGTGTATATACCGTAGCTGTATACTCTGCAAAATACAGACCTTTTAGTTTTTCATTAAAAGAATTTTATTTTAATCTAAATGCCTGTTTTTTTTTTTTTTTTTCCCTTATACTCTGCTATTTTTGTTGAGAAAAACTCCAACAGTATGCTTGTTATTTATTTGGATGTCAATTAAATAATAACTGAAACATAGAAAGTGTTTGATTCTTTTTGAGGGGAAAAAACAGTTTGCTATTTAAATTACCTCATTAGTTGAACTAAATTTGCATAGGAATGAATTCATGGTTTTTCTTTTTGCCTTACTCTCATACTTCAACAATCGTCTTTGACCCTTGACCTTTTAAACCATTTGCGAAACTATTCTTTTACTTAATATTTAAACATTTTCAAAAAAAAAAAGTCTTAAATGACACCAGTCATTGTATAATTGTGCATTAGTGTGCGCCTTAACTGTTTAAATTGGAATTTAAGTGCAGTAAATGATCCTGTGAATCATTCAGAGTAAAACCATATGTCTAACCGCACTGTATCGTTTTTCTTGCAACTCAAAATTATGCTAAAAAGACCATACTTAAACTTAATATATGCAAAGGAAAAATACTCCAAGATGCACTGTGACGGGATAGTAACTTATGAAATACGATGTTTTCTCTCTCCAGAAAGACAGCGATCTTTGTTGATTATTAGATGCGAATGGTAAGAAATTTGACATGTCTCCGTGATTTCAGAAATTACCCGTTTGTTTGCAAAGCCACTTCATCTACTTGCACGACTTGGCGAAATTATTTGGCGGAGAGATTTGCATAACAAAATATCAAGGGGCGTTGTTTTGCTCGGAATTGGATCGTTGTCGGTAGAAGACGGGAAGAGTAGAAGATGGAGGAAGAAAAAAAGGAATCCTGCCATTGTCTGAACTTTAGGCTTCAGCGAATTTCGGACCACACTTCACTGGTTTGCTTTCCTGTTTCTGGAAAAGAAATAATGCTATTTTACTGCTTTTTTTCAAATTCGGTCAAATGTGCTTGAGTCACGTCAGCTTCTTTTATTTATCCTGCTCAAGTTGAACCTCTCATTTTACCGTCAGATCGTCTCTTAACCATCGAGTCTTCACTGTTTTTACGAGTTGTGGTATTCCATCCACTACTATGTGAAGAAAGAAGTGCGGTGTAGAGCTGGAAAAGAATTTCGCACGTTTTTATTGAAAAATATGTGGGGGAAAACTCATTTTCTTCTTCTGGAAAAGAATTGAACTGAAAACATTCTGTGACCTTGCAGTTTAGTTTGCTTTCGTTAATGTTTTTTTTTTTTTTTTTTTTTTTTTAAAAAAAGAAGATGAATGGATTGGAAACATTCGCTGCCTATGCATACTTGCTTATTTTTTTTTATTAATAGGAGATATTCGGTTCATTGGAAGTAGTTAAGTTCGTTTTCGAATTGGAAATATATCTATTGAATCCGGAAGAGTTTATATTTTTAAATTAAAATTCATATTAAGTTATTTCAGTATGAATATATTTTGGTTCATTCTCTCAAACTACTAATTTATTTCAGTTTGGTAAATTTATATTTATGCATTATTAAGGACAATTTGGGCCATCAGTATGTTCAATTAATCATATTATGGTTACAAAAGATAGATGGGTGGAATTTTAAATGAATTCCTTTTTATTGAATAAATAGTTCAAATATTCATTTGAGCTATTTTTTTTTTTTTTCGCGAATAATAAACTAAGCAAAGACGCAGAAATTTGAATTAATTTCAAGGCTATTGAAGACTTTCTTCCTTTTATTTACAAACTAGCTGCCTTTGGCGGCGAGGCATTTTGCTAAGAAAATTGGTATTACTTAACTTAATTAATTTAACTTCATCTCTTATGTATAAGATGTGGTGTCCATGATTCCCTCAACAAGGTCCAAAATTTCTTATTTGATTAAAAAAGTTATTTAAGTTCAAAATAAAATTATAATAGATCTTTAAGCCATGTTATTTTAATAGACTTATTCAGTTTATTGGATACATAAACATTCTAAATGAAATCATGTCCCATGACATCAAATATCATTAAGGCCTGACTATCCAGGAAATCAATCTTTGTACATTGTAATAATTGTACATTGTATTTCGCGATACTGGAACTTCTTCTTCTTTTTTTTTTTTTTTTTTCTTTTTTGTTTCGCAATTAAAATGTGCAGATAAACAAAGTGTATTGCATTTCTTTGCTTTTTAAGAATGGGAGAAAATCGTGCCGTGAAATATTTTGAAGAAACTTTAAAGCAGTTTTAATTTCATTGCAACAATAGAAGTATTATCAAAGCATATTCATAAAAATAATTTTTAAAAAATTATCGAATTTCATAGAGCAAATTACATAACTGAATTGATATCACTGAAAGGACATTTTTTTAAAAAAATTTTAAAGTGTAAAAATAGTGCGGTGATATTTTTTGGAAATTATCTAGAGAAAAACGCCAAAATCTTGCTTAATTTTTAAATTTTTTTTAATTCGATCCTAGGTACACAATTTTATTTGTCAGAGTTTATTGAAATAGCCAATTAAAAATTTATTGTAGGTGCCAAATGTGGTTACTTTAAATTAGATTCTCCGCCTTGTGGAATGTCAACAGACGCACTTGAATCTTTTATTTAGCACTAGCGATAACCATAACTACTATGGAACCCCTCCTCCTCGCCAACTTGCCTTAAAATTAGATCCTTTACGGCTATATTTATCTTTACTAATAAATTCCTAGGCATTCGTAACTGTTTATGTAAAAATTTAAATGAGTCGCATAATGTAAAACAAAAAATGAACTGCAAAAGTTTAAAAACTCAATAGGGTCCGAAAAATAAAAACATTGCTTTTAATTGCCAAATTTGTCTTAAAATAAGAAAACTAAGGTTACAAAGTTTTTAACAATAAAATTCTGAATAAATTTTGCTTGTATTTTTTCAATTTCTTAAATGTTTTTATTCGTGTTCTCATTCGAATAAGCAGGAATGATTTTAAGAGAAGGTTTTGTTAATAAATCGGTCGTTTCGTTCATATTTTACCATGAAATCTAATGACTTATCGAATAATAGCAGCTTTGTGATATTCCTCTATTTTTGCATCTATAAATTGCATTTAATTTTTAAAAAATTCAACGTAAGGCTTTAAAAAAAAAATGACCCCCAAAATCAGATTGGACTGTAGCGCCACTGTCGAAGATTTGCATTAATAACTCAGTTTAAATTCGGTTTTACTGAGGAAGTGCAAGATCCATGAAGTAAAGCGGAACTCTCAATTTACGTATCCGTTGTCCTTTAAATATTATTCGTCATAAACTCTTCTGCATGTAAAATGAATGGTATACTATTTTATTTTTGATTTAGAGTTTTTTTGTGTCTATAAATATGGTAAGTGTGATTAGCAGATGACGCAGAGAAGTTGCATAGGATGGGCACAAGTATGTCATAATGATATCATCAAATTATTTGTCATGTTTTATTTTCAAGTCGGATAAATATATATAATATGCGTGTTTTATGTTGATTGTACTCTCTCTCTCAATGCATTTTTAATTTTTTTTTTTTGTAATACTAAATATTCTAAATTATCACAAAATCATGAATAATATGAAATTAATTTTTGCTTAAAATTTGCTGCTTTTAAATGTCTGAAATATTGTGCTCAAAATGCAAAAAAAAAAAAAAATGTGTGGCCAAAGGGTTAATTGTGTTTATTTATGATAAACCAGTTGCTAACATTAACTAGTCGACAAGTTAGTTCAATCATTTATCGATATCTTTTCAAAATTTGAATTATCATTCAAATAACGCATTTGTTTAAAGCCAATAAACTCGTTGCAGCGTTCTCTTTTAGAAATGTACAAAGTAGATTGTCCATCAAAAAGAATTATTATTCAGTGTCATTTCTAATAATAAGCGATCGTGCACGTTTGAAATAGCTTTCCATATCGACAAAGATCAAAGATTGAATACATCGAAAATAGTAAAATCTGTATTGCTATAAAAGAAGAGAACTCATTTACCTAATTCATGTCTCTCTGAATACTAACGTAACCATTTACATGCTATTTTTTCATGTTGCTTGATATTTCCTATACTATTTCACGTTTATCTGCGCCTCTTTATTATTCATCCCCTTGCCTGCCCAACAATCGAGAGAGTAAAACGATTTCAATATAGATCTGCAAACAATCGGAAGCGCCGTGCTATGTGACCATTCAGTGATCCCGTTACACAAGTTGGACAATATGCATGACTGACCACAACACACATTTTTATCAGAATGAATGGGCGAATAGTTGAATGTAAATGTCTGCGTTCCCAGAACTGCTCTTGATGTCTCTCGGACAATAGGAGAAAGTACTGACCTCTGAACAAGGGTGGCGTAATCGTTTTTTTTTTTTTTTTTTTTTTTTTGCTGTCTTCTCACTGGTCACAAGATAGTTCACCGGTCTACTGGAAATGCCCAAGGAATCACTGAACTTGAGTGATTGCAATTTGTTTGTCGTTTTTTATCTGTTGTTCAAATAGACAAAAAGATAAAGAATTTTTAACCGAAAGAAAGGAAGAAAGTGGGAAAAAGGAATTTAAAGGAATTTAAAATTCAGTGGGGTTTAGCGTATTTAATTGTCTTACCAAGGGAAATGTGTCAGAATTCAGATTGCCGTAGTGCAACAGAACTGTTTTCTTTTCTTTCTTATGTTTTGTCAAAGAAGAGACATTAAGCTAATACTATTAAACAAATTTACAGCTGTTTTCGATGTATGTGTAAAATATTTTTTTTAAGATTATCTAAAGTAATATCGTCATTCTTATGTCAAATTTGGCAAAACATTTGGTGCAGGATTAAGTTAAGCTATATATGCTCTTAAATTACTATGTGATAATTGTATATTATATATATATATATATATATATATATATATATATATATATATATATATATATATATATATATATATATATATAAAACATATGTCGGTAATGGCTTCAGCTGTTGCAGCAAGATTAAGATCGTTTTTGCCATTTATTTTTTGATTTATAGAATTTTATTATAACAGTGATAATATATTGTTTTTGTGTATGTATTAATCCTCTTTAGCTAGCAACTTTTCGCCAAAATATAGATTGTTTCATAGTAATTAAATACTTTATGCTGTTTTAATTAAAGTTCCCTGGGCAAAATATTTTAAAACTTGATATTGTTATTGGCATTTAATTCACACAGTTTCGAAGTTTTATATTTGTTTTGCTCCTTATGCTGATGATCAAGCCTAGTGACAGATCAGTGATATTTTCTAAAATTAAGCACTACTGTAAAAATAAATGTCATTCGAAAGTGAACTTTTACAATAACCTATTAGATAAGTCTAAACTTAATTCAAAAAAAGACAATAGAATAGTGCCTCTGTACCGGATATGTTTCGTAGTTTTGTTCGTATCTTGAGAGTACAATAATGTAACAAATAGAAGTTAACTAACTATAATAAGAAAATTGACAAGTTAAACGAGCGAAGAAACGGTCGTGCGATAATCTGAAATGATAAATATGTTTCCTTTGTATAATATATTTGACATTGGAAGTTGACTTATATTATTTCGCAGACATAAATAAATTATTCAAAATCTAAAATATATTTTTTTTAAACATTATTATTATTTTTTTTTGTTTGTTTTTTCTTTTATGAATTTTAATACAATTCACATTGTCTGATAAGAATGCTAATGTGCTTGAATTAATCTGAAAGAAAAGAAATTGGAGATTTTTAAGATTTATCATCATTGTATATCTGCTGAAATAAATTTCTTGATATAAAATTTCCTAAAATTCATCTGAAAGCAAAGATTGTAATTTTTAAACATTTTTATACTTTTTTTTTTTTTTTTTTTTTTGCGTTGTATCAGATTGAATGTAAAATTTAAAAACTACATGCTGTTAAATAATGCTAGAATCCCCTTTGAACCAAATTGAATCCCCACATCTTCTTATTCCCTTTTTTGGGTATAAAATGCTAATCACAAAGTATTCCTGAACTTATTTATTTCTCAACCACTTTCGAAGTAAAAATCGGCTTCGAAATTGAATCATTGCTGCTCCGAGACTCGACTCCAATAAAAATGAAATCTGTCTAGGTTTAAATCTGTTGTATGGCCCAACAACTTTCTTTGATGGAAAGAAGTTCTTAATATGGCCTTAACTTTGGTCTTCATCAATGAACACAATGCAGCATCACGAGTTCGTCCTAAAATAGCTTTGTGTTTCAAAACAGAATATATATATAAGAGCGTGGCACAGAAATCGCTCTTATTGCTTATTATGAAATGGCAGCATTTTACAGCTGCACTTAATTCAACACTTCGCTAATTAAATAAAATTATTATATTATAAATGCTGCTCGCCGTGTCAAACACTTCATTCAATCAGATGATGTAAAAGAAATTAAGAAATGAACGTTAATCGGAAGGTTTAATAATCGAGAGTGAAAATAGGCTTAACCATCACTGTGGATATTCGCTATGGCTTACCTACTGTAAATAGATGACTTCCAAAACTATTCATTTCCCAAAAAGTGTTTGCATAATCTTAAAATCTCTTTAATGATATTGATTTCATTTCTATACTGTTGGTTTTTCTTTACTTTTAATAAATACTTCAAGTTTAATTTACAATGTTACGATGTTTTTAATGTTAGGATTAGTTTGAAAAAAGCATTTTAAGACTAATGCTCTCTTCATTTGCTTTTTTAATTCGTGAGATTAAAACTCATCTATCAAAATATTCAATCGCGTGCTTTTGCTAATGTTAAAATTAAGATTAAAAAAATTAATTTTTTTTATTATTAATTTCGAAATAGGATTTTCATTTCCTCTTAAATTTCATAGTATACACATGTTTAATTTTTGCCCGCAATAATTTGTTGCAAAATGATACATTTAAGTCAAATTTTTGAGTCGAATCAAACTGAAATTTTAAAACATGCATTCCATATTAATAGTTTAATAACTTAGAAAATCAACAATCTTGGCAAGCAAGCTGGTCGCCAAAGGCAGCTGGTTTTACATAAATCGCTGAATCCATTCTGGAAAGTTTAACATTACCAAACTTATTTTCCAAATTCAAAGAATGAAATAATTTATTAACCATAGCTTATTTTCAGCAATACTACATTTTAAATCTTTAATTAATATTCATTCGAAATGATGAATTGATATATAAAAATTTGCAAGGTATTGCTAAGTTTGTAACATATTACTTTTTCAGATTATATGCCTTTTTTCCCCCTCTCGAATGCTATTTTGAAATCTCAATTATTGTAATGTCATTGTTGAAAATTCTGTTTATCTTGTATGCTATGTTAAATACTTTGTGTTTATGAAATCTTAAATACAATTTTTTTTCGTCATTATTAGAATTGAGACATTTTCCTTCCTCGACATGAAAAATATATATCCCTTAATATGCTATGATAAACGGTGTTGTAACATCTATTAAAAGCTAACCTATATTAAAATAGAACCATTGAAGCGTATCGTTTACTATCTATTCTGAAGTCTCATTCGATATCATTTTGAAATCTATCCCCTTCTCTCATGTCGCCGAGAAATTAAGTCATATTATAAAGAAATGTTTTACTTCTTTTTACCGCCGTTTTGAAATAGCTCTGAAATCTCGTGGAAGTTATGATATATGCTTATTGTTTACGCTACATTTGCCACGATGGGCGTCTACTGGTTCAAAGCCTCAACGTGTTACAAAGTCATCGTAAATTGCCAAAAAAATAATCACCAAAGAAAATTTCTTTTTTTACTACTATCCACGCAAGTGAACTATTGACGCAAGCATGATTGCCGGAGCGTTTAAAATGTGGCTACATTTTACACGGATTCCGTGACTCTCCTACATCATTTTGGAACTCAAACTATTTTTCTTCGAGTCATTCTGTCTCTTTTGTCCAAAGACAACTGTCAAAATACTAGCTCGTGAATTCCTCATGAAAGAAAACAGCTAGCGACATTTTGTATTCCTCGTCTCATTTGCATTTCAGGTATTGTGATTATGAAAAAGGCGGTATGTGTAGCAGGCAGAAGCTGGCTCTTTATATAGAATGTATAATAACACAGTTGCTTTTCCTGTAGATTACAAATTTTAGTTTTAGAATTGAATTTTAATTTCTCTGGTTTCCAAATTCGATTTTTTTTTTTTTTTTTTTTTTTTTTTTTTTTTGAGATGTCCGGTTTATTGAAATCAAGGAAGCAATTCAGTGCTCATTTTTTGTCAAGATTTAGTTTCTCTTATCAGTCGAAAGTGCTCAAGTAAATTCGGTTACTGAATTTCAGCTGTTACATCTATTTATGTAAAAATAAAATGGTTTCGCATTCATACAGAGAGGGAGAGTTTAGTAACCTTTTGAATATTATTTACCATCATTCGACTGCCCACGTGACAGTAATTTATTATTCTAATGGCCTGTTAGGTTACGACCGACTGGAAAGTGTTTCACTGATACGGAAAAATCTGATAGCTCTTCTGAATAGGTTAAAATATTGCAATTACGAGGTCGTTTGATTGTAATTATACTGTTTATCAGTAAAGTAATACTACCATTTCTGTAGGTTAAGATTAATTAACCGCGTGCACGCGTTGTAGCATTTTAGTCATTTAGTGTCAGTGTTCGAATACATAAATTAAAACAGGTTGCTGTTGTTTCCTGTGAACATTTAAAAGTTTTTATGAATTCTTATGATTAATATATATTTTTTATTTAGCATAAAAATTATCTACAAAATATCCAGCAGTCCGTGCCGTACTTTCCGATGTTTATTTTATTTCTCACAAAATAAAATTTACATAGCCTTCTTAAGAATGATCTTTTTTTTTTTAAGTGATCAGGTCTGTGCTTAGTTTAGGCATTATTTTAATAATATTGTCATAAATGAAACCTTTTGGAATTCTGAAAATAGCAAGATATTTTGGTGCAAAAGGCACTGTATATTAAATATATACAGAATTACTATGGTTTAAAACTTAGTTTAAAAAAAAAAAAAAAAAGCAGAAGAAAATTGATTTATTTGGCGTTATCGTTTTTAAGTATGGTCATAAAAGTTCTCATCGAAACAAACGAATTGTTTGCATGCCAAAAAATAGTTTATAATTTAAGTAAAGTAATATATCTTGTTAATGATTATTTTTCTGCAGTCAGTAATCGGTTACTTCTTTGATTCATACATAACGATAATCCGCGAGCCAAAATCAATCCGTTTAGAGGTTCCATGCAATATGTTACAGATTTTAAAATAATTCGGTGAAACCTCTCTGCAGCGGCTATCTTACGTTCCAAACGAAATCGGCAGCCCTGGTGGGGTTTATTTTTCTATTTTGGAAAAATACTTATTAGAACTAGCTGTAATTAGTTATTTCTCAAATAGAAAATTTTTACTTATTTAATAAAATTGTATATCATTTGATGATTTATATTTAATTCTTGCTTACTAGCGAATCGACTTCTCTCTCTCTTTTTCGGCGGCAATATTTTGTTTTTTATTTGGTAAAAGTAAATTTAATCAATTTGCCTGCAATTATTAAGTGGATAATTAGTCTATTTTTTCCAAATTTTGGTGAGGCAAAATTTCACTTCCTTACAATCACAACCCATTCGAATGCTGCATTGGCCCATATCAGTGCCTGACAAGTATTGAAGTTTATTTGCACTCTTTAATCCGTTGTTTTAAAACAAAAAAGGATTGTCTTTGCATATATGTCTCAAAGACTGTATATTAAAAGGCTATATTTCTTATTATTATCCGTAATAATTTCTATTTGCTTTCCGATGTTCGTATTTTTTCTTCCTTCCTTTTTCTATGAATGAGTAAAAACCCTTGGGTCAGAGTGATAAAGAATGCATTTCATTGGAATTGAATAGCCGACCAAACCTGCCACTCGAAAGGGTTCAAGTAACCATTCCTCAGGGTTATTCAGGATCGGAAATTCTATACCAAGCAAAAGTGGCAATTGAGAGGGTTGACCGCTTATGCAAGGCATTCTCGCGTTGTGAAGTTTTATTCTTTTATAATAGCTGAAAGTAACAGTACAAACAATACATCCTAGTTCAGACAAAATCAGGAGGAATATCTTAACATGCATCCATAACTGCATTAGTATTAATATCTGATAATTCCCCTACTAACAAAGTTTTCACATTCTTGGATTGCGAAGTTCTGGATGTTGTTATTTAGTGTACATTACTAATATTAATTTACCATAATTCTCTTATTTTTATTTATAAACAATAATTTTTAAAAAAAATTACCAAGAATGACGCTTTAAAAGGCTATGAAGCTTTTCTTCAAAGTCATTACTTAAGTTAGACCAATAATGCCAGAATGGGTGATATAACGAATCGTCTGTTCTGTAGTAGTACTTTGGTGGTAAATGTCGGTTATGGAATCAAAGCGTTGAAGGATCCAGACTTGTTAGTGTCGTTCCGAAGAGCCGCCTATATAAGATCCTATCGTACTATTTCATTCTTTGATGGTGGGGTGATCGGTTGTATATAAGAATAAGACTTTTTATGTAGGTCTGATGAAATTTTAAAAAGTGTGATTCTGATTCACGTGTCGTCCTTTGCATCTAATCACGACATACGTAAAATACCCCCCCCCCCCCCCCCACACACACACACCCAGTAGTATTCTGTTGTTTCAAAACAAAATATCAGTCCAACATATAACAATGGATAAAGTAGCTTGAAGAAAAATTTATTTCCTCTTGCATAAAATACATATAATTTCATTTTTTCTGATTTTAAAATATTTTGTCCAATTCCCCTTTTTCCAGTCAGCATATCGAATTGCAGTTCACAAAAATCTCTTTAATCATGACCGTAAAGGAAACCTAAATTAAAAATAAAAAAATTGTCAAACTGCTTCAACCATGCTAAGTGAAATTCGATTTACTTTGCTTCATATGATTTGATTTATTTTGTCGTAATTGGGAAAACTACCATTTTAAAAGAATTACAATATGAACTGTCCGTGATCTTTCATATCGCTTGAGCATACTTTATGTTTGTTCTTGAAATCAATTGCCGTTTGTTTTTAACTCTTTTTGTTATCTTCATGGGCTTTTAGATAGGGATTAATTAACTTTCATCTTCAATTGCATCTTTTAAGAGTCTGAAAAATTGATTGCGATTAACAGATAGTCACATCTAACACAAATGCTTTTTTCACTTTCTTCATTTGCATATTTTATATTGCATTTAATACAAAACTTATGACCTCGATAAATGAGGAATGTGTATCTAAAATCATCATGATTCATACATGCTAGCACTTATAGCGACTGATAGTACAAGAAAACAGTCGGAAATATTAATTTTTTTAGAAAGGATGAAAAGAAGAATCCATTGTATCGACAAAACATAAGCATCTGACAATGTTATAAAAGGGGGGGGGGAATGGCAGTCATAATTTTTATGCAGTGCTAAGCACGGCCGGTGTAAACAGTAAAATTTTATTAACCGCCAATAAAAATAATTTTAAGAAAATTATCAAGATTTATCTCTTATTGCTTACTTGCGCATTGTCGGTGAGAATCATAGAGTTCAGATATAAACTATTACTACTCTGTGGTAAGAATACTACTAAGAGGTCTCAACCAGAATATTGACTTGCCGTTTTCCATCCCTTTCAGATGGACAGAATCATTCAATAAAAGGGATTCCATCTGATAAGAATACACTTCAAGAAAAGTCATGCTGACTCAGCCAAGGCACTAATGAAAGAAGACTAACAAAATTTATATTTTACGTCTATGGTGCTTTACGTTTGAAACATAGTAATATAAAATACAAATTTGATTATCAGAACGCGATCCCTTGTGTACCAAATTTTTGTTCTCGATTCCATGTTTTTATGTTTCTAATTTTATTCTTTAATATTTGAACCTACATGCAAGCTTGTTATATAAATATCAAACCATATTTTTATGAATTTATAATTATTTAAAGAATGTGCAATGAATGTAAAATTTTATCATAATCAAAGTTGACTTGTTTGCTTTTTTTCTTATTGGCTTATGTATAACTTTTGCAATATTGCTATAATATGAACAATATACACAAAAATAAATACTTATACTGTTTATATTTGATTATAAAAGTTAAATAATAAGATTGGAAAAAAGAAACGATCATATCATCTGGGAGATTCTTCGCCTAATACAATGAATGCATTAAAATAATCGTTCAGTTAATATTTTACTGATTAATTTTTTTATGAAATTAAGAGTGATTATTATGGAAAAACATCCGATTCCGAAACTAAACAATTCTCAAATATGCCAAGAAGAGCGGCTCTTTTATGAAAGTATTATCCGCAGCTTTTGTGTCTTTACCGTCGCCGAGTGACACGCGATGTTTGCATTCTCTTCTCTGTAAACACAAGAATGGCGGTATCATAACTTCTGCCAATGCGCATATTCTTACATCTAACCTGTTTCGTCATCGACTGGAAGGAAAAAAGTAGGTGTGTGGGTGCAGATCTGTGCCATTGTTGGGTCAGAGATCACACTGTGTCTGTATCATGCTCCGTGTGTCTGTATCATGCTCTGAACGTGACGTTTCCTTTTCTTTTTTCTGCCAAGAGGACAGAATAAAGCTGTATTAACGAGATCTAGACCAAACTCTGCTCGGATACCCCTTGCTTTCAGTTGGGTGTTGTGTTTTCAAACAATGTGATCGCCTGAGCTCGACCTGCCTTTTTATGTTTGGTTGAACTTACGAGTTAATAAACTCGGCCTTGCACGTTTTCAACAAAATAAAAACAAGGGTTTTTCATTTTAAATGGAACTGAAATAAAACTTAAAAGAATTTCTGTTATTCAGATGATTAGAAAGTATTCAGATGTTGAAATATTCTTGAAATACTAAAATGCAAAAACTTGTTTTCACTTGGTTGTTTCAATGAATGCATTTTGCATTGAAATTCTACGTCTCGTAGGAGCCGATTCTATTTAATTATAAAAAGATCATCCGCAAATTAGTTCCATTAAAGAAATGTTCCTGAAATTGTTAATAATTTCTTGTAGTACTTTTCTATTGAATAAAAAAAAAAAAAAAAATGTCACCTATTCACTAATGCGTTAAGAAAAACATAAATGCATTGTGGCAATGTGATGATTTTAATCTTTTCTCTAGTTCTCGATGTCAAAATTGTAATAAATCGTGTATAAATACATATTGTTTGCCAACAGATTCTAAAACTCTCCGCGCTTTTGCGCATACATTAGGGTCAGTTTAATTCGACAAAATAGGGGTGAGAAGAAGGATGAATGAGGAGGTGTTGACATTTAAATATAAATTCCTGAAATGCGCACATCCTTCCGCGTGTCACCCCTTAATGAGGTAGAATCGTCGAAAAGTGGTCATCTTAGGATTCTGAAAGGAACCGTAGAATAATATTACAGTTGCATTTCCAAGATTTTTCGGTTATTCTTTAAGGTATATTACAATTGAGAATTGCTTGTACAATTATTTTGTAGCGACTTCGAATGAATTGCGAATTTTCTTATTCTTCTACTTGGAGATGTTGAAATAGAGCTTTGTTGGGATATAGCTAATAATTTAACTGATGTTCCTCCCACCGGTATATTTTCTATTACTGACTAATATATCCTATTGATGTAAATTTATCTGTTTACATTACTGCTAAATTATTTTAACAGTCTCGTGTAATAAAGTGTTTTCTTCTGAAAGATTAAATTCTGAAAAGGCACGATTTTGGTTGCATTTAAATTTAATATTTGTTCATAATTCAAAATAAAGTGCGATTCTTTGTGGATATATCGAATTTTCTTACGTCAGTTTTTTTATTTATTTGTTTTAAGAATTGCTGAAATTTTTTATGGTTACTGTAATGAAAACTGAAGCCATTGGATAAGAACTGAGTGCTTGTGATTTGTTTATATTGTCTTAGTTAAAGGGGGAGGGGAATACCTGAATCGTCTGAGTATTTTTGTTGTTGTTGTTACCGCCTATCTCTTCACGCTTGTGAATTGGAGGTAACAGACCTTTCAATTTTTTTTCAATAAATTTTTCTTTGTTTTTTATATATTTCAATGAAAAGCAATTAACTATCCCCACTTTTGTGTTGTATAAATTAATCCTTATATAGACTTGGTAAATGAGGTATTAAATACACTTATTGCCTTTAGATAAGTATTTCACGGCTTAAAAATTTTCATTTTCTTTTCACAATTGACTTTGAAAAATATCTAAACATTAAATCTTGAAATGCTGAATTATTCACATTCAATATTGTGACAATATCTGCTAGGTGAAGCAACTATCTTGAGTAATGTGAATGCTTTTACAGTAGCTCATTTATCAGGTTTATAAAAAGTGTCGTATCATATTTGAACTATGAAACATCTTCTGAATAATAATTACCAAGTATTGTTTGCAACTAATTTATTTAGAGCAACAGATTGTTATGTCTGCACTTTTTTATAGTTGTTATTGGGTCCCATATATAAAAAAAGACAATATAAGCTCTTATAAGACAATTACGATTGTGTGATGAAATCTTGGTGGTCAAAAATAGAGAAATATCATGTTCGATAAAATAAAAGCTTTGTTTAAAGTGAGTGTAAATGTTAACTTTAATTTGAATCCTGTATATGCTGCTGAGTGATTTATCTCATTTGTTATTAAACAATAAAGAGCTCGGAGATGCAGTAAGAGTAATTTTTTAGAGTAATAATAAGAGTAATAATGTTATAAGTTAAATTTTAGATATTTAAAGAAAAGAGAAATTTATAAGAAGTTACGATTTAACTGATTTGATTTGATGTACAAACTCTCATAATTTTCGAATTCTTTGATCTGTTAATTCTGAATGTTGAATACTCATGTCTTAACATAATATTTTTAGGATGGCATTCTTGCTTTAAATTTCGCGATGTAAAAGTCTTTACACATAGCGACTGGTGTAATCGAGTTAGGCAAAGACAAAATGGACAAATTAAATCTCAAATAATTATCATGCTACAATACTTCAAACCAGAGGTTTCGATTCTACCCCAACCACCACCCTTCAAGAAATTGCGTGATTTCATTGACGCTAGATGAACAGTGCTTTACCAGTATCTGCCTTTTATGCCATAAAAAGACAATCAATCAATCACTCTGTACCTCTGATTTGAAGTACAACAGTCAACCAATCAATCACTCTGTACTTAACCCATTCTTGACGGCACATTTTTGGAGATCATCCCCAGAAGGCAATTGAATATCATTACATACATGGTGTGCTGTCAGTCTTTTTGGCTCGAAAATTCTTAGCACACACGATATGCAATCTGTGTCGAATGGATTAAGCATACTACCTATAAAGTATCCCATCGATCCCTATTATATCGAAGATCCGAATATTTCTTCATTTCATTTAAAAACACTTGAAACTGTTGGTGGCTGAGTCTTCTTTCTATGATAGTTTCAGACATTTTTTTTTTTCTTAATTTTTGCCAAGCTAAATTAGATGGTATAATGGCACCGCAACTATTTCACTGGAAAAGCTGTGAACTTCAACGGCACATCTTATATAAAATACCTTTTAGTATCCCAAAGTTTTGTTAGATCTATAAAAACAAATGAAGCCATTATTGTGCAGATGTGTCTTTCGATGGAATTATAAGTTTTATTTTCACTTCAAAATCTTAGAATAAGTATCCAAAAACACTTCATATTACTCACAATCCCGTTTGTCACTCTCTGATTACGTTTTCACTTTCGTGTCGTTTTTTTATGCGTTCAGAAAAAGGGGGAAAATAAAACGTATATCATCATATAAAATGCATGCATTTTGTTTGTTTAGTTTGAAAGATTTCGTGTCGTGGTTTCCAAAAATGCATGCGTGTTTCATATTGTTCATTTCGAACCAACAAAGGTTCTTAAATTTGAGTTGGAGGAACATGTAGAAGTTGGTCCATTAAATTATAAAATTCTATCACGCGTCATATTGAAAGCATATATACTTGTCTCTTAGAATATTAGAAAGTTATCTTTTGGTTAAAGTTTTGTTTATATTAAATCTTCTAATTTTATAGCATAGTTTTGTCTTGGTGTCTAGCAAGTAGCTTAGTTTCTCGGAAAGTATGCCCATTAACTGTGTTTCGTGGATTTTAATCAGCGTCTTCAACGAAGTAGCCCAGAATTTCTCACCAGCAGGCAGATCCGTCGTAGCTGTCGGCGTGCCCATCCCGCTAACAGCGTACGCAGAGAGCGTAAAGCGGATAATGTGATTGTAGGCAAAGCAATGGTCGTCGGTAGGCATATCTGATTTCGCAACAAAAATCGGAAGAGCACCGTGATGCTTGCGAACCTTGACTCCTATTTTTCGGAGGAGTAATTACACGATCGGAAGGCGAAACAAAAGACTTTGGCCAATGACATCGGTGAGCTGTGATGGAAAATGGTTTTATGTCCACTGATTACTCGCGAAGTGTATTCAAACGGAAAGCGTTAATGTGGCTCTACTGATGGCCTTTTATCTTACTTCCTCACTCTCACCTTTGTTGCAACTTCAGGTGTGTGTGTGTGTGTGTGTGTGTGTGTGTGTGTGTGTGTGTGTGTGTGTGTGTGTGTGTGTGTGTGTGTGTGTGTTTATAGCGAAGGAAAAATAAATGGATAAATAGTTTTATTAGTATTATTCATTATTTGTCAAGAGTAACCTGGAGATTTCTTTAAACATTTATAAAAATCCCTGGAGAGGGAAGGCTTCAAACTATCTGTTAAAACTCATGAGAAGAAAACAAATATTTCCAAAATTTTTACTTTTAAATTTTGTCGTTAACTTGTTTGAAATAAGTATTTTACTTGAGAAATAGCAAAATAAACTTTAGAAATGAATTATTTAAAAAAAAAAAATAACTACTATTTTTTACGAGATTGTTAGTCTGTTAACAATTTCGACATCGAGATTGCAGGATCCTAGTTCGAGAGACCCGATTCGTTTGTATATGGGTTTAATTACTTGAGTGTGGCATGAAATTTCGAAGAAAGGAATAGTCAATTCAGATGTCTTCTTATTCATCTGAATTTTATTCTTCATTCAAAATTAAGAAATCTGCTCCAATGTCCCGTGTTGCTTTAAAAATGACTTGATTTTCAATGTAAAGACGTAGAAATATAATTAATTTTTTATTATTTTGATGTATTTTTTTAACAAACTCTTTTTATGTGTGATCACCAACACTTATACGGCGCTAATGGAATAATTTTTATGCAAATATTATGTTTCATATAGTATTTTCAGGCCACATCGCGATAATATATAGAAGCATCACGTATGTCATTTTCTTTGTATAGTGAAAATACCAGACTGCGAATAGCAGATGATAGTTCAATCTTCTTTGCCGGCTACCTATGACTCCCAGGGCGACTAGTGTGTTAAACTGAACTAACTAATCAATCGAAATGCATAATTTGATTCAACATTCCCTAATTAGAAAATCATTATGGAATGTTTTCTGTGTTTTACGACTATCTTTACTCCACTGCACAGTTTTTGATACATAAAAATGACAAAATTTCACTTATTCTTTTAGTCATTAGTCATGGTGAATTCAATTCGCTTATATCTATACCGATATAGAAATTATTAGTAAATAAAATTTAAAAAAGTATTTTTTGAAAAAAAATAAAATAGCTATTTTGTGATAATTAAAGACTGATTCTAAGTTATGTATCTACAATTATATCATAGTTTTGAATGGCATTTAAATTTTGCAAGAATAGATAGAAGATAATTCCTGTTAAATTTTTCAGGATAGTGTTTCGAAATTCTGCTAGTGTCATTAAAAATTCAAGCGGTCATCATTAAAAATTCTTTTTATTTTTTTATAAAGCGAATGTTGTTGAATTTCGTCGTGTATTATAATTTTTAGACGGTTGTTTTTGTTTTGTTTTTTGTCGCTAATGATATTTAACCTGAATGAAGCTATCAACCTGAAACATTAATGACTTTGGTTTAACAAATTCTGTGTAGAAATTTAACAGCCCCAAAACAGTAAGACATTGTAATGTCTTGATCTAGACTGATCAAATAACGAAGCCGAATTTCCAGACAATTCTTTATTTTACACCCCTATATATACAAAAGAACAACTTGTTCTAATATTGGTTAAATAAATAGTTATTTACTCCTGTAGTAGGAGATACAACAGTCGAAGTCGAAGGGTTTTCTTGAAACTCAGTGGGTTCTCGGACTCCGAACTCGTGGGTGTAGTCCAACAGTCTGCCTGCAATTCGTTTCTTCTCTCTCCCTAAAAAAAAATCTCCGCACTTTATTTCAGCGACAATCTCCACCTCTTAATTACATTGGTCATTGGAGCTCTCTTTCGGCCAATCGGGGTTCAGCAATATGCTCCCTCAGCGGCGCCAGTGGGTCGTCGGAAGGTCCTTTTAATGATGCACCTTTCATAACTGACTATTCTGGAACATGAAGTTATCATAGTCCTTTCACAATGAGAAACATTTAACATCCAGATGTTTGGACACCCCTTTCACTTTGAAGGTACTATCAATACCTCTTGGACGAGGAATTCCACATGTGGTCTTCCACATGTGATGCGAGACCACCCAGGTGAAAAGATCCACCATGTGGCTATCCCGAGGAGTTTAGTAAATAACAGCGACGATACAGCTGGCTATAAAATGTCTTAGCAGTACTGGGAAACGGGAAATGTTACAACATATTATGAATGTCATGATAAAAGTAATTATTTTTGTTGAAAATTATGTATTTTCCTTATCCTAATTAGTGATTAATATGATAATATTTTTAATGTACATTTTAGTAACTAGGCATTTATATATTTTATGTTGATTTAGAGAAACGAATTTTAAAACAAATTTAAATCTTCAGCTTCAAAAAAAAAAAAAAGATTAGTGTGAAGCATTAGGTTATATCAAAGAATAAAACAACAGCAAAATTGCAGATGAACAAAGATAAGCTATTATTTCAGTTGTAATTTCTTCCAAGATGTTTTCATAACATTACTGATAAATGATACGTTTCATGTGACATATTGGGAAACCACTTTTTTTATCTAAGCATTATGATTTCAACTGGAAATATTGAGAAATGCAAGAAGAAAAAAATTCATGTTTGAAATACGCTTCTCGAATTTCTGCAAACAATTTTCTCCAAGCGTCTTCTGTCTCGCTCGCTCTCACATATTATCATTTCTTTATTTAAATTTCAAGAGAAAGATCGATTTTTTTTTAATGAAAATAAACAATTTTGTTGACTTATTTCGACATAGAACTTCATCAGCAATTGATAATGTGGACACTGTAAATTCATTTATAGAAAAAAAGAATTAGTGTATTGATTAAATAAATGAGAAATATATTGATAAAATATAAGCATTTTTTTTTTCAAAGAAATAAATTTTGAGTTTGAATGCTAAAAGAGTAGTACAAATGAATTAGAATTATAAACAACTCACAGAAATCCAAGGCTTTTCTAATTTTCCCATAAAAAGAAAATTTATTATCAATAAATAAACGCTATTTTTATGCTCTCTGAAATTAGCATTACGCATTCTAATTTATTGGATGCCTGGGAGACTTCTATTGTCTGAAAGCGTTGTTATGAAATTCCACTTTTTATTGCTTTGGCAGCATTCCTGTCTTTAAAATATGTTTTAATAATTCGACTATAATTTAAATGTTGCCGCGGTTATTCATTTTTTTAATTAAAAATTATTCCAAAATAAATTATTCTATAATCTAAATCTGAACTTCTTTCTTAAACTTTGGATTTCAATCCCAAATAAATTCAGGCAAGCTTTTGACTGCACGTATTTTCGCCCCTTTCCTCAACATCGATAGTCAGAAATAAACATCTTGCTTAAATCGTTATAATTTGTCTAACAGCTTCTTTGACTTTGTTTATCATTATTACTTCGTACGCATGTTTTATTTATCTTTACGTAAATGTGTTATATGAAAAATTTGAGGAGGAAGTGAATTAATAAAAATGTTTTTTTTTTAACCGAAAAAAAAAAATGGGAAAGAACGGAGAAAGCTTTTAAAAGATATGTTTGGTATCAGAGGTTCCCGAATTTTTAGACATTGCGACCCGTGTTAGAATTCGAATATACAGTGAGCCACTTCATCTTCAACACGTTGGATTTTTTCAGAAACAGATAAAACACATTCTTTCCTTAAAAAATTTTATAATTCAAGAAGGAATATAGGTGAAGGAAAAGAAATATTTATTATAAAACACAAATTCTTACACAAATGTCAACGAACCAATTTTTAATTAAAGCGTCAGCAAACTGAATTTAACGATCATAGTGAAAAGTAGTTTCTAATTAAATGCGCGGAGCCTGAGATAATACTCGGAAACATAATCTTAAGTAAAACCATGGGAAAGGATCTATCGTGTGTTAAAGGCCGTTTTTCACGTCTCTTCTTCATGTTAAAAATGCCTTTGTTTTGTTTCTCCATCTTTTGTCATTCGACACGAGTGTGTAGTTTATATATTGCGCTATTTTATTTTCTTTGTGCTGCTATCGTATGGCTTAATGAAACTTTTAAACGCTCATATTTTTACAAATAATGAAAAGATGCATATGGATTCAAGATCTTATATCTATACACATTTTTGGAACTTCTAGTATATCTAATTTCTTAACCGAGAGCTGGGTATACAGCATTAGGAGAGCATAGTGAATTAACAATATTATCAATAAGATAAACTTTATATTTTATAAGCATTGAAAATGGGCCATTTGCCAAATGATATTATCCAGTATATAGAATAGAATCTATTGAAAACAGTATCTGTTTTCCAAATTTGTATTGGACATCCAATTCATTTTCGTTCTGAAAGAAATTGTATTTTCTTTTTCATGAGCATGCAGCTTTTCTCAGTTTAATGAAAATTGCGGATTGTTCCACTGTAGTTCTCAACGCATCATTGTAACTGTGCTCTTATATTTTTCGCTCTTTAATACTGAACTATAATGTACTATTAAATGTATTTACATGCACTAGGCATTTACACGAGTCATTATTTATAAATCTAAAAAGAACAAGAATTCACTTTAAACTATTCATTGCTCTGCTGAACACTTAATTATACTCTACATTAGTCTCATTATACTACCGAATCTTCTTCCTGGCACTTTTTCTAACCGCATGTAAGTTGAAAATGACCACCAGGCGTTTTATGCTGCTTTGGATATACATCGTTGACGATGCGCGAACTCTTCTGCAATTGTCCTTTCTTGAGCTTTTCTTTTTCTGTGCTCTTCTTAAGGACACAGTTTAAATCTCTTAAGCTGAGGTTGTTTATATTCTTGCTATTACGGTGTAATATTCGTGCTCTTATTGGACAGCTTCACCGTAATCTTCTGAACGTGATGCGTTTGCAAAAATTATTGAAAGCGAAAGTAAGTTTCACCTTCCGCGCTTCTTAACTCTTTTGGTTATCCTATTATAACGAAGATTCGTCGGGTAAGCACCAAGGCCATAAATAAAGAAATTAAAATTCTTTTAGGAACATCAGGAAATGAGGTGTCCCCCCTTTCTCCTTTATTTTGAAATTGTATCGTGGCATGATGAAATTTTACATTCATTTCATTGCCGTAATTAGTGCTGCTTTCTTGTAAAATAATTTAAGTTAAAAAAGTGTATTTACTGTATTTACTTTTGTGATCCGGTTATGGCTGAAATGGTATATTTTATTTTTTCAAATTCTATTTCAAGACAAATATATCATTCAGAGCTGGCTTATACGGGTGATATGAGAGAATATAGAACATCCTTGACTGCTGATAACCTATATGTTTTGTTAGATTGGTTCGGTAAATAAAAATAAGGGTGAACTTTTAATTTAGCTGTAGTTACATCTTTTGTGTAAACTCCTACGACACCTTATCTAAAAATGAAAAACTTATTAAATTTATGCACGAATAACTTATTAAAATTTCTTTACATTCCATTGAACGTTATTTTCTTGCTAAAAATTTCTCATATCCAGACACTGTTATTGTGCAAACTTTTGTGTCTAATCTAATATGTTTTGCTTAAAAAAGCCGTGTGTACATCAAGCTGTCTTGCTTATCAAACAATAATTAAATACAAAAACAAATCTTGTAATTTCAAAATTTGCCTCCCTTCAGCAACCCCTCAAAATTTACCTTAACAATTATTTTTAACAGTGTTGAGATACCAAACGGTTGGTAATTTTGGAAAATGATTAATTTCAATAAATTTAAAAATTCCTTTTTTACGTCTCTAACACACTTTTTTGAAAATTGTGTATATGCAAGTATTTGTATCGTATCAGTATCTGGAATTTTTTGAAAAAATCTCTTTCCCCCTGGATTTTCGATGCTAACTTTTAGCTTCGAAGATTCTGTACTTTCCATGCACTTTTTTGAAAGTTTTATTTATTTGTATTTGCCAAAATTATTTTTAAAAAAGATTGTTCGAAAATATTTCTGTAATTTACATAATGCCTTGGTTTTATTAAACTTTTGTCGCTTCGCTCTTAGTCGCAAAATGTCTTTTTGAATGTATTATCAGAAACGCATCTTTCTATGAATTGAATACGCTTCGAAAGGTTAAAAATAACTTGGTTAACTTCCGAATTTATTAAGTTGCAGAATACTGAGAATTCTAGATATTTTTCTATCCTAAATTTGAATTCTTTTTTTAAATAAGCATTGATGCATTTTTGCATCTTAAAATTGTGCATCTAATTTCCGAGACATTATTCATGGCCAATATTTAAAAATAAATACTGGCGTTTCCTTTCTTAAATATTAAATGGAAACTCCAATCAACACTCTTTCACCATCATTTAACCTTGGTATTGTCAAATAATTTTATTTCAAAGGGAATGGATGATCCATGTGTTCTATTTCTACAGTTTTGTTCTTTTATTTTAGATTTATCTTACTAAATTTTCTATTTTGAAATGCTGAATCAAACATTCTTAGTGTTACAAATGCTATCAGGTTAGCTTTTCAATTTTAAAAACGGTAATTCTATTCTTCTATTTCCTTTTCCCTTTTGTGGAAAGTAGAGCAGGCCTTGGTAACTTCTTTTCTCTTGAAAAACAGATGATTTTTTGTTATCTCCTAACGTTGCTATTCTAAATTCTTAAAATGATCCGATATATCGATCAGGTAAGCCATTTTATGACTAAAGGTTTGACCTTCAAATAGTTTTGATTAAATACCTTCAAAATCCTGTAAAAATGAAAAGAAAAACTATGTGAATTTAATTGGTAGAAATGGCTGTGAAATCTTATAATGTGTTTTATAACATAGATGAATTTTACGAATACTTTTTTACAAAAACTAGTCAAAACTCAAAGGGAGTTTTAACAAATAAAAATCTCCACTATGCTTTATACTGGAAAATCACACAACAAGTAGTTTAAATGAGGTTTTATGGAATATTATATTATTTTGTTATTACTTTCCCTTACCTTTCCTGGATAGCGACATTATTACTAAAACCACTCTTGTTGTTATAGGATTTAATATGCTTATATAAATTTTAATTCATCTATTATAAGAAATTGGAATTAGTATTTGAGTCCAGTAAGAGTTCTATGAGCCTCATTAAATGTAATATGAGCCTGATTAAGACAAACCTGGTCTTAGATCTCTCCCCCCCCCCCTTGATTAGAATGAAAATTTGTCGAAATGTTGTTGGTTTCAAGGTACCGATATGAAGCGAAGTGATACAGTTCTAAACCATAGGAAAAGTCCCCAGATGGCTTTCCTGTAGACTCAAAAGGTTGCGCGTTCACCACACAAATAGTCAAATCAAATGTTAAAATAAAGTAAGCCGCGAATTCAAAGCGAGTGTTTAATGATGAAATCAATATTTAAAGAAGCGTTTAATATTATTTTTTATAAAAATTGTGCATCTAATTTCCGAGATATTACTTGTTGAAAGCGGGAGTTAAAATGTAATAAAATAATAGGAAGAATATTAAAAGGTAGAAAAGTAGGCTTCAATGATTACTTTTCGTTCGCACCTCTTCCTGGTTTATGGGGAGAAAGTTGGAAGTGAACATGTGCTGTCGTGCTGTGTGACACCAATTCAGGTTTTACGCAACTGTAGTTTTAATAGAAACGACAATAAGTGAAATAAAAAACATAAAAGGGGAACAAGTTATGTATATTTAAATGATCGGAAAAGATATTTGAATTATTTTCTCATTTACAAACTGTTCTGAGTCTTAAAATACCGAAAAATTCTCTTTACTTTACTATAATTTGCAGTTAATTTCAAACAGTTTTCTTTAATATGAACATTCTATTCTAGTTGAATGATATTATAGCCAATACATTAACAACCTTGCGTTTCGTCCCTCATGCCCATGGAAAAAATATAATAAATTTATAATTAAGTTAATTTACAAAAGTGTAATTTTTCGTATTTAAAAAAGGGGGGAAAGCTTTAAAAATACATATTTGTATTCCAATTGTCATTGCTTGTTATCCATATGCACATAACTATACATTTAAATTTGTGAATAGACTAAGTGAATTCAGTCCAATTCAACTTGTAAAATGCTTGAAAATTTCGGAAAACAAATATGATTAATGCAAATTTTATCTGAAAACATTTCATAAAATCAGATTTATAGCTATTATATCTCAAAATATTTGTTCCAGGTTTGTTTTTCCTCTTGCTCTTCTCTTCTTACATTATCTTTTTGCATATGTCGCAAACAAACCTATATATATTAATTTTAAAACAGTACTTAATTATTTTTTTTAATTTCAATATGTTGTGATTTTAGAAAAATTTATTATTAGGATATTAATCTTCATTTAGAGAAATTTCACATTGCTTCTGGCATAGAAATTCTTAGACTAAAATTTAATTATAAGATCATTATTAAGTGTATTGTGTGCTCATTCTATATTAGTTTTCCTAGAAATGAATTTTTAATGTTGCAATAAGAATTTATACACTAGTACAAAGGTAGTAGATAGTACCTGTGCAGGTTCTAAGCATTGCAGATTACTTACGTTTTTTTTTTTTTTTTTTTTTCCTATTTAGAAACGAGATTTGGGGAGCGCCTTGTATGAGCAAGTTTTCTACCATATAGATCTGACCGAAAAAGATTACTTTGGTTTGCAATTCACAGATGCTAATCATGTACAAGTGAGTGTTCCACTTTAATTATTGTTATTGTGCCTGTTAAGAACGTGTGTGTGCGTGTGCGTTATTACTTTTAATCTTGTGAAATAAATGTGATTGTGATAATTATAAAATCTATAAACTTTTTCATAAATTGAATGAAATTAAATGATTTAAAAAGATTGTACTGTAATTTAAAATATTTTAGTTGGTTTTGCAATCTTTTAAAAAGATCAAGTTAATACATTTTTTTTTCTGATAAATGGAGCAACTAATTGATTTTGTAATTTTTATTTTTATTCAGAATTCATCTGTATTTTAAAAAACGGCATTTGCATAAGCATTAAGTTTTTTTTGTTTGTTTATTTGAATCTTTTTCTTTTTGGTGCATAATCCTTTTTTGAATTTAGAAATTTATTAATTTTGAAAACATTTATTTTTTTAACATAGCATTGGTTGGATCCCACAAAACTGATAAAGAAACAAGTCAAAAGTAAGTAATGTATATTTTTTTTGTTAAATTTTTATTACATACTCTTATATAAAATCTCTTATATGATCTTAAATGATTACTTCAAATACTAGATTTATTTGCTAGATTTATTAGAGAGTGTAAATATCACAAAAAATAATTTAACTTATAAATTATAACAGTATATAAAGAATCACAAAAAAGTAAAGAAACATCTTATTTATTTAAATCACTAAAAAAAGTGTAAATATCACTATTCAATCTGTGGTACTATTACAAATTTTTGAAATGTGATCTTGAAAAACATAATGCATCCATTGTACTGTCATTAAGCTTAAAAAGTAATTTTGTTTAAAAATTACCAGCTGTCGAAAACGCTCTTTCGGCATATACTCTAGTTGGTAGTACTGTTAGCAATGCGTGATATACTTTTTCCAAGTATTTACTTCTAAATCCCTCATCTTCGAATAAATCGATTCCTCGTCGGATGGTTTTGGATATAGCTGATATCTGTATTGTATTTTGGTTCGTTGATTTTTTTTTTTTTTTATTTATCGCTAATTCTAATTTTTGTTCATGACACAATTCCGTTTCACTATCGACATTAGTGTCATCATAATCTTCGATAACTGAATCGAATTCTTCTGAATGTGGATAGGTTTGTGGGTAAAAAATTGTAAGAAAATTTACTATAAAAATCAGATTTGAATTGATTATTTTTTTTCTTCTTTTTCATTTTCATTTTTAAAATCATTATAATTATGTAAATACCATAAGATATTTTCTATTTCGGTATGCCTTTCTTCTGTGCGATTTTTTAATGTAATATATAATTCTTCAGATAGTGATGTGTGCTGTTCTTTCAGTGACTGCAACATGAAATTTATTGCTCATTAGCTGTTAATAAATTAGAATCCCTCCGACATAATGCTTGAATTGTCAGTTTTAATGGAAGTAGAGCTGATATAATTCTGGATATTAAGTCAAATTCACTATCTGAAAAATTAATTTACAGGTGTAAGTCCATTATTGCCTTTTGGATTGGATTTCGCAGTTTAAAAAATCGTTCTATCACTAGGAGTAAACTGTTCCAACGTGTTTTAGAATCTAATATTAACATATATTCTGTTTTATTTTCAATTAGTATATATTTTAGTAATGTATCCTTTTTTATTGGGAAACGTTTAAATATCTTAGCAATTTTTCGACCTTTATAAATTATAGGAAGTAATTCTTGATGGGTTAATATTTTATCCTCATTAGCAATATATTCTTCAACAATTACATTGTCTTTATCGTCAATGTCACTCTCACTCTCTTGAAAGTTGGAATCCAAAGTTTCTATAACCACAGTATTTGGATTCTCCTGTTCTTTATTTTTTTGGTATAATACATCTATTACTCCTAATTGAATTCCATGTGCATAGTACAATTGCTGATTTGCACCAATCAACTTTCCAGCTTTTTTCATAACTGTTGCTCCATCAGCCATTATGGATACAATATCTTCTTTCGGGGATATTCCATGTTTTGCTAATTTAGATTTAAGCAATTAATTAAGCCATTAATTGGCTAATTAATTTCGCCCATTAAGGAGACATAAAAACAAAAAAAGTATACTATTTTGCTATGTTCGCAATCCCTGAAAATATAGGGGAGACAATTTAAAAAATTTAGTAAATACCGAAAAACCGGTATTCGGTATACCGGTATTGCAATCCCTACTTACTGTGTATATTTAATCTGCTTGTTAGCTCTTTCAATTCATTACCACTTAATGAAATATTTGATATATTGATAATAGAAGTGCTGAGATAACATATATACATTTCATTTCTTCTTAAATAATAATAAGAAATGTAAAATTCATTCATGTTATTTTGCTTATTTTTAGTTGGTCCTCCATACACATTTCGTATCCGTGTAAAATTTTATTCATCAGAACCAAATTCTCTGAGAGAAGAATTGACAAGGTAAGATATTATGTTTCTATGTATGTTCCAATTTTATTTTATCTTGTAAATAAAGCTTCATAGAATTTAAATAATTTCTTGAGTTGGTATTTCAGTTTAGCATTCCTTTGAAATTTAAATGAAAATGTACAGTTTTTTTTATAATAAAGAAGTATTGCTTTTATATTTTTTTTATTAATAATATATTGATATTTTACTATTGTTATTTTTATTAGGTATTTATTTTTTCTACAACTGAAACAAGATGTTTTATCTGGTAAATTGCCAACACCTTACCAAACTGCTGTTGAGCTTGCAGCCTTTGCCTTGCAATGTAAGTAATTTTCTGATATTTATACAATTTTGACTAAATCTTATGTCAATTGTGCTATAAAATGCTCTGTTTTTTGTTTGTTTTTTTAAATGCGAGTTTTAATTTGCTTAAAACCATCTGGGACTCTATATGTATTTCTAGTTGTTTACAGTGGTTGACAAATTTAATATTTTCTCTATAAAGTCAGATGTAAGAAAAAATACTTATTTAAGAGTTTTATGAGAATTTCCTCTTTCCAATAACTTGATACTGCCTCTCATTTTTAAAATTTAAATATAATAGGTTTAATCAAAATATTAAACTTTTTTACAGAACATAATAAATATTAGGTTAAAAAGTTCTCAAATTGTAGAAATCTGTTTATTTTCAATACATTTTTAAAAGGTATCTGGAAAAGATTATGCAATTTTGTGGCATAAAGAATTAAACCCCATAAATTTCTGAGTGTTATCTAATTTAATTTTATTTGCTTGGAACTGAAATATATCCTGAAAATGTATGATACGAAATGCAATGGTTTTCCCTGTAGTCTTAATTGGCTGATGGGTCTGCATCAAGTTCAATGAAAAATAAATATTCAGTACATTAATGTTCATGTAGCTTTTATTTTAGGAGCATAGACTGTATGTTTGAAAAAGTCAAAAAATTTACTCGATAGCAATTTTTATTTAAGAATAAAATCTGCAATCTTTGCTTTATAATATTTCTTTGTGTGTATTTAAATCTTTCAATATTAAAAGAGGACAATTGCATAAAATAATTTGGACTCAAAATAATTTCTTAAAGAAGTAAGAAATATCAGATATGTAATAGGATAGTCTCTCACTTTGTATTTATTACTCATTATTTTGTTAAGATTATTTTTAATTTTCTAAGTAAACTGAAAGTTATCTAAAATGATTAACTTGTAATGATAAAACACTATAATATATATTATAATGTGTTATGATTATCAATTATATATTTGTTTACATGAATAAACAAAATGTCAATTTTTATGTCTTTATATGAATGTTAGATACTTATATATTAACCACATGCTATAACCACACATGGCCAAATTTCAGTTATAGAAGTATTTATAAGTATGTGACTTTTGATTGATTACTGGCACATGGTTAATGTATAAGTGTTGAATATTAATATAAATTTACAAAGTATGTCTTTTAATCGAATATTAAGCTGTGATATTAAATCTAGTGTTTACTTCCATCCATTCTTATATGATTGAAAATAAGTTTTCTTGCATGTATTTATTGTTATTACATATATGTAATTTATGGTTTTCTTTAATATACGTATAGCCAAAAAGAAAGATATTATTGTAGCAACTGATTTTACTTTGTTAAAATATTTTACTTCATACTGGATAATAATGTTTTTAACATTAGTTTTTTTTAACTCTGTTTTTAATTGTTTTTTTTTTAAATTTTAATTGTAAATATATTTTTATGAAATCCATAGAATTTTTATTATTTTTGAGGCATTTAAAAATGTAATATATATAGTGCTAAAAAAGAATGAATATTAAATTTACATGAAGTTTCTGAAAGAAATAATTTATTGATTTTGTAATATTTCAAATACTATAAATGTATCTTATTTCATTGTATCTAACGTGCCTATTTTCATGATAATTATTTTATTTTTAGCTGAATTGGGAGATTATGATCCCGTCCAACATACACCTGGTTTTGTTTCCGAGTTTCGTTTTGTACCAGACCAAACTGAAGAAATGGAAGTTGACATTTTAAATGCTTATAAAACTTGCAAGTGAGGCAACTTGTGCAAATTTGTTTCCTTTAGTTTAGTTATTTGTCTCTAATTAATGTATAAAAATGTTACAATAAAACTATCTTAACTAACTTCTAAAATATTAAATGTATTAGTTTGTTATAAATAAACCATTAATTTTCTTTGCTTATGCACAGTTCTTGTCTATTTTATTCAAGTATCTGCAGATGGCATTGGTATCATTTTGTAACTTACGTATTTTCTTTAGAACAAGTATTTCTAAGTTACTTCATCTACAGCAGCTTTATGAATGTAATTCATTTACTGTTTAAAATTCATATTTACGTTTATTTTATTTTATTCAATGGCCGAATGAAAGAAACCATTTTAAATAACAATGTTAGTTTTTTTTTTTTTTTTCCCCTCCTCTTTTCTTATGAATTTCTAAAAAAAAAAAACGTGGTCTTTTTTTTTCAAATATATACAAATCACTGTTGCCACCAATCTTACTAAAACTTTGCTGTTTGTGAACATTTACCATGGATTTAGCAATATATTAATCATTAATTATGAATTCAAATAAAAACTTTTTTAATTATTTTTTCACATACCATTAGTATTTTGACTTCATTAAAGAATTTCATTTATAACTGATGAGTATTTTTACTTTTAAATGCTGTTTTTATGATACATATTTTCTTTTACTATGAATTTAAAAATATGTATTTTTCTTCTTAAATTTGGCGAATTTGTCATTTTTAGCATATATTTTAAGAGTTGCTTTTTTTTATGACTTAATTTGAATTTTTTTACTAAGCTTCTCTTTCTTAACAATATGTCACTTTAATTTTTTTGTTTTTTTCATGTTTTCCTGGTTTATATAACGTGTTCAATATATATAATGTATGCTATTTATAGGCATTTAAATTTATCTTTTAAATATACTTTCCTAGGGGTCAAACTCCTGCTCAAGCTGAACTTAACTATCTTAATAAAGCCAAGTGGCTTGAAATGTATGGAGTTGATATGCATACTGTTTTGGTGAGTTTTCTATAGAAAAAACTTTTTCAGATACATAAATATTAAAATTTATAGATTTTAAGAATTATGTCAATGTTCTTCTCACTTTTTAGGGAAAAGATGGAAATGAATATTCTTTAGGCCTCACTCCAACAGGAATTCTAGTCTTCGAAAACACAAATAAAATAGGTTTGTTTTTCTGGCCAAAAATTACAAGATTAGACTTCAAGTCAAAAAAGTTAACTCTTGTAGTAGTTGAAGATGATGATGAAGTAAGAAAACTTTTATTGCAAATTGTTTTTTCTGTTTTGTGCATATTTTATCCACAGTTTAAATTCTGATTACTCTTTCCCTCTCCCCTCCCCTTAAAACTCGAGGGATGTTATAGCCTGATATCAAATTCATTTGCAAGTCTAGATGGTTATGAATTTAAGGCATGATTCCATTTTTTAAAAAAATATCCACAGAATGTTCAGTTTTTAATTAAATTATTGAGATCGTGATCTACATTTTATAAGGGGGTAAAAGTTTGAGTAGGGAATTGTTGTTTGTACCTCCTTCTTATCAATTGGCCCAGCTCTAAACTATGAGGGCCATCCTAAAATAGACCTTATAAATTTTAAAATAAAACATTAATTTAATTATATTTATTAATCCATAAATTTGCATAGTTAGCATACTTATTTATAAAAGATATTTAAATTATTTTAATTGGAAATTAAAATGCTCGAGGACTTAAGAGAAGTGATAAAGGGAAGAATACTTATGAAGTGTCCATCTAATGCAATAATTTCTATGTTTGGCTTTTAGATATTATAAATCTTTTAATTTTTATAAAATGCATTAATCTGACTTTCATGCCTCAATTGGCTTTATTATAGCAATTTTTTTAAAAAAATTTTATAATAAAAGAAATTTTTCGATATTTTTATTATATAGCAGGTGTAACCTTCATAGATTTATCACTGTCATTTTTGTTTTAGGGACATGAGCAAGAGCATACCTTTGTGTTCCGATTACATAATCAAAAAGCTTGTAAACATCTGTGGAAGTGTGCAGTTGAACATCATGCTTTTTTCCGCCTGAAAGGAGCTCAAAGGCCTCCGACAGGAAGACAAAACTTCTTCAGAATGGGTTCAAGATTTAGGTATAGGTATGTACTTAAAAAACAGTTTCAGAAAAAGCATCAAAATACATAGAGCTGGTGTTTTATTTTCATGCTAAGTATTATGACTTTCATTAATGCTCATTTTTTATTAAAAATATCATTTTTGTTGTATATTTTCTATTATTCTAATTATACATAATCTCTGAAACTTTATGTAGCGAAAACAGTACAACATTATTTGATACAATGCTGACACTTTGTGCAGTATTGTTTTATGTAATTATTTAATCAGATATTGTCTTTTTTAGAGTTCAAACAGAAGGATAAAAAAATAGTTTTTTCTTTTAATTCTGAAATCTTATATATAATAATAGTAGTTATTTATTTGTTTCTATTATGAGCATAGTTCTTGAAGTCCATTCTTTTATGCCCTATAGTGTTACCGTTTTTTTTTTTTTTTTAATCAAAATCTTAGGAAGGCTTTTATGAAGTACAGAAGTCATCTTTTCATATTTATTCATTGAAATGTTTGTTCATAAATTTCTAAGATTCCATTTCAAAAATTGTCCATAAATATTTACAAGTTTGTACTTCTCGCTGTAGATTACCATTTTCATCTGTTGGTGACAACTCTTTGGTATCTTAGCTTTTCTGTATGTTAATCTTTCATGTAGTTATGCTAATAAATTACAATAAAATGCAGTTCTATGAGACTTGCTTTTTCATAGATTTATTTTTAAGATGATTTTGAAGTATATAAAAAAAATGTCAATTAAATACTTAATGTCAATTTATTTACAGTAGAAATATTTTGGTTTTTGTCAATAATTAGTTAGCCACAATATATTAATTCTCATTCTGAAATAAAGTTTAAATAATCATTGATATGATTATTTAAAAAATTGTATTTTTCTGATTAATTATCTTAACTGTGTTGTCTAGAATTATTTGGAATCTATTCAATATCTTTTTTTGGCTTTTTTGTTTTCAAGTTTCAAATTGCTTCATTTATATTATGTGTTTCAGTTTTAAATTTTGTACTTCTTTCCTTTACAGTGGTAAAACAGAATACCAAACGACTCAAAACAGAGCTCGAAGAACTGTACAGTTTGATCGCCGACCAAGTCAACGCTATTCTCGCCGGCCCACTCATGACCGCAGGCGAGATCGTGAAAGAGATAGAGAAATTACTGATGCTCTTGCTGAAGCATTGAGAAATGAAGACAGGGGTTTAAGGTAAATTGTTTTGTTTTTCAAATGCTTTCATTTATAAAAATAACTTTTATGGCTAAAAGAGAATTACTTTGATTTAACATTAAGGTTGCAGATCGTTTCAAACTTCACTTCAAAATCGTGGGGTTTTTTTTTTTTTTTTTTTTCCAATAATTTTAAAGCATAATGTTCATTAAGCAAATTTACGTCTATTCATTTTAAATGTAAAAAAATGAGGATACGATTATTTATACTTTTAATACTTAAAGGACTCATTTAAAATTGCTATTTTTATTCTACTCAAGTAGAACCCTTTTTATTTATTTCAAATGATATTATTTCCCCTCATGAATAACCAACTTGACTTCACTCAGTATAGATTCAAATTCATTCTGTATTCATTACAATTAATTTTGTTAATCCCACTATTATGAATTGATTCCAGACCTAGATTTATTTTCCATTAGCAATATTTTTAATCTTTTATTGGATATTAATTCACATCTGTCTTTGCTAAATTGAAACATGAGTGGATATTGTAAGCTATCATACAAAATGTGCATTACAAATATGTACTTTATTTCACTTTTTCAGTGCTTGTATTTCGTGAGCAAAAATACATTTCCATCACTTTTGAAATACCTTAAATTATTATTTTTAAGAATTCATCACTATCTTTTTCTTTACTTATTTATTTAGAAATAATTACTCTTGAAAGTTGAAAACAATACAGTTGGCATAGAAGTAAATTTTAGAATAACATACATGTTTTTGCTAAATACCATTTTGTAGGAGCTCTTCTACATGTTCTTTGCAATAATTTTCAAAATCTGTTCTGAAAAAATATTTGTAGTAGAAAATCATTTCTACATAATATTCCATGTTAGTAACCTCTTTATTCTGATGTTGTAGTGCACTTCCTTTGCCTCCACCACAAGTGGATGCAGCAAAAAGTGACCTTGATGCTTCTACCAAGACAGTGACTGCTCAACCATCTTCTGTTGTGGAAGAAACTGTGTTGGAGCCATCCACTTCTACAAATTTGAAGAACTCTGTTCCTGTATCAAATGGTACTGTTAAAGAGACTGCAGAAGATCGTTTAGATAACCTGATTAAGTCTCTAACAAAGGGAAAACCAGCTGCTGAAAGTGTTGAAATAAATAACGAATTAACATCTCTGACAGTTAAAAAGAAGGAATTAAGTGAATTTGTTGATGTGGCAGGTATATATTATGACATTTTTAGCATTAACTGTGATTACATAATAAGTCATATTAATTGCATTCTTTAAACAAATGTATACCTTATAAAAAGTGATGAGCATTTTCATTCAAATAGTTATTTTATGAAAATCATCTTGTATTTAAGATATTGAAATTTTATATGCATTATTAATGTTCAGAAATAAGAAAGAAAAAAATTTAATCCCAATTAAAACAATTAACAGCGAACTGAAAGCTTCAAGGGAAAATATCCACAGTGCAAGTTTAGTTACTGTTCTGGTAATCAAGAATGTATCAATATGGACCCTATAATGACGGTTCAAGCAGCATCAAAAGTTTCTGTACCTTTTAAAGAAAAAAATAAAAATTTATTCAATTTATTCAAAAATTTATGTAATAATCAGCACTTTGGGAAATATTTTAAATTCTTGTAAAATTGTTTAAAATTAGATAAATTACTGAACTTGCACAAATTAACTTGTTAAAATTCAAGGATTGTTTTAAAAATCAACACTTAAAGAATAATGCAAAATATTGAATTTTAAAGAAAGCTATCTTATTCAACAAGTTTATCAATTCATGATATCTTAAATAGAGATAGGATTTTTGAATTTTGAAAACCCGTGGTATTTTCATTACAATTTTAGCAAGATGCCATCTAAGATTTAATTATAAATATGGGGAAGAAAAAACTTTTAAAACAAACAAAAAAAAAACCTGATTAAAGCATATTTAAACAAATTTTATAATTATTTATGCTATATGTTTGTAATCTTGTATATTTTGAATGATATTCTTTTTGTCACCTAAATAAAAATTGAAAGAAATTTTAATAATAATTTGATTTTGGTTCAAATAAGTCTTTCTATCTGTCAATATTAATGTGATATTTATTTTTATTTCTCTACATAGAAGATGATGTTTTGCTTTGCAAAAAGAGTAAAGAACCTGTCCCTTCTACTTCATTACAAGCAGGGTTGAATAAACAAACAAATGCTTTGAAAAATAATCAGATGAAAATTTCTGGTGGAGCAAAACCTATTCCCGTTGATCAGATGAAATGTAATATTCTCAAAGCTAAGTTAGATGAAGAAATTAAGAAAGGTATATTTCATTGTAATAAATACTCTAAATATAGATATGGTATTAATAAATTATACAGTGATTAACATTATCTGTATTAATATTTTTTAAATATTCATTGTTAATGTATTGCATTATGCATAAAGCTCTGCATTATTGCTGCTATTAATATTCTCTACTGCTAAAGATTCTCAATTATTCTGTACAAATATGATTAAAATAATCTAAATACATATGCAGTGTTTGCAATATCACAAAACATCATATTTCATATATTTAAAAATAACTTTTCAAAAAAACAACAACACTTGCCTTCTTAAACATTATTATTCTGAGAACATTTTTATTATCATGTTGTCATTCACAATCTGCATAAAGTTGTCAAAATAAAGATTATATTACTTGTAAAAGTTTTATTACTCCTCTTGCAAGCAACATAGTTGTGATACGAGAAAATAATTATTAATTTCACTCGAATACATGCATTGAAATAAAATTCATAAATGCTATCTATAAAATAATTATACTCATTAAATCAAAAAGTTAATTCAACATTAAATGTACTTATAATATTGGTAACCTGCTGGGAAAGTAATTCTTCTCCCATTTCATACTGTTTTAAATTTTGAATCCTCCATATTTCCATTCCCGCTTAATCAAGTGTTTTGTTTTCCTTTATTTATTAAGTTTCTAGAATGTTCTTCACCTGTATTTAACAGATAAGCTTGTTTCAGTCAATTGACAGAAGTATTGATATTCTCGTTATTCTCACTACATAATACTTATTATTTTTGACTTTCACAATAAAAATTCTTTCAAATGAGTTGAATTTGGAATATGTAGGCTGAGTTATTTGCAATATCATAAAACATCACTTTTCTTCTGTTTAAAAATAACTTCAAAAGACATTTTTAAAACATTATTATTCTAAGGACACTTTTATTACCATGTTACCTTTCGTAGTCTACATAAAGTTGTCAAAACAAAGATTATATGATGTGCAGATGTTACACATAAAAGAGAATTAGATTGTATCTACTATAGAATAATCTTTGGAATCGGAAATTAAGGCAAGACATGAAAAAAACTGATAGCATAGCAAATTGCTCCCTTCCCCCTTTTGAGTAGTAACCATAAAATGATAGATTTCCATGGATGAGCATTTTCTACTTCACCGAACAAAGAAAACCATGTATGCATTTTGGACAACTTTTTTTTATTCAAATTAATATTCAATACAAATTTGTAAACTGTCTTAGATGAGATTTCAAACTATTATCTTTGTAACAAAATCTCATACTGAATTTCATTTATCAAATTCAGTGAATATTTCAGTTACACATTTGTATATACTTGAATATACAGACCAATGGATGGTGACACTATGTTGAATTAGATTCAAAATATGGGGATGGTTTACTCTTCAGATGCTAAAATTGTTTAGTTTATTGTAAAGTTTTTAAGTATTGTGTTAACTTATATTCAAACAAACAGAAAAATTTCCTGACAATAAATTTCTTTCATCTAGCTCAAAGCCTTTTTTACTTATCTAAATCACAGAATTATAGATGTATTATTTTTTTTACTTAGAAGATATCTGAAAAATGTTAAGATTTATCAAAATTTCAAGGTTGAATTTTTTACATTTACAATACTTTGTATGCTTCATATATAAGAAAATAAATTGTTACAGAAATGGAGGGAGGAATCAACTGTATTAAATTAAAGTGAGATACTTTAATTTTTTGCAATGTTCCCATCTCTGTGTGTTTTTGGGTATAATTGATAATTTCTAAGATAAATATGAGTTTGCTTCTTGTATATAATTTAGCTGGAAGTTTAAGGCAGGAGATGAATTGGAGGAAATAAATACAAAGAAATTCTTTTATTTGATTAAATTAAATTTCCATAATTGTATTTTTATCAAGAAAAGACATTTCTCAATTAGTTATTTAATAGGATTTTGTATAATTAAAAAGATTTTAATTCAGAAACAGCAAAATAAGTAACTTTCATTACAATTAAAATAGAAATGCTTTTATTAATATTACATATTGATTCTATACATTACCCTTGTGAGTTACAGCTTAGAAAAATTCTCTATTTAAAATAACAATCAAGGTTTCTAAAATGTGTGCGTGTTAAATTACTTTAAAACTTTTTTTAATCCTCTTTCATTTCTTACAGTTTCAAGTGAAAAAGAACCCCTGGTTGTGGATTTAAAAGAAAGCAAACTTCTAGTTGATATTGATTCTGATAAAACTGCTGTACATCTAAATGGGTAATAATTTTATCATCTGTTACAAAAGCTCTGAAAAATAATTTGTTCTGACTTTTTTACATTTTTTTATCAATAGCAACTACAGTATTTCAGTAACAATATAATAAATGTCTTTACAGATTTTTGTTTTATTTTTCTGTAATTGACTGTTTATCAAACAAAGTTATAAAGACATCACTAGTTTAAATTGTTGAAGATTTTGTAATTTTTGTCTGTTTCAGTGAAAAAGTGCCTGAAGATTTGAAGATAAGTTTACCTTTAAGCTGTCGGGATAATGTTTCTTTGTAAGTAGAAGTTAAAAGAATTCTTCTATAAAAGATAATTTTTCTTTTATATTATACTTAATTTTTGTCTTAAATTTTTTAGGGAAACAGTTTCCAAAAGAAAAGGCAGCCAAGCAGAAGTTGATGCTTCTAAGTTTCCAGTTGTAAGTAAATATTTTTCATCAAGTTAAATAAATATACTTAGTTATATTTAGAGAGTAAACAAAATTGATAAATTTTAATATGGGCATTTTAGAATTTTCTTTTCAAAGGAATCGCCTTTTATTTATATTCCTGATAATATAAAAATATGTTCATATTCATTTTTTTAATCGTTATATAAGAATATACCTGGGCAGCTAAAGAAAATAAGGCATAGTTTGGGTATATGTATTTTAAAATATTCTGAAAAATTGGACAAAAGAAATTTTAATCTGTGGGAAACCTGAATTTATTATTGCTAATATGTTGCAAATCATTGGTGCATTTCTTTTTAAAACTTTTTTTGTTAGTTTCAAGAACATATGGCCCATCTGCCTAATTAGATGAGCTCCCCTTCCCTTCATATCTTTGAACTGTAATAGAGAAGGGTCATCTAATTAGATAATACTGTACATCATTAGTTTGAGCAGAAGCGAACATGTTAATGTTCCTTTGTGTGTATGTCTCTGGTTTCGAGAATTGGTTAAATAATCATGCCATGAGTGCAATAATAATTTTTAAAAGTTAAGAAACTCTGCTTCAACTATTAGTCTACTGTATTTTTATATGAATTTCCTAATTTATATTTAAAAATTATACTGGGGATACATACATTTAACAAATGAATGATAAATAGCTGAAATTCTTAATCCTTAACTTATTAGGCATCATTTTTCATTCCATAAATATATAAAAAGAATTATGCTTGTTGTTATTGTTGTGTTTATTATGTTCATTCACTTTAATAGGTCACTACCAACAGGACTTTGGAACTCCCAAAACAGGAGTTTCAAAATGAAGATAATATCCCCTTAATACCTATTAAAGCATCTATTCCTACTATAACTCCCACTTCTGCACCGTCTTCTCCGATTACAGAACAACCTGTTCAAATTAATGGGGCTTCTTTAAATTCCACTAATCCTCCCAAACTAACACACAAATCAGTCGAACTAACTAAACTTCTTGAGGATGCAGTACAACAAATGAAATCAATGCATTTATCTACCATTTCTGATACTAACAGTGGTAAAAAGTCTCCTCAATCTCCTTCATCTGATAATTTTTCTTTTAAAATGCCTAATTCGACAGAAATTAATGCTTCAACTAAAATTACTAACTCAGAAATTGTTAATAATGAAGAGACCAAGGAACCATCACGTGTGGTCACCGTAAGTGTTGTTGTTTTTATACATTTTTTAAAGCTGTTTCTTTTAAGGGTAAAAATTCATTTTGTATTTCAAAACATAGAATAACTTAAAATGTTGGTTTAAAAGTTTTAAATGTAAGTTATTTCAGAATATGGAATTTTAATTTATTAATTTATTTTCATTAAGAGTTGTCTTCAATTATATGTGCAAATTTTTATTTTCTAAAGTCATTATTTGATTATTTCTGCTATGTTTCTTAAAATACTTATAGAATGCATTTTCATACAAAATGAACAAATATGAGAGTTATCCCAATATAATTAAGACGGTTAGGCCTCTTTGAAAACACTTCAACCAAGTAAATCTCAGACTGTCATGAAAAGTGCTTAATATTCTCAACACTACGCACTTTTTCTTTTTGTTTTGTTTCCCTACATGTTCAGTATGATAATTCACAAGCATAGTTATTAAAGCTTGTTTATCAGAGGGGGGAAATTTCGAATCCAGGTTGAAATAGATTCAACGATTCTAATGCATTATAATTCTTAAAATAGCCTCTTTTTTTTTCCCCCCCATTCCCTCTTTCTTCAATAATGTGCATAGCTGTTTATTGGAATAGTTATCTGGAAGGACAGTCGAAATTGTGCCATCCTTGTTGTAGCTTGAATTTTTTTTTTTTTTTTTTTTTTCTTAATTTCTTAAACATTACAAAAAAAGATGTTTAGTGTTTTAAGTATTGAAGAATTTATTTAAGTTATGCCTGGTAAGTATATGTTTAACCTTTTATATGTTGTTAAAAAAGAATATTCAGCTTGGTTCAATTAGAGGAAAATAAAAATACAGCATAATGAATTTGGTCACCAGAGAGATATATTGAACATGGTAGAAGCTGCTGTAAAAACACTTTCAGTGAAACCTCTTTAGTTCATTATACATTTGATTATCATTCTCATTAATATAGTTTTTTTTTAATAATTGCCTTATTAGGGGTATTTTAATGTACAATATTGAATTATAATTAATTTCAGTTTGTAATTGTGTTAGTTCTAAATAGTATGATGACACTGGAACTTACAGCCATAAGTTTATGATTGTGATTTCTTTTTTGGTGTACTAAATGACCCCATCCATTTGAAAATTATTATTTGTTGGACCAATCTCATCAAATTTTAGTTTTTAGTAAGGGAAAAAAAAAACAGCTAATTCTGGTACTTAAAGTTTGAAAGACATAAAAAAACGTTTTTCAAAACTTCTATTGTTTTAAACAATTTTGCCATTTATATATATATATATAATATAACTCAGAATTTTTGCCTCAGTCAAATCTCTTTTTGTATAAAAAGGTTTGTTCCAATTGAAATTTAGAAAGCTATTTCTTGGGTATTAGAGACCCACTAAGAATGGATCTTTCAAAATTTTTGTTATAAGTTTAATTTTAAAAACAGAATTTTAATGTCTTGTTGTTGTAACATCAAAGCATCATTACATAAAAATTATTTTTACATCATTTTAAAGGTTAAAAAATAGTTTTTCAATTATACCAATTTGTTTGAATGAATGCATTTTTTCCAGTTTTAGCTTTAGTAATTTTTGAAAAATTAGTTTTGGATATAATTTGTAATAATGATTTTTTATTATAATGAAATTCAAAACGATATCAATGCTTCTTCGAATCGTTGAGTTGCAATATATTACAACTATTACCACCTTTTCTTATTCGCAAAGATTTTTTTTGTTAATTTTTTTCTGATATCTTTTTATATAAATTTGCTGTCTCTCATACTTCAAAAAATAATTTTGACCTACATCTGTTTCAGTTATAATATTCAAAATACTACAAAAAAAAGCAAATTACTAATAATTTAGTATATAATAATTTGTTATTGATTTTTGTTGCTTCAATGATAAATTTCATGAGCTAGCTCTTCCATCCAAAATCATTGCTCTGAAAATGGTTCATGAAAAAAAAATTAATGCCTTATTATTTTCTAGTTTGTTATCTTCAGTATATTGTTGTATTTCATTGTAATTATCAATCAAAATTCTTTGGGTTACTGCAATTTATTTCCGTAAAACAAAATCCTTCTGACATTCAGAGATAGGTTGTTCTAAACAATGTGATTAGAATAATAGCACTGTTTCTTCAGCAGTTTATATTGACTACTCTCAAAGCAAGAATGTACATATTAAATATTGTCACAATTCATATGAAAAATCGGTTTGTTGATTTGCACTTAAATAAAAGTGCAAGTAAACATAAGTGCATGACAAGTGTCTATTGTCTTTGCTACCCATGAGTTTAATATCAGATTACCTTTTCAATTGTTTAGACACATATTTTGAATTTAAAGCTATTTTCTTTCCTCAACCCATAGCAAAATTACTTCTCAATACATTTGATATTATAAGCTCCCAATAGTTTTAAATTTCTTTGGTTTAACTGCCATATAATCTAATCATTAAATAAGCACATTTCTGGGGAAATTATCACTTCCACATTACTATGAGTATTTTTATAGCAATGTTAAAGCTGTTTCAATTTTAAATAATATTCTCCTATTGGTAGAAACTTTCATATATTGCTAAATACAAATTCTCTAACAGATAATAAATTTAAAGCTATAAGTCTTTTTTTCTATCCAATGTGTTATAAATGTTTCTGTTGCATTTTAATTGTGATGTTAGAAAACCTTATTAGCCATTGACAGTTCAGAATAAAAGCATTCTAAGCCTTAATTTTTTTTCCTTCGTTTTGACCCAGTCTATTTGAATACTTTTTGTTTCCTCCTCAGAACTAGAATGATTTTTTTAGTGTTGTCCATGTATTGAAACACTTTAGAAAAAGAAAAATGTACATACATTAGTATTCAATCTTTAAATCCCATTATTTCATTTTTGGCTCCATGAGAGGCAACATAATTTTATAGGACGATTGTAACCTTGATATTTTTTTAGAATGGGACACACTAAGGTTATGTCTTTTTTTTAACTATATATATTTAAGATATATATGTTAACCTTTTGTATTCTTCAACAATGTATAATAAAATTTTAATCATAGGAAACATCATTTGCTGGAGCAAATCCTATTACACGTTCTGTGTCTTCAGCTAGCAATCGTGATATTTCTGTCCAAGCAATTATGCGAGTAACTTCCAACGCATCTCAATTATCACCCTGGCATGTGGATAATAATAGCAATGGAGTTGTTTCTCCAGAAAATCCTGCCACTGTTCGTCGAACTGTGATGACCACTGAACTTTAAACTGTTCAGTTATTTGTAGAAATGTATGTATGAGAGAATGATTGTAAGGCTTATCTTTTAAAATAGTATGTTCAACAACTTTTCTGCCATGAATCACACTATTCTATTTCTTAAAATGATGATTGAAATGGGCATTGATACCATTTGTGTTTGTTTTTATTGCAATCGTTTTAATTACTGTTGAACATAAAAAATGAAAAACAGTGTCTTTAGTTTTTGGCATTTATTTTTACATTCAAAACATATGCTTTTTTGTGTGGCTTATAATGTTTTGCAGCTACTTGTGAGCATACATTTGAGTAAACAAATTGTTACATTCCATTATTAGATTCATGAATTGTAAATGATTTATTTTCAGTGTTTGTAGAAATTCATGAAAAAAAATTTTTGTGTGATTAATGTTTTTAAACTGAAAAATAACTGGTAAAAATATTTTGCACCAGTTTGGTGATTTTACTTCCGTCCAATTTTATGAATTTTACATTAATAATTCACTTATTAACAATACCGGTATTTTTTATTCTGTATACTGATTAGATGACAAGTTCATGTAGCAAATCTTAAAATCAGCAAGCTATTTAATGCAACAATAAAATTCTTAACTGTTTTCTCTGACATGCATTTTTTTTTTTTATAAAAATGCTAACAATTAATGAAATTTTTAACATTTTTTTCTAGATATCTGTCAAATAAAATGGTTTTTAAGCTGAGCTCTTAACAAAAATTTATTAACTGTATTTTCATCTATTATGTGGAAATGATTGTAAATGAGTATATTAAACTGTCTTCGTGCATTTCTGTATTAGGACGAGAGCATTTTTTACCATCATTAAATAGAAATGTTTTATTTTTCACTAAAAATTTAAATTTTTTAATGGACAAAAGCTTTTTACATGTTTACTTTTTTTTTCAAATTCTTGACTTTTATTTGTAGTTATTTTTTAATCATGTGTTCTGTTATTCAAGTATGACTTTTTTTTTTCTTTAATTATATCCACTTGTAGTTTGTAGTGATGTGCATATTATTTTGAAATGATTGTGCCAAGTTGTTTGCCATACATAATTATGTTGAATGTCTATTATCATATGTAAGTCATTTGCTTTGTAGTGTTTGATAAAGCTCACATTGTATGAGGTATTCTGTAAATTCTGTATGTTGTAAGTAGTTGTTAACATTGGTTATTTTATATGAAACCTGGAATCATTCCTGTTTGGAATAAATATTACTATAAGCATTTCAAACTGTGTCCAGAATACAATTATAACACAAGTCCACATTTACATAAAAAGAAGATCTTTATTGGTAACAGAAAATGAACATATAGATTATTTTGAGCTAAATTACAATACAAGCTTTTTGCATTACAATAGATTTTAATATTTACACAGTTTTCTTTTATAATATGAACATGTTCTACACATTAACAATAGTTTTGGAGGAAGAAAAAAGAAACCCTCAAGTTATAAAATAAGTAAATTCATTAAACATGGATTTAGAAAATAAATTCTACCAGTATTTTAAATGATAACCCACAGTCCTTAAATACCCTTTCTTTTCTTTTTTTTACATATGTACAAATGATATTATCACAGATCTAAAACAAATAAATATACATAAATGGTGAATATGTAATAGAATTTCATACTGTAATTTGTCCATGTGTTTAAGACTTTTAGAAAGCCTGCCGTAGGTTATAGGCAAAATAAAAATCGATGGGACAGATATGCATAACTTATAAAAATGTGTCAACATTTCCTGATATAATGACCTGAATGTTATGATAAACTTTCTAATACTGAACTAATACATGATATTTTGGAATATACACAGTAAAGAAACTTAAAAACCTAATTCAATGAGATTTATTTTATTTTTTTACTACCTTTAATATTATTAAAACAAAAATAATAACTTGTTAACTAACATCAGTCTTGATGGAATAATAAGAGATTTACTTATAATATCCATTATAGTTCCCTAAAAGTATATAAAGTATTAATAAATATATGTACAAAAAAAAAGAAACTTTCAATGGAATATGCAAAGTAAACATTAATAACTTCTTGTAATTCTTTCAGTGATTCTAACAGGTGCTTATATTGAATGTCAATATCCAACATCACTTTACTCTGCATGGGATTTATCACCATCAGAAAAGTCATTCTGTAACGAAACATTAAGATTCATTTAACATCACATTTCTGTTTAAACTATATTGAATCCTTTTCTTAATTTGTTATGTTATAATTGTAAAACTACACTTAAAATTATAAGGCTAAATGTTCTTTTACAATTATGTACTATAAAATAAGGTATCTTTTTTAATATATTATTTCAAAATAAAAAGATACATACATCATCCAAATTAAACACTAGAGCCATTGCAATTAAAATATCAAAACGGATTTACAATCTTAAATGTTTAACTGCTGTGTCATGCCTTCATATATAAGTCTTCTTGTTATTCAATACCATTTAATCTGTCTAACTACTTAATGCTAAATGCCAATAATCAAATCATGATTCAAATATTTTGGACTATTCCATCGGACACTTTCACAGCTACACTTAACTAATTAACAATTGCAAAATATAATCAGAAATGCTTGGAACAGAATTCGCTGTGTGACCACAATTTCCATTCACTCAGAAATAAAATCAGGATTCTGGTGTCAAATAGAAAGCTGACAGACTGTAATTGCTATACCTCGCATTTTTAAAGCAGAGTAGCTTTTAATTTAAAGAATTTTCTATTTATGAAATAATCAAATCATACACTTAACATATACATATTTTAATTTGCCAGAGTAGATTGATTCCATTTAATTAATATGTTTGAGTCATCTAACATAACAAGGTAAAATTTTAATAAATATATTTTGTGTTAATAGCCTGAAAAGTCAGTATTGTAGGAGAACAAGCTGGTCGCCAAAAGTAAATATCTTACAACATCATCTTACAACAAAACAGGACTAACTGGTTAAACTATAATAGATTAATGAGAATATTGTCAATAACACAGTAGTATAATTGCCTTAGAGTTCTCTACTGCAATACTAATTATGAAACAAAACCACTACTGGTTAAAACAATTTCAGATCAACTTTTTTGCTGAAAGGCATTAAAATCTAACAGAATATATAAGTAAAATTGTAGTTGCATTAATTAATACAAAATAAGCAATTAAATGGGCCATAAATAGTTTTCTCAAATTATTTAAAAGGATAAATAAAGCAGACAAGTGGGGCAAAGATGGAACATTATATATATATAAAAAAAAAAAAAAAAATTAGAAATTTCTAATTTTATTATCACAAAAACATAGTAATCTAAACTTAGATTAAAATTTAATTGAAAAACTTAAAGGCAAATTTGCAAGAAGTTCAAATGGATAAGTATCCTTCCTTTACATACAGTAATAAACATTGTAAGATACTTTTTCATATACTGACTAACAAAGATATGAAAATATTAATATTTCCTTTCCTTACCCTATAATTTTGCCATATAAATAACAGCAAACTTACTAATAAAAAGAAAATGCTATTTCTTGAATAATCAAAGATAGCAAATATTTTTCTTCTGTTAAAAAGGAAATCTATCTAAATTCTCAATCGGAAAGTCTGCTTTCAGAAGATATTTTAAAAATTCACTAATTTATCACTTTTGAAATGTATTTCAAGAATGTCTCAAAAATCTATTAATGGGAGAAGTTGCCAAAAAGAAAATTGTAATTAAAAAAAAAATTGAATAGTTGCTTTTTTTACTCAATAGCTTCTATAGATGGCTGAAGCAGAACAAGGTCTAAAAATAGTTACATATCACTTTTATAAATGCGAAACTATACTATTTATATCAAATTTATGATATATTAATCATTTACATATTTAAAATCATCATAAATATCAAAATTTACTATTTATGAGCATAATTCTACTTACAGCAGCTAGCTGTTTTCCAATATTAGCCACAGTTATACCACCAGAGAACACAACACAGGGAAGCCAAGACTTTACATATGAGAATTCTCTTTCAGAATAGCTATTTATAAGAAAACAGAGTGTTAAAATTTGACATAGAAAAATTATATGAACTAAAATATTAAATGAATGATAAAATTCTTAATAATGTTTATCAAGTTACAGATTGAACTAAATACTTTTTTCACTAGTGTAAAAACAATTTGAGACCTTACTATTATTTTGTAGTCACTACATAAGGACTTAAAATAGATTTATTTCCACAACTATACAAGTATCAGCAAAATATGAAATTCGGACAATAGAATAGCAAGGTAAAGCATGAAATAATGGTTTTTATTTTAATCGCTTCATATCAATTCCACAGCCATCTGTGAGGTATATAAATAAAACCAAAATATGTGCACTTACATGGCAGCAAATGCAATTCAAAATATTATTGCATAATACTATTCTATATTTACCTTCAGCTATACACTAGTTATCTTGTTATTAATATATTTTTTATATGTTTCCCCCGAATTAAATTGTAATCTGCAATCAACTGATTTCCCAAGATATACATCACTTTTCCTCTGGTCCCTTGAAAAATATAAGAGGGCCAATACTTCTACTTTTTGTAACAAATAGCAAATCAATGCTATTTTTCTGCAGATAAAAAATCTTTCAATTTATAATTCTTACATTATAAAATAAATTTTTATCCATAATTCCCCCCTCCCCCCCCCCCCACAAAAAAAAAAAGATATCTGACCATATACAATTTGGGCATTTGAAAACTGTTTAGGAAGAAAGAATGGCAAGTATCAATGGGAGAAGGACATTTCATATCTTACTTATGCTTCTATAAATATCCAATTTCAGATATTGTCATTAAAATGAACATATTGGTGGAAAAAAGTCTACACAATCACATTTCTTATTAACATAAAAAATCTAAAAATACAAACTCAAGATAAAAATTAATTACTGCACATTTAATCTCTTAAAGGAACAATTTCTAGAATTTCCAATTTTTTTTCAGTTACTAAAAAAAAAATGGTAGTTTGGGATTATCCATCGCCCATTTTTGCCAATCCCTATATTATTGCCAAAAGATAGCTTCTGCACATATTCGAAAATCGCCAATCCTTTGGCGCATTGACAGGTCGATGGGATCCCAAAATACCACAACCTCATTTGTATGTCAAGATTTTTTTTATAGCCCCAAATACTTCAAAAATAGAAAATAATCTAATTCATAGTAATTAATTATAAATAAATAAAACATATTTTTGGTGAATTTAAAAGAAATTACAAACAAAAGTGATTTTTTTTTTTTTTTTTTTTTTTTGCTAACATTGAAAAATTTAATGAACACAGAAAATGTAAATGTTTTTGCTACAAATGAATACAATTCCAATTAAAGTAAAGAACTCAATTTTAAAAAACATGATTTAAAACTATCACAGAACTTCAGTATAATGAAAAGATAAGTTGTCAATATATTTTAACTATGTTATGTTAATAGGTTATCTTTTTAAATTCTTTCTATTAATATTTTCTTAAAGCCTCCATGAATTATAAGGCAATTAATATATTTTGCCAAGACTTTTGTCAAAAAAAAAACAAAAAAAAAACTGTACATTATGTTCTCTTGATTGAAGTTGGCAAAATATAACAGAAGCTAGTGATTGAAATTAGGATAAAAATATTCTCTTATTTATGAATTCCATCTCAAAATTTTATAATTCTACAATTCAATGTTATAATTTCTAAAATTTATAACATTGAAATAAAAATTGCAAATAATGAAGTCAAACAATACAATGAAAAATTCTAGAAATAATCAAAATAATTTTACAACAGAAAATACAGGAACTGTGGAGAAAGTCAAATGGTGTTGCAAGGTTTTTGTAATGAATTTATCTATCTTTACATGGATGCAAGTGATTTTACCATAATCTCATGCATTATTTTACTATTATTTTATTTATATATTTTATAGGCATGTTCTGTTTCTTATTTATTTTTAATTACTAAAATAAACAATAAGCAATGCAAAAGAAAAAAAAATTCTAAATTTAAAACAGTTTAAGCAGAATTAAAATTGGATAATTTAGCTTTTATCCAATTCCCCCTAAGAAATAAAACATTCTTTTATTGACATTATTCAATTTTAAAAGTGAATCAGCCACTTATTAAAATTGTATACAAAAAAAAAGAAATAAGAAAAAATTCAAAAATTTGGGAACTATTTCTGTTATTAAATTCTACTGAAAGTCATAAAGTTTCAAAGTAGAACATATAATAAGTATACAAATTAATTTATTATGAATCATGGTACAATATATGCACTTGAAAGGCCACAGGACACAAAAATAAAATGCATTAGAATGTTTACAACATTTGGATTCTTCTAATAAATATGAATTTTTCACTAAAGCACTTCTATGGTAATAACAGAATAATGCAATTAAACATTTTTATGTAATTTACCCCCTGCACCTATGCCCCCTGCCAAAAAAATGCAAAAACCTTTACACTAATGAAATATTAAATAAATATATTCATGGTCTTAATACTTACATGCATATTTTATGATAAACTAATATTTGAGTAGCTAATGTAGCCAGAACAGCAGCAATAACACCTATTCCAAAACCTATGGTAGTTCGATCAAAATACCACCACATACCAATAGATATAACAGCAAGTGATAGACAAAGTTGTAAATTACTTGGAAAATCTACTTTCTGATAATACTGTTAAAGAAATAAAAAATAAAGAAAATATAAAATTTTGCATACATTAATGGTTTTTCAAAACTTCTTATGTTTAAAATGGTAATAAACCAAAAATAATGTAGTTTGTTTTAATATTTTGTAAAGAATGACATAGATAGTGTCAAAAACCTTTAATTACTTTTTTAAAAATATTTCAATTTTCCCACATTATACACTATAAGAGTTGCTTTTATTGCTTTTTCTTTTGGCAAAGAAAATACAAAGAAATATCTATTTTATTTTCCTTTATATTAACATCTCTCTTTTAAGAATGACAAACAACATTTTTTTTTTATTTTATTTTTTTACAAATAGTAAATATAACCCTTTTTTAAAGCATTAGAATCTATTATTGAGATCACATATAAACATCCAAAAAATAAAAATTAAGAATTTTTATAAAATGTTATGATAAATTAAAATTTTTAAATCACAATCCAAAATATTGAAAACTTCAAAATTACGAAGAATTTAGAGTAAAATTTCAACAAATATAAAAAAGGATTAAGTTAAACCATTATTGATCTGCATTAAAATTTAACTGTGGGCTTTTGGACAAAATTACTTTATAATGTTTTTGTAAATATGCCAGCCATATCAGTTGAAATCAATAAACCCTATCATTCCCATTTCTCTCACCAGCCTGTATCTTACTTTTTTAGTTTTCAAAAATGTAGGATAATCATAAGATTAAATATTTAATGAAACAATGAGAAAGATTTGAAGACATTGCAATAATGAAATGTAACATAAATAATGCATAAAAATATTTTTAAACAGGGGGTAAAAATTGGCAATAAATTCAGTTTATATTATATATAAGAAAAAATCCAGTAGTCAAAAAAAGTTTAAAAAATGTAGTTCAAATAAGGAGCTAAAAGCATTTATGTGAATATTTATCCAATTTTCACATATAATTCATCTCAATATGCAGTAATAAAAATTATAGGTATAGTATGAATTTTTAACAATGTTAAATAATTTTAATAAACATGCATTTAAGTACAGTTTTTAGCACTAATTCAGTCAGAAAAGTTCCCTGATAACTACTTTAAAATTATTATATAAATTTTAAAATAATTTGTGTGCTTATATTTCTGAAAGTTATCAATAATAAGCACAAAAATTTTGTTTAATTTTTAATTAATATTTTTTAAAATCATTTTAAAGAATTTTTTTTAATAAAATATATTATTTTTGTTAGAAGGATACAGTACAAGCTTCATTAATGCCAACAAACATGGCAACACATCTTAGAACATGTGACCAGTCTTGACATCGCATCTCTTGATCTGGGCATTTATATTTCAAACAGGGGTAGATCAAACCAACAAGTGCTAAAATAAAAAGTGATTTCAATTAAATATGAATTACAAGAACAATAAAAAAAAATCCTGATTAATTTCATCACATATGAAACTAGAATTAAAACAGATTTCTGAATTTACAATCAAAAATTCCATATTAAAAGACTGAAAATAAATTGTGTAGTTAAAATTAACAAATAAAGAAGAAATGCAAAAATTCAGCTATCAAAAAAAAGTGAAAATTTTCAGTTGAAACATGGAGTAAAAGCGATATCTGTGAATATTTATCCAATTTTTTAACTATGTTTTGTAAATTTAATGAATATACATTTAAAGAGAAAGTTTTTAATGCTAATTCAATCAGAGAAGTTCATAGATGAGTACGTTCAAACAAAATAATACTCAATAATAATACAGACAAATGGAAGACATTTTTTAATTAACTTGGCCAAGGAGAATTCAAGGAAATAATAGATTACCAGTAGTTTATGATACCATATTTAAACATTATAAAACCTACAGAGTTCCATCTTCTACCATCACAAGAAAATAATCTCAACTATGATTAATAACAAAGCACAATGTAACATTTGGTACAATGTAACATTTGACACAAAAATACAGTTTATACAGGCTATTCAATAAAAGCTTATTTATCAAACTGAAGAAATAAAATTAATAAAGGAGCTATTTTGAATAAATGATGATTCATTTTTCTTCCTTTTACAAGTAGTCATAATATTGCTAATATATTAAAAATAGTTTTTTTTTATGTAAAAAGTAACATAGTTAAGCCCCTTTTGTTCAGTTTACTTCTAATGCTTTAAACTAAATAATTTATCTTGCACAGAATAGTCAAACATGGTTTTTAAATCATTAAACCAATTAAATAATCTTTTAAAGATTGAGAATAAATAGCATATCCTTTACACATAGACTTTTGAACTTCATTCCCTAATCTAAAATATATTAAATCTGATACATAAAACAGTTTATAATAAAAAATCAATGAGCAAGTTGAAAATTATCCAAGTACATTCATAAAAAAAAAAAAATCAGTATTTTGTCATTCTAATCCAATACTAAATAATTCCTTTAATAGACAATAAACTTCATAATTTACACACTGTTCTTTCCCATAGCTTGTTTTTATAATCCAGTATCATTCATTCATTACAAAGTACATTAATTTTAAAGAAGCATAAAATATGAATTTAATTGTTAATGCCTTACCAGATCCTAATCCACAAATCAAGGGCAACCACCACTTAGTGAGAAATGAATACTGATTTCTCTCATTATGATGAAATGGTGATGAATGTCGTTGGGTTTGTAATACATTCAGTACAAAGGTAAAAAGAGTTCCAATGAGAAACAAAATAAATCCTCTATAAACTAACTGACTAGCTGACCTCATTTTCTCCTGCAAATAAAAATATTATATACTATTGCTTAAAATATCAGAAATAAAGAATTTTAAAAATTTAACACAGAAAACTTCTTAAATCAGAATTCACCAGATATTTTTCTATACGAGTTTCAATGGCACAAATGACAGGAAAAAGAGAAATATTTAAATTATTTATATAAATATTTCAATTATCACACACTAAAATACAAAAATTTTATATTATAACAATGAAAATAAAGTCATACGTTTCAGTTTAATAAATGATGCACATTCTCCGATATAAGCAATTACATGATCCTTTCACATATTTCACAAAAAAAAAAAAAAAAAACAATTTAATTAACTCGCATGAATTCAAAGTTATTAGTTAATTGATATTAAAAATCAAGATTACAAAATTAGCATCTCTAATTTTAAATAAAAGAAATTGAAAGTGTCAAATGCAAATTCTTCTTAATCTAAAATACATGATTATTCGGATGAGTTACCAAGTTTTATTAGTTAGTGGTGTTTAAGCTATCAAGCATTCTAAAAATCAAACAAAAAGTTTGAATATATATTCAGTGGTTTGAAAGAAAAAAAAAAAAAAAAAAAAAAAAAAAAAAAAACCTGATTTTAGAACACATAAGACTTTAATAAAAAAAATAAGATGTTTTCTACTTTACGTCTTCTCTTACCTTTCTAATCTTCCGAAATTTCTTCTTTAATAAATCAATTTAGTAATTAAAAACTTAAATACCTCAAAAATCTTTACTCGGTGCGAGATTTCTTTTTAGTAACAATTGACAACAAAAGATATGCCGGTAATTGACAGATTTTAGAGTTTTTGGTTTGGAATATGACAGAAAGGTACTAAAATATAACAAAGCAATATGATAAAGCCGCTGATCTCAGAAATGGACTTAAACCCGATCATATCAATGTAAGAAGTTTGCATAGTAGTTTAATAATACAACTCTCAGCGAAATCGGATCACAAACACGCCACTGGCTAAAACATGCGGCGATGCATTGATGAAGGAAGATAAACAGGTGATGTGAAATAGACCAATTACAGAGTAGAATAGCTACAGCTGTTTTTGATAGCCAATCAGATTCAGTCAAATATATTTTATATGCTAAAGGCGAACCTTGTCTTGTAGAAAAGAAAAAATAAATAATGAAACAAGTTCTTTAATCAATATTCACATTTAATTAATCGGCTCAATTGAGAATTAAATTTTCTACTCTCCACGTTAATGCAAATCACATTCCCCAGTCATTTATTTTCTAAATTAATGCACCGTCTTTTAGAAAATAATCTATTGATATAGAAAATAATCAACCAATTTTTATTTTCGGAAATATTCGTAGGATTCAAATGAAAGTATACAATTTTGTTACAGAAATAGAATTATATACATGTTTTAAAATTTTCATTTATTAAAGAAACTATACAAGAATCTCAATTTTGATCATAGCTTTTAAAATATTGTAGAGTATGGTGAGAGATGAATAAAAATCGTGTCGCTCATTCTTCCTTCATGATTCACATCGAAAATTTGTCACCAGCTTGCATGAAAAAACAGTATAATAAGCAATTATGAGATTAAAATTTCAAACTATTAAGTTGACAGGGTATTTTAAAAAAATATACTAATTTAAACATTATATTTATATGGAGTTCAAAGACCTCACTTTTGGTTTTATCATTAACGAATTTACTTTTTTAATAATTAAAAACGTATTCTTCAATGTTTTTTATTGAAATACAGCTCCACTATATCTTTAAAAAAATTTTTACATTTATGAGTCGCTTTAGTTGCATGATGGCTAGTAGCACCATTGGACTTTTTTTTTGCGTGACGTCATACTAAATGTGGTATTTATTTCTTTTCGTTTTTTCTATAAAGATAATGGCAACGGTTTCAAATATTTTGTCAACAAAACCATTTGAGTCGGCACTAAATGTCCATTCTGCTGCAACATTACATCGTCGTTGGACGCTGGGTATTTTATTCAACCGTGTTAAAAATCTGAAATAGCACGTGGTTGTTATCGAAATGAGTGGCTCAGTTTTAAGGTAAGTGTCTCTTTTCACAAAAGAGGTCTTATGATTTAGACAATTAATATATATTTCAAAAGGTTTCATTTTTTTTTTTTAAATATAATCATCCATTTATCATTGTCACCTCTACTCTTCATGCATGGAAAAAAATTTATGTAATTTTAATGATTCTAATCAAAGGTTTAAAAACTTTCAATTAAGAAAATGCTTTTTTTAATCTGTTTTAAAAGAAATAGAATGCCTGCCACTGTGAAAATTACTAAACGACTTTCAACACATTTCTCCTCCGAAAAATTGTTTTATGATTTTATTGTAAAAAAAAAAATACAAGTCTCTTTGTTTTTTTTTTTTTTAACACTAAGGTATAATAACTAACTTTAAATTTCCTTACTAAAAATTATGAATTAAATTTATAATTTATTAGTTTAACTTATTTTATTACATTATAATGCTTTGTATGGTTAAAGTTTATAATTTTTATTTGATTTAATTTTATTGAAATTTTTATGGTTATTTATTTATATTTATTAATAATATTTGAATTTTTTTATTAAATTATTGGATTTCTCAAATAATTTATTTTTAGAAGCATAATGATTAGTAGAAACGTCTGTATAGCAAGAAAAACAATTTCAAGACTTCTTAGTGAATGCGCCTATGAAAGGTAAACCGCAATCAAATAGTATTAAACTCCAAAAGGGAACATTTACCTTATAGGAGAACTTTTGGCATAAGTTATGCCTAAGTATCAACTCTTTGCTTGTAATAATTATTTCAAGTTTATTTATTTCTGATGTATATCAATTGAAGTGCAATTTCTTGTTTGATTTAGGGAATAAAATATTTATTATAATGCTGATAAATATATTTCTGAGCAATTGATTTTCAACATATGAAGCTGATATGGAATTTGAAATGCATTTCTGGCACAGCAGTAGAATTTTGCGACCCTTTATGATATTCCTTTCTTACTTTCTCAACTTGAATTATTATTATATATTATATAAATTACCTTTCTGGAGTTTGTAAAAATTAAAAATATAACTTTTTAATATTTTGAAAAAATTATTTCAATATTTTTACAAATTAAAATTTTGTTTATTTGATAAACATAATATTTATTTTTTATTGAGAATTTATCGCACTATTCAAAATTAATTAAAATTCTTCTATATTAATATTAATTCTATACTATATAAACTGTATTTATTTGAATAGCATTTTTATAGTAAAATAAGATGATTGCAGTAAAGTTTTATTCTTATATTTTCAAGGGAAGATAGCAAAATGAAATGAAAGAAAGACTATAATGATCTTCTCTTACTTATATTTAACAGAATGTTTATATTTATTTGATATTTATATATTAATTAAGAACACCCTTCATTTAATTGAAATTGTTATACAACATTTATATTAGTTAGATTAATTATATATATATAATATTTTAGTGTCTCTTAAGCAATATGTTGTTGAAAACAATTATTTGGGTAAACAAAAACAAAAAATATGGAATTTTAATAGATTTTATTATTGTTTTTAGTAATATCTTAGTAATTGTAATAGTACATTAAGTAATAATAATTTTAAGTAATAAAATTCCGCAGCAATGAACCAAGAAAAGGTTACAGTATATATATTTTTCTTCCAATTTTAAAACTCTGTAGCAGAATTGTTGCATGATTCTATAGTAATTGATCCATCTTTATTTCTACATTGTTTTAAAATTACAAGTGCAAAATATTTTTCTGATATTAGGTATTTGATTTCACATTTTGAGATCAGCTTATCTAATTTAAGGCTCCATTTCTGATGGTTAATAATTATTACAATAATTAGATACCTAAGAAATATTTGAAATACTTCTACCATAACAGATATGTTTTTGTTATGAATAAATGCTATATCATTATTTTAAAAATCTGAACTAGTAAAAAAAAAAAAATTTTAATCGGAATCCTTTTCAATTTTAATCGCCAATTGTACTGGTAAATATTTTGAAAGAAATCTCTTATACTAAAAATGTGTTAAAATATAAATTAATTTTCAATTTGATTTTGTTTGATAAAAATATTCAATCAATAATGAGAATTTCTTCATTCATAATATTACAAAAAAAATCTTAACATTATATGTTATTTAAATTTAGAATTTTCCTAGTTAAATTCATTTTTATCTTTGTCTTATCTAATACATTTAATTGAAAAAGATGTCTATAGTTGTTGAAGTAATTGTCTACAGTTGTTGAAAATAATCATTGAAACACTGGTAAAACATTTACTGGTAAGTAAAAATAAATTAGTTAAATACAAAGTTAAAATTTAAAGATAAATAAAAATACTTAAAATCATAAAACACTCTTTTTTTCCCCCATTTTAATAAATATTTTTATTTAAACACTGGTACTAGCATTTTTTAATGATATTTAGAAAATAAAATTGCCTATAGTTTGACACATAGGCAATTATAGTGTATAGTGCGAAGTGTAGTTTTCATCAGTACTTTATTGCAAATTTTCTGTTTGCAGAAAAGGAGTTCTTCTAGGATTGGGAAATCCTCTACTTGATATATCTGCTAATGTTGACCATAGTTTCTTAGAAAAGTAAGTAATGAAGTACTATTAGTATAGTATTACTATAAAAGTAAGTATTTATTAAATTTAATAATCCAACAGCTTTTATTAATATTTTTTCCCCCTCTAAATGATAACAGTGCTGCTTTTTCTACTACATATTATAATTAATCTTTCTTCAGGCATCAAACCTAAATACTTTCTCTCAAAAAAAAATGATTCATTTGAAAAGCTAGATTGGATTAAGAAGATTGATTGAGCTCGTATTTGTTAGTTTTTGTATACAAGTCTAGAAAGATGACCTTTTTCAAACTTCAAAATCATATTCTTAGTTTTCAGATTAAAATATTTGGCTATTTGGATGATTAACTTATAATTGAAAATATCATATGAATAATTCTGTATATTATTAATCATAACTCATTAGTTTCTCCAAAAATGCAGTACTCAAAACCTTTTCTACTATTTTTATGAAAATATAGATTACGAAAATGTATTTTGGATTTTAGGAATTTTTACAAGATCAGACCTAAAAACTTTTTAACATGGGAATTTCCAATTAAATCTCAAATGTTGCTTAGTTATTCTAAGATTTTAAAATTAATAAATGTACTATGTCAAACAATATCGATCCTAAAACTGAAATAATAAATAATATTTTCAAACTAGAAAGAAAAGAGTCTTTCTTTGTCGTCAATTTCCTTTATTTTCATTCAAACTATAAATTACTAGCTGCCAAATGCATATATTTTTAATAATTAAATTCAATGGTCAATTTGTTATAAACCTGCAAAAAGAAAGGGGAAAAGATGAAGATACTTCAAAAGAGTATCTCCTAAAAGGATGATTCTTCTTGGCACCTATTTATTGAGGAATAAAAAATATTTTGATGCTTTTTTTCTGTTACTGTAGTCAATGGTAATCTAAACTGAGACCCATACCAACATTTCAGATTACTAAAAAATTACTTGATATGCGTCTCAATTTGTTGTGGCTTATTTATTAATTTTCAAAATTAAATAGCAATGAAATTAAATATGTCATAAGCAGATTTCAAATTATCGTACGCGGGTATGATTTTTCATGAACACTTAATTTGAGCATGAAATTGCTTACCTATTGTACATTTCCATCTAATAAATTTAAAAATCTGCCGTAAAGTGAAATTCCTGCTGAGTAGTGACCATTGAATTGAAAGCTATTTGACTATCTATCCTGTAGTATAAAAAAATTTTTTTCACCATGCGCGTCGCAATATATAAGCTATGCACCAGCCTATAAACATTACTATGTTAACAAATAAAATCTGTAACATAACGGGAGAAAGTAGGTTTAAAAATATTTAATTTTTAGGTATATGTAAATCTATTACAAAAACAGATTGATCCCCCCCCAATGTCAAAACTCCCCAGCTTCCCGATTAGTAGAGAAGGGAAAAGAGAGATATACAAGCACTTTTGTATAAATAGCTTTTCCGTTTTAAGTTTTATTTGCGTCCGCTGGTGAAAAGCATTGCAAGTAGAATGTCTCTACTGATTATAGTACCTTTATTTTCCCTCTTGCACAATTTTTATCTTTTTTTCTTCTCTTTAATCTTTTAACACAGACAAGCTCTCAACTAGTGATATCTGAAATTATATTTGAAGAAGTATCTTTGAGGTTATCAGTCTTTGTTATGTTAAGAAAGAAAGGAGAAAAAGAGAAAAAAAAACCTTGAGTTGGTTAAGTCTCTTCAACGATCTCCATTTTTTCTAGCAGCATGATTTTCGATTTATTATCTGTCTTCGAGGCGACTGCAAACTTCGCTCGGAAATTTTTGTGAGGAGCACAGGCTGCTTATTGGAATTTTTAAACTATTTCCTGTGATAAAAAGGGAAAAATATTCAGACAATTTAATCAACTTTCGGTGCATTTTTTCCTAACATAAATTACGTAAATCCCAGCATATGAATGTAGGAAATATGGAACAAAATAATTAAAAGCATTAGTTGTTAAAATTTCTTTATACAAGAAAACCTAATTGCTTCAAAACAATATATTATGAATATTCTAACACTTTTTAAATATTGAAAAAAATTGCATGTTCTTGTATTCCGTTTAAGGGGACGGTAAACTATTAGGCTTTTTTTTTTTTTTTTTTGCGAATTATTTATTTAGTTATGAAATTTTTTAGGCATATGTATTTAAAATATAAATACGTCAAATTTCTTTTCAAAACAAAATATTTTTAAAAAAAATTAAAGAGATGTATATTTTAATTTCAAAATATTCCGGACGGCTCAATTGTTTCTATTATTTTTTCCTTTTTATACAATATAAATTAATTTGGAATAAAACTGCGTGTAATTTTGTAATTCCAATTAAATGCTAATTTTTTATAAATATTTTTATGCACACTTAATGAATTTTTATAGGAATTTTATGTTTTTCTGAACTAAAATTGACTTTTAACTATCTAAAAAAATTCGAAATATAAAATGCATATCCTATTTTCTTTTTAATGTTTAACCAAAATCTATCTTATCAATTCTATTTAATTTCTTGAAAAATTAAGACACCTGGAAAATTTTAAACATTTAAATCTAATTATAATATTATTTTGAGGAAAGTAATTAAAATGGTTTTTTTTTTTTTTCTCTAGATCTTGAAATATTCATTTTATTGAACAATATATCTTGTAACACTATTTTAAATATAAACATGTAATTTTTTTTCTTTTCCTCGCCAAAATATAAGTTTTTTGTCCTTTTTTTTTTTTTTTTTTTCCCTCATTTCAAAGTATTTTAATTTTTTTTCCTTGCCTATCATAATAATGTGTAAATTAAAAAAAAAGAAAAAAAGGGAATATAAAATCAATAAGAATTTTTTTGAAACGCATTTAATAGGCAGTGACTTTTTTTATCAATATCTTTTGCTTGAACGAAAAGGTTCAAATAGATTTTTGGCTTTAGCCTTCATATTATCACAAATGAACAATTATTTATAATAAATATACTATAACTGATTTAGTACTTTAATAACACAGGATGTAAAATTTGTAAACATTTCATTGTTAGGTTCAAATAAAATTTAAAAAAAAAAGACGAAAATAAGGCGAAAACGGCCAAAATAGAGGAGCCTTATTTTCTTCCCTCAAATCTGGTAGATTCCAGTGCAACTATGTATGCTTTGGAAAAGTCTTCTTGTTTTGTCGAATCCGGAGTATTCAAAGAGAAAATATTGCAGTCGTCAAAAAATTCAATAGTGCAATTCCATACTTTAGAACCTCCATGTTTTAGACATCTTTATAATAAATGTCTGCGAAAACCACTAAAAAAACGCAAGGATAAAATTTGATATGTGCCTAAAATTATAGATTCTTATCCAAGTTTTGGCAAAATCCGATGCCGGGAAGTATGTCTATGTTCATGTGAGGACTGATTGAAAAACAATAAAATGTGGTGTATAGTTTTATTACCAGAATTTTAAAATTGTGACTATTGTATGTTCGACGAAGAAGCGGGAATCAAATATGACATTTAAAGTTCATTCCTGCATTCGATTTCTGTCTCAAGTCCTTTTCTTTTATTCAGTTGAAATGTATACCATTATTTATTTATGAGTTAAAATAGAAACTCAACAGAATTCTTGTTTATAGGATCTTACTGATTTAATTTCAATAAAAAGAAAATGCTTACTAGGCATCAATAGTATATTTAACTAGACAGGGTAGATTTAACGTGACATTATTTAAAATTTATTCTTTCTATATGTCATGAATCCATTTTTGACTCAAACTTTCATATCGGTTGATTTTATTTGATAGTACTATCGTTTTTTATATTCGTAATCATCGATTGTTTTTGATAAAATGTTCAGTAATATTATTGCAAGATCAAAAAAATGTAAATGGACTTCATTTTTATTTTATGGCATTTACATTTAAATTTCTTGTGCCGAAATTTTCGAAACATGCCAATATTGTAAAACATATTTCATCAAGTTTTATGTTCTTTTTGTTTCACTTCCTTATTTGCGTAGATTTGTTGTTTTCTTGATTGTTCCATTCATTCTTTTCTATTGTTTCGTAAGATCTGATGTTCTATGTCTACTTTTCCTCAAATTAATCAGTTCCATCATCGTGATAGTATTGTTTCTCAAATTTCTTCCGAGGTATTTCCTGTTTTGCTAAATGAATACCATATACTACGGGGAAAGTATTATCTAGATCGAAACTTTTTTCTATCATGGTTTACCTGGATAAGATTTTTGTTGTGATGTTTAGTAAATTTTTGTTTTAAATAGCTTTCATCTAACTAGGAAACAATGTAGAAAAAATATATACAGTGGCTCAAAAAATTGAGAGTACACCTTACGTTTACTTGATAAATGCGACTTTCAATATAAATAACACATTAACGGAAAGTGGAAACTTGTTTTTATTTTTACACATAACAAATGGTTTAATTTAGAGTAAAAATAAAGAAAAATCAACGGAAAATCTCTAAATTGAAAAATTTCAGAAGCATTTTAAATAAACATACGCAGAATTTTGCCTCAAAAAATTGAGAATACACCAATGAAAATTTTGCAATATCATGCATAGAAACAAAGTGTCACTATTAAATTGCATGTCTTTTGGCTCTTATAATGGTCTCTAAACGTCATGGTACCGATTCGACCAATTTTTGGTGGTATCTGAAGATATTTTACCCATTCTTCTTGCACCACTTGTTTTAAATGGGTTTTGTTTCTAATTTTGTATTTTTGAACCACTTTTTCGAGTATCCCCCATGAATATTCAATGGCATTGATGTCAGGGTACTGTGGTGGTGTGTGTAACTGTTGTTTACAATGAAAAAGACATCATATTTTGACGTTACGTGCATTCTGTTTGGGGTCGTTGTCCTGCTGGAAAATGGAATTTCCATCTAAACCAAAATTTTTAACATTTTCCTTTAGATTGCTGCTACCATATGGTTCATCCAACTTGTTGCAGAAACTTTTCAAATCATAGGCAGAAGTGTAAGTGCTGAAACTGTGCTAAATGCCATTAAACAAGCTGGATATAAAAGTAGCATTGTTAGAGAGAAACCGTTCACCAGCTTGCAAATTCAGAAAAAGCATTTGAAGTTTCCAAAAACTCATCAATTGAAGACCAATAACCTTTGGAAGAAATCTATATTTAGTAATGAAAGAAACCTCAACATTTTCGGCAGTGACAACCATCTTACTGTATGGAGAAAGACTAATACTGCTTTGTATCCAAAAAATTTACGTCCTACAATTAAACATGATGGTGACTCCGTGATGATTTGAGGTTACATGGCTTCATCCAGGGTAGGAAATTTAATTTTTATAGATGGCATTATAAATGATACGGTTTACTTGGATATACTTCGCAGCAATCTAAAGGAAAGTGCTAATAATTTGGGTTTAGATGGAAATTTTATTTTCCAGTAAGACAACGACCCCAAACAGAATACACGCAACTTCAAAATATGGTGTCTTTTTCATTGTAAATAGCAGTTACACACAGTACCCCGACATCAATGCCATTGAATATTTGTGGGCCATACCCAAAAAAGGGGTTCAAAAACAAAAAAAATTAGAAGCAAAACCCATTTAAAACAAGTGGTGCAAGAAGAATGGGGTAAAATATCTTCAAATACCACCAAAAATGGGTCAAATCGGTACCATGACGTTTAGAGGCCATTATAAGAGCCAAAAGATAAGCAATTCAATAGTGACACTTTATTTCTATGCGTGATATTGCAAAAATTTCATTGGTGTATTCTCAATTTTTTGAGGCAAAATTCTGCGTATGTTTATTTAAAATGCTTCTGAAAATTTTCAATTTAGAAATTTTTCGTTGATTTTTCTTTATTTTTACTCTAAATTAAACCATTTGTTATGTGTAAAAATAAAATCATGATTGCACTTCCCGGTAATGTGTTATTTATATTGAAAGTCGCATTTATCAAGTAAACGTAAGGTGTACTCTCAAATTTTTTGAGCCACTGTATATCATTTCAATGCTTTCTTGGAACATAAAACTCATCAGATGCCATGATTAATTCTGATTTGCCTGATTCGTTTATTTTGCCTCTGTACGTATAAGATAATGTATAAGAACAGCAAGGATGCAATACGTTTTTAATCTTTGCATTTCGCTGCAGACGACTTTTATCTATCATATTTCACTAACTAGGTTTAGTTGACTCGATAAATTGAGTGTTGTAAATTTTTGATTCAGGCAATTAAATATCATCTAAAATTTTAAATTGCTTTTTTTTTATTTATTTTATTGATCTCCACATAAATTCATTTTATAAGATCATCCTTCGTTAAAACAAAATACGAATGGTTATGTATCAAAGGATATTTTTAAAGAAATTCCGTCAAAATAAATCGAAATATTCTAAATTCCTTAATATAATTTCTACTGTTAAAAATATAATTTCTTAAAGATTGCTTATCGTTGATGTATTGCATACTTTACGTTCTATTGCATACTTTAGCAAGGAAACTTCTCTAATTTTATTAGATATGATTGTCTTTTATGAACACGAATTTTCACATGAAACATCGAAAATATCAAAAGCTTGCAAACTGTACTTTTCATTCTAGTACTCGGATGGCTCTTTGAATTGAGTAAATGAAAAAATAATTTAATATGCATGCTGCTTCAACAATTTATAAGTACGTTTGTTTCAATATAGCAAGTGGATAGACCGATGATAATTAAACAATGTAAATCGTATCTTTTTATATGTATGTCGCTTTATAAATTATTAATAATTTAATACCGGAAATATCGTTATATTCTAAGTTATATTCAATTATTGTCTAAAACCTCTGGCGAAGTGAAATGTGAAAGTTAAAAACATTTTTTAATTTTGAGTTGCAAGCAATAAGAAATCAGATTCCATCACCCTTGCCGATTTGTATTTGTTTCTAAACATGTAGAAATAATGGACACATTTACCATTTGTGAAACGGAGATCAAAATTCTATTCTTGGACTCATCGTCTTTGTTTTGTGTACTTTTTTTTCCCCCTCACCTTTACTAGACCTACTGCATGAATTTAATTCTTGTCGTGATCGTGACCATTTTATTCTTCCCATTTCTGAATTTTACTACTGTAGTATTTTTAAGTAACTTCCTGGGCATTATATTCATTCATAAAATCTTCAACCTACGATTTAAGAATTGTGTGCATCCGGTCATCGTTGTTGGATGTTAATAATTGATAGAATGCAATAAAAATATAGAGATAATAAACCTGGTCGCATTTCTGCTTTTAGATTTATGAAAATACTTCTAATTTATATGCGTTTTTTGGGGGGAGAGTAGCAGTTGTACCTATCTCACGACTCATATTTTCATAATGTTGCTATTGTAAATTTTTACATATGAATTGAAAATTCCGGTAATATTACGGAGATGTGATTTTTTGATAAAGCTGTGGTGATATAAATTTCATTTCGAAGTTACATTTGTTATTGTTCTTTATTTTATATGAATTTTATTTGTCCTTCTATAAGTTGGCCTCGCAACAGGTTTTAATTGACTTATGATTAATGCAGTTCGTAGTAACCTGGGCATTTGTTGTGCATAAGCTCAGTTTATAAAATTTTTTAATTATTCAACATTACTAGCCGCTTTTGATTATGGATTTAAAAAAATAAATAAATGGTTAATATGGAAAAGTTAAGTCATTGCTATTACCCATCTGGTAACGGTTAAATCTATTTTAGCGCTTGATAAACTTTCTGTCGGTGCTTTTTCTTGGTTTCTTTTACATCTGGTTTCGTCTGTCTGAATGGAATGTCAACAATCTTCAAAGCATTTCTTATATTTTACAGCTCTAGTAATTAGCAAAAGCATTGAATTGAATACGGCTGTAAAAATTTTCGGTGAAGCAGTCAGTAAATTTTATATAGCGATGCGTTTATATTTGAGTGTTGTCGTTCGGCACTAAATAATAGGAGCGATTTCTGTGTCACTTACATCAGCGTATTATATACGGATTTTACCAGAACGAACACGGTATATATCATATAATTTTGAACTCTCAATAGGTGCCGTGGGCAAAATATGTACTCTACCTGCCTGCCGCCTCTCCCTCTTTTCTCCTCTCTTCTCGTTTTTTTTTTTTTTTTTTTTTTATCTACTAATATATATATATATATATAATATATATGTGTGTATAACATCGGTTTTAGATGGATTAAGTTTGGAGCCCGTGATTTCCGCAAGGTCCAGCTTTTGCCACCTCGCTCTATAAATTAATGTGATATGAAAAAATTGTAAAATTTTGCTATAAATAAGACGATGAGATTTTCCTTTCCATCTAGTATTCTTTCTGTTATTCGAGTAGTTTAGGTGGAATTTTCGATTGTATCTCACGATTTTCGCGACCTACCGTAATTACCTTACTACTGCGGCATTGAATATATTATACAGGTTTAGTTTAGTTATATTAACACCCCGTTTGTTTTTTTTTTTTTTTTTTTTTTTTTTAAGCAACACTAGGGTTGTTTTGGGACGAACCTCGTAATTTTCAACCGTGGTCAGATGACGGACGGCACTTTACCTAGCACTCCCCTCTCCAAACTTCCACGCCATAACAACGGGAGGACGTTTGACCCCGACGGATTTAACATGCGCCAGACCCCCTTGCGCGTCGGTTCTTCGGTGAAATCGGGTCTCGAACCTGAAACCCTCCGGTTCCTTTGCCGAGACCTTATCATCAGGCCACGGCGGCTTTAAATATTATACAGGAATTCCACTGTAATAATTCCCCAATAGTTAATCTAAACTGGTAGAGATAGCCATATATTTCTAGGGGTCTTTTTTTAAAGAAAAAGAATGCGCTAAATTATGTATATTACATGCTATACTATCCACCTTTGGCGACCATTTATTTAGTCCAGATTATTTTTTTGAATTCTTAGATATTAATGTGGAATGTATATTTTTTAAATTTCACCTTGTTGTTTGATAAGACCGAAAAACATTAATTTAATTGAATAAGTAACTATGAAATCAAAGCCGAAGTGATAATTCGGCGTCGAAATGAATGTCCAAAGAAGACATTTTTTTCGACTTGATTTTTAACATTGGCAAATACTCGCAAATAAATGTTTTGATGGATGAGTTTTAATTTTATAACACTAAAAAATGTTACAAATTGTGTTTTATATTAAGAAATTATTAAAAATAAAGAAAACATTGTAGAAATGAAAGTGATACCATTAAAAGGATCTTTTTAAGATGATAAATAATGTTTGTGAAATAATAATTTTTGAATATATGATTATCAGTTTTCATTGGTCATAGCGATTACCCGTCTAAAAATGGTTTAGCTTATTTTCGCATCCAATTAAACTTTTGACAATGAACTATTCAACTGCTATTTCTTGATTTCTTTCATGTCTTCTTTCCTTTCAATGAATAATTTTTGATGAGCTTTATACAGAGCATTTCTAACGATATTTTACCGCTTCATTAATTAGCGGTGCGTTACATTTAGTGCAGATATAGTAACATTCGGTGAAGTAGTTTGAAATGTTCGCATAGTGATTTGTTTACATTTGACTATTACAATAAGAGCGATTTTTCTATCGCGTACATTAGCGTTTCATATATTTAGATTGTTTGAGTTAATTAATGTACTGTTGAAAATATTAAGATACCTAAATTCCCTTTAATTTGGTGCAAATGGGAACTGACTTTTATTTTTCTTAGTATGGGAAAGGGGCCAACAATATTTTAAGGAGGGAAAATATTTTATTAACCCTTTCTAGGGCCGTGGGAAGTATGATAAATTTGGTGGGAAGCAATCTTTTTATGAAATTATGTAGGTTGGTATCAGTTCTGACAAATTTTTTTAGAAAGACAGAAACAGATGCTTCAGTTCTTTATCTCAGACAAAATGATGTGTCTCGATTTGATACTTAATTATTAATTTACCAAATTAAATTTATCTAATAAGCTAAATGAATCCCTTTTCTTATTCTAATTTCAAGCCTAAAAAGTATTTAAACACAATATGACTAGAAAAAAATGGCCTTTTAAAGGGGTTAAAGTGTTAAGTAGGACGACGTTAAACAAACAATGTGCTGAAAAGGCGAAGATTTCAAGTTTTAAAAGGAACCAGTGGGCGTGGTCTCCCCCAAACTTTCTCGCATACTCGCAAATAAAGGCGTTATCCCAGAAAATGCTTTACATGGCGTTGGCGCACAATAATTAAGAAATATTAACCTTTGTCGTGAATTTAACATTTTTTACTGAATAGCTCGTTTGATCTTGCCGAGGTGGGCTTTTTCCCACGATTAATCCTTAACATGCGGTTAATGGTATCCAAATATCAAATGAAAGACAGACCGACAGATGGTCACCCCTTTGTCGTATTTGGCCAAACTTTGACAGTGTTTATGCTATAGACGTTTCATCTATGTTACGAATTTTATCTACCTTTTCACTTGGATTTTATTTATTTATTTTTTTAATTTTTGTCACAGGCAAATAGACATTTCCAAAAATGTGTGTTTCGAATTCAGGGATATCTGAAACGTGGAGATTCATCAAAATATCGCTTTTGAATTTTTAACGACTACAATGCTTTCTCTATAATACGTATACGAGAAAACAAAAAATGGCTCGTTGTCAAATAATAGGATCCGATTGGTGCATCGCACTAGTGGAAGTATCCGATTAGAAAAAATACTGCATTTTTAACTCGGTAACATATTAAACAAAATTCGCTCTTCTGTGATCAAAACTGCCCGAGTTGCCTGTCTGAATTTTGTTATTTTAGATCAATCTTTGAGCACCTTAACCAATCAATGGATTTCATTGATTTCCTAATCTTCCTTGAGGAAGTCATTGAAATGTTTCAAAATACTGATATTTTGAACTTCTCACTCAAATTTGACCATAGAGAAATGAAACTTTTTTTATTTAAATTATCAGTATGCCAGGAATATTTTATTAATATGACGAATGGAACCAGAAGACTTGATCAAAATTTATATTTCATAATACATTTTTTTTTTTTTTTGTTTGTTTCAATTTGTATAAAATTTTCAGTTCATTTAAGCCATTTTTCCAGCGGGAACTATGTGCCCATTCCTAACGATTTAAAAATTAGCTAATGGACCATAATCATGGTTGATATTATATATGTATACAGCATTGTATAAAGATAGCAATTCAATTCATTCCAAAAGTACCAAAGGTATTTTTGTACGAGCTCCCATTATAGTCTAAATGTAGCATCTAAATAGCGATCTAAAAAAATATGAAATATATAGATCCGAAATACAAGCTAAATTCTTTATATTAATGATGATCTGTACCTTATTCAGTCTTCTCAATATAGATTGTGAGATAGTGGTTGTCAATTTGAAGCTAGACAAAAATAGGCAACTGCCTAGTGTTGCCAGCCTGAAAGGGCGTCTCGAGCAAATTGGTTTTTTAAAAAAATATTTTCGTAATAAACAAGTTTCCAAAAAATCACAATTTTGTGAGAGTTAAAAATAGCAGGATAAAATTAGTAATTAATCAAGTATAATTGGTCAGGTTCCTATATGTTTCATTACCTTCATTTCGTTATTAGAATATTTATAAATATCTAAATGCTGCTGCAATAATGTGTACAAATATGGATGAGTCATCTAGAATCGTTATATGCATTAATAAAGTTAAAAAAAAAAAAAAAAAAAAAAAAAACTGAAATAAGCCATGTTAAAAAATAGGCCTAATGTGAAATTAAATTGATGATCTTATTAAAAGAGGGTCTCATAATGTGCATTGCGTGAATCTGCAAAATAAATACATCCGTCATTCATTCCATATTTTTAAACCTTTATTCATTCAGATGAGCCGCTAATATTTATTTATATTAATAGTCTCCTTCGCTTCAATTGACGTCAGAAAGTTGTCTGGTTTCGAAATACTTTTTTTTTAGTATGCGGAACGGCAAATAGAAAGTGTCTGTTGTATAATTCATTATTTTCTAAAAGTAATAAAGGCATAAAAAATATGAATAAAATATAAAATTTAATTAAAACCTAAATTTTAATAAGAAAACAAAATTAAAACTAGTAAGGTTGTTCTTCCCTCTACTTCTTCATATATTTGCAAAATATAGAGCTTTTTTTTTTTTTTTTTTTTTTTTTAAATCGAGTATATACTTTAAATTTCTTCCTATGACTGATTGGTCCCAAAATGTTTGGTAGATTCAAATTTCAATTAACTAGCTGGCTGCAGTTCTGAGCGATCATTTTCACATATGCAAGCATCGGCAGAAAATTAGATGGATTTAGTCTGACACATACCAATAATTCTGCAGATATAACCACATACAAATTTCATCTCTCTCTCAACAATCGTAAGTGTGTGTCCCAATTATTGCGATGCGGACGAACATAGATAAGCTTTCGATGATGTCCAAATTTGATTCAGAATTATTTCATATTCCAAATTGTTGTTCATCAACATAAAAGCAACATACTTCTATAGTTCCATTCCTTTAGCCGATTCTCTTTTTATAACCGACCTCACAGATGTAAGCAGATGTAGTTTGTAATAATATAAACTGTATGAATTGAAATCTTTTGCTTGAAGTTTTTAACCACCACCTCGAAGTTAATCGAACCTTTTAACAGCTCATTCTTTATTCTAAGCCACTTTCGGATCTCCCCGAAGGCCAACACACACTTTTGGAATTATGTTTGTGAACAAGATGAATCAAAAACGCTTTGAATTATACGGATTAAATTTAATATGTAATCTTTACACCAAATTTACGGATTTCTAGCAAATTGTGAGCTGAAATCAACATTTGACTATTTAAGTACGAGTGAATACGGTAGCCACAAAACGTAAAGAACCAGATTGATTGTTTAATACGCAGTTTTTGCATTTTAAGTTTAGATTGTTGTAAAATTTTGAACCAAATCATTTAAGTGGTTGACTCACTGTCTGTATGAAATTTTGCATGATTGTAAATGCGATACGAAAAAACATAATGATTTAGAAAAATGAAATTGAGCATTCAGTTCACGTCAAAAGTGTTGATTTTTTTTCCTCAATCCCACCCACCCCTAAAAAAAAACTCGCGTCGCATTACCATGCTTTATTTAGCATTCAGAGGTTCGGTACTTGTGCGACAGATGGTATATGGTACTAACGTTTATCATCGAAAGAATTTTTTTGACAGTTCATTCTTCCGTCATAAGTGTTCGTTTAAGAAAACTCGCATTTTTTTTTTTTTAATACTAACATTTAGTAGATTATTTTTGATTCATCGTCATGTAAGGACGCTGAGGTAAAAAACATTGCGTCATTGTTAATGAAACTATTGCATCAGGAATATTTTTAAGTTTAATACCAAAATTTTATATTTGTTTTCCAAGCCAAACCGGTTATTGCGAATTTTCTTAATTTCCTATGAGTTCATCAAATTGCGAAACCTTAAATGATTTTGTAGAAACTTGAAGTTTAATAATTTCTATAACTTCGATGAAAGAGGAATATTAACAAAAATCTGAAATGCTCAGCTTTCTTTATCTATTATCTTCTCACAAATGAATTATACAAAAACAAAAAAGAAAAAAAAACTTTTTAAAATTCCTAAAAACCTTTAAATGGTAATTGACCTTGCATGAAAAATGTATTTGATTATTAAAACTGAAACAAATGTTTTGACTAAATCCATCAACAAGAATTGTCTGTCTATCCGTGTTTATACTAATATTCAAGGAGATAATTAGATGAAATTCGGCATGTAGTTCCGTCACTAGAAATGAAATTATGGCCCAAAAGTATTGATTGATTGTCAGTCGGTCTGTTCGCATGTGTTGTCATTATTAAAAAATGTAACATGCTTGATAGATGAAATTCAGTATGTTGTTTTGACTTGAAATTAAAGATTATTTCAATTGTTCGAAGGGAAACCAAAAAGCGTATTTAACTCTTTACGAAGCTCAACGTAAAACACTTTATAATATTGATATCAAAAAGAAAACCCTGCTACTAGTTAATAAACAAAATCTTCAAGAAATAAGTTTGATGGTCGACATTTTATGAGAGAAAAACTGACTCTCATGTATTGGAATTTCAAAAAAAAAAAAAAAAAAAAAAAATGTATAAATATAAAATTGGAGAAGATAAATGTGCGTGCTTGTGCGTCCAGAGAATATGACCTATATGCTTACCAAACTGCAAGTTTCTAATTTTTATTTTGATATATTTTCGAAATTTTAACTTAGATCTTTAGTTCAATTACCAATTCCTGTTTTTATTATTATTATTATTAGATTTCGTTTATCCAAATCTGCTTGTTTTTATTTTAACCTCCTATTTTGGCAACAAAATGATCCACCAATATTAATCATAATGCTTCATTTAATTTCTTAAATCTTGGCATAATGAAAATTTAACATTCCTTAAAACTTGTCTTTATAAACATATGAAAATAGTTATTATTGTATTTTACATTTGTGTTTTGAAGTTATTCTATGAAATAGTTTGAAAAGTGTAATATATTACATGTTTATAAATTTTCTGTAAAAAAATAATAAATAAAAACTCATTTTCCACTGTTAAAATAGAACCATATACAAATTCTTTTATTAAATAGCCGTAACAGAAAATCTTTCATTTTCATAATTACATGTTTCGTCTATCTATAGCTTTTTCTTTCCATGGAACATAGTGCGCCATCTAGCGATAAATGCCAAATCAAATCATCGCTATTGACTTAGTGCTGCCCACAAAATTTAACTACTTAAACTTCTTCAAACATATCAAGCTTCAGTAAACATAACTGCACCATAGAGATGGGCCAATTTTTGGAAGTTAAATAGGATAAAGGGGACAAATGAATCTTTTTGTGTCCGATCGCCATTTATCTTCGCTAAACCACGGCATGGCCGTCGAAGTTCCATGTATTCAGTTTTTCAAAATTTTCTATTTTTATCAGAAAAAGTTTCTGCATATTGAATAAAGTTTCTATATCGAATGAAAGTTTTTGGATAAAAGTGTTATACATACATACTGCAAATAAAAATTACCTTGGATTAAGGAAGAATATGAATTTTAAAAAAAGGCCTAACTGATAGTTTCTGCAATGCAAATTCATGGAAGACCACAAGAGTGTTAATGAGAAAGCATTAAAAGGATGTCATCTGAATGAGTAATATGTTTTTTCTTCGCTTTTGGTCTCCGAAACCTTTTTCTAACTTGGAGCGGAATGTTTACTTTAAAATGAGTTAAGCTTTAAAGAGTTAACATGGTCTTTAAACGGAAACTTTTAATAATGGAAAAGAAGTTCAGCTTAATAAGACTTAGAAAGCGGGATCAAAATAATGAAGTGGCAAAAAAAGAATGAAATTTCTTTAAGTAGGGAATCAACAAATTTGGAAAAAAATTATTATTTATACAATTTTTGAAATAATATTTTTTTATACTATAAAGTCTTCTTCATTCTTAAAAAGATTCGATTTGAGTGAATATTTTTAATAAAAAATGTTGAAAATTTTGCAATATCTTGCATTGCAAATAATATATCGAATTTTTTTTATGAATCTTCAAGTTTCACTATAATTTAAAATATTTTTTTGTTTGTTTGTGCATAAATAGATTTAAAAATATTTTTTTGTTTGTTTGTGCATAAATAGATTTAAAAATATTTTTTTAATATATAACTTTCATAGCAATTTAAATTATAACATCAATTTCTTATCTTTAAAACTTGTTTTGTTTTTGTGTTTTTAATTCGAAATGTTTTACCTCTTTAATTAATTAAATTGCATTTTTGGATATACTATTGCTCATTTTTTACTCACTCACAATCCTGATTTTTTTTTTTGTGTGTGTGTGTGTAAATATTTATAAAAATTTATTTTATTTTTAGGTACGGTCTAAAACAGAATGATGCTATACTGGCTACAGAAAAACACATTCCAATGTGAGTATTTTATCGTATTTGAAGGGTTATCTTTCAGCAGAAAACTCGTCGAACAAGTTATCGAGAAAGAGAAATACTGAAATTGGGAAATGTTTTTAAGTAAATTTCTGCCATTTCCAGCAATCAATTTTTAACATGATATTTTGTGGTTGAGATAAAAATTCTGAGATACGAATGAACTTTCTCGCTTTTTACTCACATTTTTTAAAACTGTAATTAGATTCTTTTTCAAACCTGATTGTAAATTTTATGAATTTTCGTCTCATTTAGGCTTTTGCTCGATACTTTCGTAAAATAATTTCAAATAAATGACTTTCTAAAATAAAAAAATAAAAATACCTTGTATTCCCAATACCTATTTCATCTAATCAATATCAATAATGTATTATAACTGAAAAATGAACATTGGGAAGTCAATGATTTTTGAATTGCAATGATGTTTGTGAAGAAAGATTCCATTTCGATTTTACTATTAAATGTAGATAAAACGATTTACAAGCAAAGTCTATTCAATTTCTCATCGCACTTTGCAAAAGTTGAAAATTTATTCCGCATAATTACAGTCAGTTTTACTTTGAAACGTTCATAATCTTTCGATATAGTTTCCTGCATGTGGGAGTCTTAGAATTCCTGACACTGAACCTGTTCTGATCGTGATTTGATTGAATATTCTATTGCTTCATGAATCTAGGAACAATTCGATAGACATGTGTTTGCTTCTTTTGCTTGCTGGGGCTGGGAATTGCTGTTCTGAGATTTAAATCCTAATGATTATGATTTTGTATGTTCAAAAATTTCTTAAAGCAATGCACTAATCCGCCTTCGCCACCAACACAACTGTATCGCTTTAGATACATGATTTTAACTTCATTAAGAACATAAAGTTGGAAAAAAGATTGAAGGACTACGTGCATTACAAGCTAATGCTAGTTGTTTTGGCTGTTATTATTGTCATTATTTAATCACCAGCAATTAATCTCAATTAAATAATATGGTGGTGAATAATGATGGAAAATCACATTTTCAGGACTTCTATCAAAGATCCGCCATGTATTTGGACTCTGTTGCATGTTTACCTTTTGCGGTCGTATGTCTTCTCTCTACCAATAAAGTTTTTTTACTATTCCATTCTAATATCTACACTAATTTACCACAACATAGGACTATACTGATCTTATATTACGTTGATGAGATTGCATTTAAGTGTAACTACGCGTTTTCTTAGCTTCTTAAAATACATTTTTAAAAATACGGCAAAAAATGGCAAAAAAGAAGTGCATTTGGAAATGGAAAGTACCGATGACGAATTACATTTTCACTTCCTGAACACTGGCTTTGATATAAAAAGTGATAACGATCATTTTGAAAACATTTTTACTAGTAACTCTGATTGTGACGTTATTCCAATGAAGCGACGAATGACGCATTTTGAATAATAATAAAAACAAAGAAAGAGCAGAAAACGAAAATAGTAAACATCTATAAACCCGACCAGCAAGACCCATATATATATATATATATATATATATATATATATATATATATATATATATATATAATACAACCTCAAATGGTTTAAAGCTGCCTTAGTGGAGCGAACGTCTTGGCTTTCTGGGATATTGGAATATGGAACTCATTCTAATCATTTTACCGTGATTCAAATTATGTAAACCGAACCCAAAACATCTCTTATAGCTAAGAAACAAAACTAAATAAAACTGGCGTAAATTTTAGATTTCTAAACGTGTGTTTTTATTAATAGGACTGAAATGCTAATTAATATACCTGAACCGTCTTGTATACTTCCCTTGTGATAGTAAACAATTCATTTACATTTTTAACATTTAAATATAACGCTCGTTGATTAACAGAGGTAATGCTAATGCGTATTTCAAATCTTTCGAACGCACGTAAATCAACAAAAACAGAAATGAGTTTTTACGGAACTTCTAAGTTCAATAACAACTTGTTTTAAGTTGCGCGTGAGTTTATTTTTGCTTCGTTGCACCACAGTACTCCCCCCCCCCCTAGTGAGCTTCTCGAATGATGAAGAAACGTCACTTGTAACGAGATGGAATGTGGCCTCGACGTCCAAATCTCGTCACTAATTTTGGAGCAGCAAATCTCACTCTTCTGTCGCTGGTGACTTGCTTGGTCAAAGGAGTTTCTGAATTTGCAGTGTGTGATACAGTTACTGAATTCTTTTTAAGAGTTGCTGGAATTTTGGAAATCAAATTAGGTTCTGTATGATTGTCAGAAAAATAGGACATTATTCTGTCTACAGAAACGCTGACTTCTTTTTGATTTATTTTTGAAGTGAAAACTTTATCTGTTCTCCTTTCAACTTTGTGTGGTCCGTGATAAGGTTGTTGGTAACTTCGACGAGAACTATCAGTGCGGACAAATACGTGTGAGCAAGTTTTCAAATCCTTGAAAACAAATGTTTTTTAGCTTGAATGATTATGAAAGGAAACGGGTTTTAAGTTTTCTATGGTGCTTTTTAAATTCTGGATAAATTCAGATTGTGGTTGAAAACTTGAATTCTGAAGAAAATCGCATGGTAGTTTTATATTTTTCACCATACAAGAGTTCAGCCGGCGTGGCTTGAAAATTATCACGCCACACTGTGCGTAAACCTAGTAGAATAATTGGAAGCGATTTTGTCCAACTTTGTTTCTCATGGCACATGATACTGGTTTTCAGTGTACGATGCCAACGCTCGTTACAACCAGTAGATTGTGGGTGGTATGCGGTTGTTCTATTTCTTTTAAAACCAAAAAAATTTGAAAGTTCTTCGAACAGTTGAGATTTAAATTGAGTACCTTGGTCTGTTGTAATTACAGTTGGAATGCCATAACGGGAGATCCGATTTTTTAATAAAGCATCAGCTACAATTTCTGCACGGATGTCAGGTAGATGAACAGCCTCTGCCCAACGTATGTAGCGGTCAATAATTGTAAGACAATACCGAAATCCTTCCGATGGTGGCAAAGGACCAATAAAATCTAAGTTAATTTCTTGAAATCGTTGGCTTACTGTAGGATAATTTTGTAATGCAGTATGGACATGTTTAGTTATTTTGGCTTTTAAATATGACGCTCGTCGATTAACAGAGGTAACGCTAATGCGTTTTTCAAACGCACGTAAATCAACAAAAACAGAGTTGAGTTTTTACGCTACTTCTAAGTTCAATAACAAATTGTTTTAAGTTGCGCGTGAGTTTATTTTTGCTTCGCTGCACCACACACCTTTGACCAATTTTCAACATTTACCTTTTAATAGCTTCGTATGTAAGTTCTCAATTCTGTTGTGAATGCACTGAGCTCTGCTTAGTTTTGCAGTAATTACATATTTAAAAAAAAAATCTTCCATTTTAACATTCTTAATTATTAAATAAAATAATTTACACGGTGATCAAAGGTACAAAATAATGCTAACTTTTAACCTGCAATTAAAATAAAAAGAAACATGGAAAAATGAGTTTTATTCTCATAAAATGATAACATAGTCTTGATTAAATCTGAAATTTTTATTCATAAAATCAAGTTATTTACAAGAATTCGTTCTTTTTAACATACATTTATTATATTACTATTTCCATGTTATGAAATGAATGGGAATAAAGTTACATGAATGAGAAAAATATTTACTGAACTTTATTATTGGAAGGGGGGATTATTATTGATTTCAGATTTTGTTAAAGTATTAAAGTTACTTTTCAGTCCATTTTTATGTTTTTAACTTTGAAACCATCATTTGACTTCAATACTTCTAAAACTAGTTTTTCAGGGCTGTCAGTGAGGATATTTTACTCAACCCCTCCCCCCTTCCCGTTCTTCACTGAGCCTTAGGGAATGGCTTCACATTTTTAAGAGAGATCGCTGATAAGGCCAATGGTATATTTAGACTGATAAGAGAGTGGATCAGTCTCTGTTGTCGAACCTACAACGGTTGAATCTTGCATGAAATATGGATGAAACATCGTCTTATCAGTTGCAGATGAAAGCAGAAACTCTTCATTAGTAAAAGTATTCTTATTAAAGGTAGCAGAACCAATAAACTACAATATTAAACCCTCCCATGATATTATTTGAAGTTAAAATGAGTAACCCAGTTTAGCTACATTATATATGGCAACAGATTAACATCCATTCGTTAACTGCGTGGTTGTAATTAGTTTTGAATAGGCCAAATGCATTCCTGTTTGACGGATGCATTCGATAATTGTTGTGAGGATGAAAGGACACGAGAATTACACTGTCATCTCAATAACAAAAATAGTTTCCCGATTGTCAAGGAATAACAATGCAAATGTTTCGTAACTTGGTAGAATATAATTGATAAAAGTGCTTCAATAATTGAAAAAAGTAGTCTTGTAAAGTAATCTAAAAGTTGAAAAGTTATCTCATAAGAAAAAGATTCATAGATAAAAAAAAAAATCTAATGATTAGACCATATTAACATATTGCATATTGCATAATATCATGTAACAAAGGATAGATTGAAGTATGCTTGTGAGTTAGTAATATTTTTTATTAATTTTTCTTTCAAAAATTAACCACCATTCCATAGAGAGATGAAAAGAAAAAATTTATTTGGACTGCCAAAATATATTTACTCCCCCCCCCATTTCATTTTTATTGGTTATTTGTACTGTTTTATGATTGGAAGGGAAATCTCCAGCGATAAGCCATAAGACCAAGATAGATGACATATACAAATTACCATCTTCCTCACATCTTGGTTGAAATATCTCCAGTTTCCTCTAAATAAGAAATATTCTACCTGTGACCTTGTCAAAGAGTACAGTCAGTTATGCTTTTACGTTTAAATCTCTAATTCATAGTTGATTTGGAATAGAAAAATCAGTTTGATAGACAAATTAGGTTTTTAGATAAACAAAATAAGACTATTAGTCTGTCTATAATATGCATACATCAATATCATTTTTACTTTCTCGTATAGTTAATATAGGGAAAGTATAGTAATCGTCAAAAAATTTGAACGCGAGATTTTGACGAATCTTTAAGTTATAGATCTTCCTGAGTTCGAAAAACTCATTTCTGGAAAATGTCTGTTTGTGATAACTCAAAAATGCTTTGATCTAAACAGATGGAATTTGATGTACGAGCTTTATACCAAATTCGCAGATTTCTATCAAATTTTCAGAGAAATCCGCTGAGAGGAAGTCTGTCTGTACAATTGTTCGAATATAATTTAGCACAATAATTATAAAATGAAAAGAACTAAATAAATAAAATTCGATACACACCATTAACATCTATATTGTAGACATATCAAATTTTGAGTCATTCAATTAGGAGTTGGCCCTCAGTCGTCTTTCAAAACCATGTAAACGTGATTACTCAAAGACGCAATGACTGAAATATATCGCATTTGGTACAAGATTTTGTGTCAAATTTTTGTTTCAATCGGTTGGTTTTATACGCATCTAAATTACAAATTCGATTTTCGTATGCTATTAACTGCATACCAGGGATTAATCGCCAAATAACTCGCCTAGGTTGACACGATAGATGGAGTAAAAATACTAAATTCACGCCAAAGGTTAATATTTCGTAACTATTGTACGCCAATGCTAGACAAGGCGTTCGCTGGGCTAACACTTTTATTAGAAAGTATGCGAGAAAGCTTTGCGGAGACCACTCCCCCTTGTTTAACCCTTTAAAGGGCAATTTTTTTTCTAGTCATATTATGTTAAAATATTTTTAGGCTTGAAATTAGAATAAGAAAAGGGATTCATTTAGCTTATTAGATAAATTTAATTTGATTAATTAATAGTTACGTAACAAATCAAGACACATTTTGTGTGAGATAAAGAACTGAAGCATCTAAGTTTTTGTCTTACTAAAAAAAATTGTGAGAACTAATGCCAACCTACATAAATTCATACAAAGATTGATAAATTTGGTGAAAAGCAGACTTCCCACGGCCCTAGAAAGGGTTAATTATAGCAAAAAATATTATGAGGTATTTGTAATATTTTCTTTTTATAAGTAAAATCAGATAAATATTTTTATTAATCAAAGTATTATTTTGTAAAAATAGAAACAAGTTAAGTAATTAATGGTTAATCTTGTACTAAACACAAAAGCTCTCATTTTTGGTCATCCCTTGCCAGCATAGATAGAAGTAGTCAAAAGTACGACATTCTCCTCCATATTAAGAAAGACTTAAAATTTGTTAAAGGGTTACTCGAAATATATTATCGTTCTGCCCCCAAAAAAATAACAGGGTTTACTTAATTACAGACAGTTTTTTTCGTGTCGCCCCTTATAGTAATTTTTCATTTGCGAATACCTGGTGAAAAGAACAGGATTGTGGAATATCAAAAACAGGTGTTGTAGATCAAATGTAATGCATTATCTACTTATCGAATGGTAGATGTCAGCAGATAGAAAAGAGGAAAAGACAAATTGCATTGATTCGCCATAACCGTTGACTTTCCCTGTGTTGCAAATAAAAATAGGAATAATTCTTTAACTGGATGTAACCAAGGCCAAATAGTTAAATGAGATAAATATACTAAAAATCGCAACTTTATTCTATTTCAATCGATAGCTTAGTATTTTTACTTGCTGTAAACGATATGTTTCACTGATTTATACAATAATTTTATGAATATTTCTGTTAGCGACTTTATTTCTTTTTAATAATTAGAAAATATGAATATGTTTTTTCTGAACTGTAATGTATATAAATATAATACGGAGAAAAAGTTCACGATTAGAAAAAAAATAGATTATATTTAAAAGTTTTTTTGAAAATTATGCGCCAGTATAAAGCCAAATCCAATAGATTATTCAAAACTTCTACAAAAATGCGGACTTTAAACAATTAATATAATCCTGTTGCGTGTTCTGATTTACAGCACATTGAATTGCCTGCCAAATGGACACTTTGTGGAAAGTAGAGACTTCCACATATTTTTTGTTTGATGTAACATTTTATCTTATACTTGAATATACATAA